>NW_004955433.1:20277797-20307924 GCF_000276665.1 Chinchilla lanigera | reverse complement strand
ATACATTTTTCTTGATAGATTTCTAATTTCAATTCTATTTTCCCTTTTAAATTGAATGTTCTACTTTCATGTCTGTTTTTCATCCATGACTCATAAGTTCTATGAAATAGTAACTGTATTTGCTCTATTTTATGTCATATAGATATTGCACAAATGTAGCCTCTCAGCAAGTGTCCATTGATTTTTTTATTAGGTGTCAAAACCTATGTTAGATAATGGGAAGAAAGCCAAAGCAAAGTAAGCATGGCCTTCTTCTTGGTAACTTAATACAATAACAAGGCTATTGTGTACCAGGTGACCTGCAGATAAATAATCCTATGAGTGGGACTCTGTCCTTGAAGAATCTAACATGTGAGTGGTCAATCACCATGTTTTATGCAATGAGTTATGGAGGAAGCTGGAAGTAATCTAATGTCCCAGAAGTAGTAGTTTAGTATGATCTTGCAGAAGTCAAAGAGTACAGTAAAAAATTGTTCTTTACAAATGTGTCATGTAATGCAAAGAAGTCAACAGTACCACAGTAATGTTTATATATATTCATCACTCTATGTATGAGGTATATTTTTCAAGGTTTAGTATAACAGCATGTGAGTATTACTGAAGTCAATAAGTTTGTGACCATCTGCATGCTACATAGCCTCCTAAGATCAACTTCTCAAATTTTATGCTGACACTGACATGGACTTTTGACCAAAAAAAAAAAAAACAAAAAAACACGTTTTCATAACAAAATTTGAGTATATTTGTAAAATACATTCTCTTCATAGACTACTGGATACCTAACAATTCCATCCTTTTCACTTATACTTACAGATAGAACAAACTATATTCTTACTGAAGTTTCTATCAAATAGTAATAAAGCAAAAATAAGTGACTCCAAATACTTTGTGCAAATTAATGTCAATTACACATCGAGAACATATAACTGGCAACAAATACCCTGGAAACCAGTAAGATGTTCACATTTTGCAAGGCTTAAGCTGATATGGAAATAAATATTTGTAGCAGCCTAGGTGAAGTTCAAGCTAGGAAAGCACAGAATGTTAAGTCATGCGTTAGTGATAAATATAAGTGGAAAAGACTGAAAAGAATCACTGTGGTTAGTAAATGTTATATGGGTAATATTTTCCTGATGTTGAATGAATCCTTGTTGGTTTATTATTCCAGATATTTCCGCATTTCTCCACTTATTGAAATCAATGCTTTTATTGCTTAGGGCCTTAAATTCATGCAAATGGTTCATTGCTTATGTCTGAATTTTAAATTTCATAAACAGATTGCCTGTAGTGAATGAATTGTCTTGAAAGTAGGCTCAGTGAAAAAAAGAACTACCAGTTTTAAAGTTCTAGAATCTTCCCTCAATAATCAAGAAATAGGAGCCTACAGAAGGAACAAATATGAACGGATTTGTATTCCAAGAGAAAAGGGATATCTGTTCTAGTTCAGAATGTTGAGCAATATATGTACACCTATGTTGATAATGCAATTTGTCATAGATAAATTTTGAAAACAACCGAAATGCCCATCAGTTGAGGAGTGGATAAAAAAGATGTGCTATTTTTATACAATGGGGTACCACTGAGCTAGAAAAAGATAAACTCAAGGCTTTTATAGGTAAATGGATGTAATTAGAGACCAGACTCATAGGTAAAATAAATCAGACCTGCATGTGCAAATGTTGTACTGTCTCCCTAGTGTAAAGTTAAAGAAAAGAAATAAAAAAGTTTATGTGTTGTATCTACTATCCATAGCTGTGGTCAGTTTTATGTACTGGAAATTCACGCTGCCCTCAGTTGTACAGTTTTCATGCTGGTTTTGACTAAATTCCCTCAGCACTTGGCTTCATTCAATGGTTAAATCTTTAGGTATCTCTCAGACGGCAGGTAATGGGTTGACTGTTGGTCAAGCCCAAAAAAGCCATGATCTATATCGCTCATCTGCTGCAGACAGACCGGGACTCATGCACACAGTGGTGGGTTCTGATTTCCCGTGAACAAGAGTAAGTTCCTGAGGCCTAAAGCCATCGTTTTCCTTTCCACATTCTTTGAGAAAGTAAGGTGCTGGATCAGGTTCGGGTTTTAAGAAAACAGCTTCCACTTCCTAATAGGAAAAAGATAGGCAGTAAGTCTTATTGCCGTTAAAAATATTGCAGAGATGTGATCTTAGTAGAGCCAGCAAACACCTAAAAGACAATAACCAACCTGTGGGCTCCTCCCTTACCCCAGTGCAACTAAATAGCAGAGTGGATTATCGTATGTCCGCAATACAAGGCCAAGTAGAAAAAAGATACACTTGCGTAAAAAGTTTTTTTAAAGATCTGTGCAATATGCTAATCTATGGCATATGTTAAACTGTAAAAACTAGATGACAAAGTATGCAGAAATATGAGAAATGTAAATGTAACACAATGACTGTATGATAATATTCATGTTGAAAGACTAGATGCACTGTTTCTGAATCTGGTAAACAAAGTAAAGAACCACCAACTCCATTATATTTGAGGACTATAAACTCCTTTACACTTGTTCCTTCTGTAGGTGCTTATATCTTGATTACCAAGGGAAGATTTTATAACTTTAAAACTCAGATAGTTTTTTTCACTGAGCCTGCTTTCAAGACAATTGCCTCACTATGTACAATCTGTCTATAAAATTTAAAATTCAGACATAAGCAATGGATCATTTGTGTGAACTTAAGCCCCTTAGTAAAGAAAGCATTGATTAAAATAGGTGGAGAAAGATGGAAATATGTGGACTACCTTTTGCCAGCCATGAACTATTCACCTCCACGATACACCTCTGCCAATCCACCCTGCCTTGGAGCCAGCACGTTATGGACTGACACCTCTACAAACTGTGAGCTAAATAAACTTTGCCTCCTTTAATTTTGCGTGTCTGGTTATTTTGTCTCAACAATGAGATGAAAGTAACTAAGATAAAACTGTTCCAATTTTCAGACTATAAATTGGTCTATTTTGACTACTCTCTACTTCAATCCCCTGAAAATCATCCCTGGAGGAGAAAAAAATGAACAAGATTATTGGGAGAATCCCAGGGTGTGATGCAGACTGTCACAAATATATCTGTCTATAATACAAATAAATAGCTATCAAAAGAGAAAAAAGGGATAGATCTACTTCAAAAACCATTGATAAGTATGTTTTTCAAAATACACAAGGCTAAAGACAAAATGCAGACAAACACTGTAATATATTTATAAATGTCTTTGTCATATAAATATTAGTTAGAAATGTTAAAGTAACTATGCATTTAACTTTATGTTAAAATAGTAACTGAATATACTATGGTAACAGTTCTACATTTTTTCACTGTCAAAGAATTGTAAGACATTAAGAACATGAGGCTGAAACACTAGATTGATACTGGATTGGGGTGAGATATACCAGCATACTTTGCATTTATTTCAATTGAGAAATGAAACATAAATTTTGATTAGTGTGTACATAGAATTTTGTGTCCATATATATATTTTCCCCTGACTTCATCGTCTTGGAGGGCTTACAGGCAGACACTCCAGTAGCAATGAGCTTACTCTGCAGCCAGATCAGGGCTTCTGAATAACATTTTCAATGAAAAGGGAAAAAAAAAAAAACTCTTTGATGAAAACATTCATTCTACATTTTGGTGAGGGAACATACAAAAATAAAAATAAATGTTTGAACTTCAATCCTATATGATCAGGAAAACAATTATTTTTATTTTATTTATTTATTTATTTAAAAATTTAAAAAAACTGACAAACCACAGTGAAGACAAAATCAAAACGACACAAAACAACAAAAATGATAGAAATTTACAATGGTTGGTATATTACATACTGTTATCTTCAATGAAGTTGCTCAGTCCACCAGACATAAGAATGTAAGATTGATCAAATAATCAAAGACAGTAATAAGTAAAAAATATAAAAAAGATAGAAAAAAAACCATTGGAAACTATGCAGAGCTTCCCCACAAAATGATTTTTAAAAGTATATGTGCATGGGGCATAGGAGCCACCCTGGAAGAGACCTTAACAAGCACAAACAGAAAAGGGGCTACAAAATAAATAGTGGCAAATTGGACCCCAACTAGAGAAGAGTTTATGAAGCAATAATGATGACACTGATGAAATACATTAATGAATAATTATTGAAAATTATCACCTTTTAAGTTATTAAATAATTTTTAAAAGTAATGTAAACCAGAAGGAATCAAATTAAGTGTAATTTTAAATATATCTAAACCTTCTCTCGCATCTGTAACTACAAAATACAAAGGTTCTATAAAGCAAGATGAAAGTAATTATGTTTGGTGAGGTTTTTTCCACATATGAGTTATGATGTGTAAAATTCCACTCTACAATCCTAGAATAACTGGGGCATAAAGTAGGCACAGGAAAATGGGGATAGTTCTAAGAACAAAAGATATGCCCAAAGATATTTAGCAATAAACTGGCTTTGGGGAGAGCTGGTCTCTTCCTTTTTTTCTTCTTCCGTTTCTCTTTTTGTCTGGTTTAAGAAGAGATGTTATAGATAGCATTTAAACTCAAGATGATAATGGCTCCTTGGATATTTCTCAAAAAATACAATGATTTCAAAGAAAAACAATATTAGATATTTCTTGAGCTAAAATAACAATGTGTTGTGTGTGTGTGTGTGTGTGTGTGTGTGTGTGTGTGTGTTTTCTAGAAACTGAGTAAATCCTATAAAGAATGAGAACTGTTAAATATCAGTCAATGTGTGGTTTTATTTCCCCAGGTTCCACATGATCTCTGTCACTATGGTGCCTATAAATCCACAAAGGATACTAAAATTTTATATTGTGTTTGAAAAATCTGTGTGGCTTCCTCAGAGAGTACAATATTTGTGGTTGTTGTGGATTATTTTGTATAATTATATATAACAAACTTTTGTTGTTTTATATTATTTTTCAACTCTGTACAAAATATATATCATGTTGTTGTACCTAATTTTAATTTGATTAACAGAATAACTGGATTTAAGTCACTTGGGTAACATAATAAAATAAAATGCAACATTGTGATGGTGACAGACCTCAGGGAAGAGGATTCATTGGATATGACAAAAAGAATTTGGGATTAGAGTGTGATTTCTTTAATAAATAAGTTGGGTTGATATTTTTAAAGTACAATGATACCAGTTTCTCTGATTTAATCAAAGAATTTATAGGAAAACATCTGTTTGTAATGCTATTATGTATGTTTTTGTTTAATCTAAAGATATTAGAGTGTCAGATATCTCAGACAGCCTGTAAAAGTGGAATGTGTGATAGATATGAAGTATTGTTGGCAAGTCATTCATCATGCAAAATGACAATTGATGCAAAACTCTGTCAGAATTCAAATCACAGGACAAACACTACCCTCATGCGTTCAGTGTAATCCAAAAGTACAGATGTATGTGTGGTACTCAGGTGGAAAGTTGAATGATTTGTTTGATCTTATTTCTGAAGATGTTTACCATTCTGATCAAAGGAATGTCTTCACATCTTACAAAATCCCACACCATGACTGAACCTAAACAACTTGCAAGTCAAATTAGAAGGCTTAATTTGCTTTCAAGTCAATGTCAATGTACCATAGCCTTTAGGTTTTGAAGACATTGCATAACACCACTCTTCTTCAGATTCTTCATCTGTGAACTAGAGAAACAGTGATGTCACAATGTACTGAAATACTAAAGGAAATGAATGGTGAGAAAGAACAGAATATAAGACATTATTTAGTCATAGAAAAATACTATATTTGTTGAACTAAAGCTTTTAAATTGTTATAAATGTAAGGATGAATTCCATTGCTAGGACAGAATTCCTGGAATATACCATTAAAGGAGGAAAAGGTTGATTTATGTCATGGATTGAGAGGTTTCTGTCAGTGGTCAGCTAGCTGGAAATCAGAAACATGGCAGGAGGGAAAGTTCCTTGCCTCATGGCATTTGGGGTTCAAGAGTGGGGGACAGAGCCAGAGATAGCATATAACACTCAGAGGCATGCTCCCGATGATCCCCTGCTTCTTAACCCAAGTCCCTGCTGTTAAGCCATTTCAGATGTGAATACATATCCCATTGTTGGAAGTGCCCCCATCCAATCCCCTCTGAACATTGCTGTTTGGAAATCAAGCAGTCAATGCATAAGTCTTTAGGAAGCATTCCATATTTAGACCAGAACAAATACTACATATTCATAAAACGGAGTAACTAGTACTGTTACTATCTACAATGGAGCAGCTCACTTGTTTGTAAGCACTTTTAATTATTTTTATTGGTTTCATTATTATTTTATCCACCAGATATTTACTCAACAAATATATAGCCATTGTATTCATTCTTCAGGACTGAAACATAGAGACAATAATAATCTGTGATAATAATAATAATTTAATGGATGACCCATTAAAATTGGTTTCTTTTTACCTGCAACTGAATTTTTGGACTTCAAGTAAGTACAATATTATTTTAAATTTTTAATGACTAAATTTTGAAGATTTAAATTTGTAGTTAATAAAACATTCATTTTGCAAAGGAAAAAACGTCATAATTTTATTCATGTTTGTTTTCATACATTTAAATGATTTAAATGAGAGAGCAGTAGTAAAGTACTAGAAGCAAAAATAGGAAAAATTTTAATACATCTTTCTATATAATGGAAATTTAAAAATGGATCAGAATAGATGAGGAGTAGGAAATAAAGAAGAAATGAAGGAAGAGAGAGAAGGAAAGAAAGAAAGAAAAGAAGGAAGGAATTATTCCAAGAAGAAATAAAGGGAGCTATGCGCCTAATACACATAAATTATTTCTAAATTGAATTGTTCACCAAAAAGAACAGTACCAAAAAAAATAACAAGAACAACAACAAAAAGAAAACCAGCCTCTGCAAGCTTCTACAGGAAGATTAACAGCATGCAATCTTCCTCTCCTGGTTTGCTTTTGTGCCCTTTAGACAACACTCCTCAGGTGAGTCTTCCAACCCAGAACCACGCTGACTCAGCTCAGCTGGGGGTTCCCACTCAAACTGACCATTAATTAATCCACCACAAAGAGAATAGATTTTTGTGTTTTTTTCAGTATTTTGCACTATTCTTCAGTGTCTTCTCATATATAATTCATTGACTATATAGCCTTGTGCTAATTAACTGATTGTGTCACTTGAGTACGAAATGTCCAACTAAATTTAATCAGCATATTTCTGGGTGTGTCTGAGAGATTTGCTGAAGACAGAAGAAGCACCCTGGCTGTGAATGGCACTAACCAATAGGCTTGTAGCTTGAATGGAATAAAAGGGAAAGGAAGACGGAAGGCACTTCTGTTTCATTGGAGGAGCTCCAGTTTTCGCCTTCACCTTGGATGCTGCCTCCTGCCTTCCAGCAAAAACACTTCAGCCTTCCATCATACACACTTTGCCTCCTTCTTTGGACTCACATGGGCCATAGGAGTGCGCTCCAGGCCCTTGACCTTTGACAGGATTCCTTCAGCTCTCTCACACCAGGCAGCCCTTTTTCACTCCTTCACACCTGATGGCAGACACTGTAAGCCCACCTTGTAAATCCTTATGTATTTATATATTTTACATTAAATCTGTTTCTCTAGTGAGCACTGACTGATATAAGCCTACACAGTCTCAAGCTTTTGTTTTGAATAATTATAGATTCACAGGAAATTACAAGATTATTACCTAGAAGTTATGTATACCCTGCATTCATTCTTCTTCATGTTCTAGTTTATAGACAAAGTATAGTACAAAAGCCCCAAACCTGTATAATGTGTTGTGATTTTACCAGGTATAGTGACAGTGTGGAGTTTTAGAACTATTGCTTTTTGTGTACTTTTTTTTTTGGTTCTGGGTATCGAACTCACAACCTTGTGCCTGCCAGGCAGGCACTGTGACGCTGAGCTATTTCCCAGGGCCCGTGTATTTCTTTCTCACCATAAATAGTTGCTGACTTTTATTGAATTATTTTTAGTATCAACTGGCCTGATCAAATAATATAGCCCTTTTCATTATGGAAAATTATACTTTTCTGATTCCCAGTTGTGACCTTTCAATTTCCTTGCTAGCATTTTAACTATGGATGGGTATACATGTGTTTAGGTAACTAGGTGAGCATGCAATGAAACTTAACAAATTTCCCAATGAAGTGTCATATTTGCAAAGTAAAGCTGTAGTTCAAATCACACTATAAGCATTATGAGCTAATACTCTTCTATCTGGAAGCTTTTTCTTAGTGCATATCCATTACTGTGATCTCAGTGCAGTGTTCTTCCTCCACTGACTATGTATTCCTTCTTATGCTCTGCAAACTTTAATACAGAAAACTATGCTTTCAGTGGTTTTAATGCTAGTTATATACAAACCTCTGAAATAAAAGCCTTATTATTTGAGTGGTTTAGTGGCCTTTGTTGTTTTGTTACTTTCTTAAACTTCACCATACTGATGTCCCAAAAAGTATAGATTTTAATAAAAAACTGAATAAATAACAATATAGTGGGCTGTGCCCTGCTTCCCCCTACCCCAGGAAATTTCTGAAGATTTGGTACAGTCACCTCAATTATAAAAATGCTATGGAAAGCAAAATTAATAGAGTATGAAGGCAATGGGGATATAGAAGAACCACAGATGAATATTGTTATGAAGACTGCACAAGAAAGATGTTTATGCTTGTAAGCTATTTATATTAAATATTACAGCAGTAATACACTTCTCCAGTACTTGACCTCTGAGCCAGGGCATTCAGACAAATTAAGAGAATGACTCCATCCAACTTTTCCTCTGTGGGTCAGATAGGACCACAAAACACCTGTAACCAATGCTCCTAAAATTAGGTTAACACTGAACTCAATATTGTCAGATGAAACCGGGGACATAGCTCAGCAGCACAATGACATGCCTGCCAAGTGTGAGGTCCTGAGTTTGATTCCCAGTACCAAAAAAAAAAAAAAAAAATATTGTCAGATGCAAAAAGTGCAAGAATGATCTGTATTAATTTTGAATGTTGACATCACAAAATACTGTACTAGTTACAAGATTCCGTGTGCAAACTTCAAAATAGAGAAAATAAGATTTCAGGAGAAATTAGTAAAGAGATATATATCAGAAACAATAAATGGGGATAATGGCATTGAGATATTTGAAAGGCAGTGGGGTGACATTCTTATGAAGTGTTTAATATTAGGATAATCCATTTGAAAACATTGCCTCACTTGCTGTACAGGAATACCCATTTTACCCCATTTTACAGCTAAGAACATTAAGACATTAAATTCCTGACATCAATTCTGGAAACATTCACAGCGCTTTGAGTACTGCTTGATTAATAAAGCAGGAACATCTGGCCCTCACTCTAATTGATTAACAAAAGTTTTTGCCTTTTGGGGTGTTTAAGAGCTATCAAAGCACACTGTTGATGGACAGTCTGAACTTAATGCCCATTTAGGTTTTATTATGTTCTTAAATGTTCCCACTTCTCTCTATAAGCAGAACCGCCACGAACCACTGGGAAGTGATTAAGGAAGAAATTTTTAGTCCTTCCCTAATTTTAAAATCTATAATTAGTTTATCCTCAAAAGTGATAAATTTTAAACCAAATTAATCAGAGGGAGAGAGAGAGAAAGAAAAAAGATGTAAGGAGAAAGAGAAAAGGAAAGAAATGGACAGATCACAGGAACAGAGATGCTAAGAAGAGATGTCTGGAAGGTTTTAGTGAACTATATTGTAAATATCCAGGAAAAATGAAAGAAAATAGCATATATACTTTAACACAGTATTTTAAGAATAATTTGTGATTCACAGAAAAGTTCTGAAAATGATACAGTTCTCATTGACTCCAAACCAGTTCACTCTGTTGCTAGCATACTATATTAAAATACTATACTTTGCATAATTGATTTACCTATATTGATGAATTATTGTTAATTAAAGCCCATACTTATTTTTAATTTTCTAACTTTTTATCTAATGCTCTTTCTTTCTTGTAGGATGCTGTTTGGGGTACCTTGAAAATTTCCTCATGATTAGTGAAGTTATAGTTTTGTGGGTTTTTTGCAAATAGTTGACATAAGTAAAATGTTATTTTCATCACATTACATCAGCTACCATGATTTATCAGTCTTCACGCTGTGCACCTGACTGACGGTGAGATTTCTGCCTTTGTAAATTAACTCCACTTTCTCCGTTTCTAACTGTACTCACTCAAAGGAGGCCAATATATCCCAACAGACTTAGGAATGAGGAATTATGTGCCTCCATGATGGCAGGGTATCACCATAAATTATTTTTATTTCTTCATTGTAGTTTTTCTCTTACTTCCTCACCCCATTCATTATTCACTTAACTAACAGTTTATCTCTGTTAGCAGAGGCATATGGAGATATATTTCATAATTTGGGTTATGATTCAATGCTACCTTAAGTGTATTATTACTGAAATTATTCTATGTTAGGTCACTGGAAACTTTTGCAGCTGATTCCCCTGAGGATTTTTGCATGCTCTTTTCCTACAGCTTGGATCTGAAATGTACCCCAATGCCCATATGTTGGCAGCTAGTTCCCTAGTCCATGGTACAGTTGGGAGGCAGTGGTACCTTCATGAGGTGGGGCATAGTAGGATGAAGTCGGGTCACTGAGGCAAGCCTCTAAAACACTGTGGGATCCTGGGCTTTTCTGCTCCATGCTTACCAGTTGCAAGGAAGTTAACAACCAACTGAACACATAACAATATAGTGGGCTGTGCCCTGCTTCCCCTTACCCCAGGAAATTTCTGAACATTTGGTACAGTCACCTCAATTATAAAAATGCTGTGGAAAGCAAAATTAATAGAGTATGAAGGCAATAGAGATATATAAGAACCACAGAAGAATGTTCTTATGAAGACTACACAAGAAATGTTTCTACTTGTAAGCTATTTATAGTAAATATTACAGCAGCAATATACTTTCTCCAGTACATGACCTCTGAGCCAAGACATTAAGACACATTAAGAGAATGACTCCATCCAATTATTCCTTTGTGAGTCAGATAAGACCACAGAACACTTGATGCTCCTAAAATTAGGTTAATATTAAACTCAGTATTGTCAGATGCACAAAGTGCAAGAATGTTCTGTATTAATTTTGAATGTTGACATCACAAAATACCATACTATTTACAAGATTCCATGTGCAGACTTCAAAGTAGAGGAAATAAAATTTCTGGAGAAATTGCTAAGGAAGAGATATATATCATGAATAATAAATAGAGATAATGGCATAGAGATATTTTAAAGGCAGTGGGGTTACATTCTTACAAAGTGTTTAACATTATGACAACCAACTTGAATACATTATCTCACTTACTGTATGTGAATACCCTCTGCAACACATTAGGCTCAAAAGCTGTGAAGTCTAATGACTGTGGACTGAAATCTTTAAAGCTTGAGTCAAACTGAAGCTCTCCTCTTTTTGTCAGTTGATCATCTGAGATAATTTGTGTTGGGAGTGGCTGAAGCTGGAAACTGGTCATACATGTGAGGGTGGGACAAAACCAGAGTGCCCCAAGCAGTCAAGATACCTAACTCTTGAGAAAAGTATTCTGCCTGGACAATTCAGTCGTTAGTTGCTAAGTAACTTTGTGTCTCCTGATACTAACTTTGCAAAGGTATAAATAAATGCCCCTATTGTTGTTAGGTTCTCTTACCCATCAGATAAAGAGGCCTCCACCTGACCCACTTCTTGTCTGTTGTTTATCCTTTCCTTATTCCCACCGCCTTTCCTCCCCTTGGTTCACTGAGAGACCAACAAGACCCTACAATTTGTTATATTTATAGAAAGGTAAAACATTCATCATTTTTTTTTTTTGTTTTTGTGTTGTGTTATTGTTTTATTTTGTATGTGGTTTTGTTTTTGAGCAACTCTTAACTTTCTGCCACAATGAGATACTTCAAGCTCAAATTGTTGATTTCCTATTCCAGTCCTAGATTTGTCCAACTGGTTGCTAGTGCTGGGAATTAGTATTAAAACTATGTACATATACTAGGTTTGTTCTTTTCTATTAAAATGTCATTTGTTCAAGTTTTCTGCTCCCAGAAAGAAAATATTATATGTACATGCATTCCCATTTATGCATATATACATATATGCCTATGCATATTGCCATGCATATATTTCTTTTAATGTGAATTCATCTGAGTTCACATTAACCTGTAGAAGATTCTACACTGACATCTCCAGTTTTAACATAATGCTATACTAATCATTTAAAGCCTTTTCACTTTCTTATCTGTAGTTTTTCTCTCCAAAATCTATGACTTTGCTCTCATTCTAACAGTGATTATGCTGGATCTATACATTCCCTTGAGTAGACTTGGCATCTTAAAAGTGCTTCATTTTCCAGTGCATAAATTAGGAAAGTAACAGGAAATCTATCCTTTTATTTAAAATTTTATTTTATTTTCCTAATTAGAGAGATTCCACAAACACATTTTGTACATGTCTTGTTAAATTTACAAGGGGGTAAATATATCTTTCTAAATGATAACAAATATATGGTATATTTTGCACTCTCATAAGTGCCCACAAGAAATTATATATTTTTTATAGATTATAAACGATTACAAAGACATCATTGATTTAAGTCTTTGTTATATCAACAGGAGCTCTTAATTATATCCATGGTAATCTAACCTCTTGAAGTTTAAGATATGTTATTTAAGTTTTTAAAGCTGTCTACTTTTCATGTGTGTATAATTATGGCCTATTTTGGGAAGAAAAACATATCTTTAGTCACAGGACCTTAATATATTTTTTCTGCATTTTTTAAAACTCTCTGATATTTGATAATTATTACTCTCCCATTGAAATCATGAGCATAGAAATACCATTTTTTAAACTGTTGACATCTTGACTACATTATAAGATATTGTAAGGACAGTGTCCTATTATTCTGCAGTTGTTCTGTACTTCATGTCACACACAGAGAGTGCCCTAGATCTCACTTATAGTAATATGTAAAGTTAGTTCATTTCAAGACACTCATAGACACTGGGAAAATTGTTCATCAATTTTTGCAGACTAACAGGAACATTATATATTCCATTCACCACTGAAATTACATTCAGGATATTTCATTAGATTCTGACCAGAAAAAAGCACTGAAAATGTTGTACGTTACTGTCAAGCAGGTCACACCCATGGTCAGTTGTCCAAGGAGTGCTTATAAATGTCAATGATTACATTATCAAAGCAGGAAGAAAAATAAGGTCAATATGTACTATCTATATGTAACAGAATGGATGATATTTAAGAATTGTAATTCTAAAATTAAAATTAATTAATATTAAAAAGTCTTTCAAATGAGATATTTTTGAACAAGGTATTTTTTCCTATAATATGGCAGACCCTCAAGTTTGTGTATTTTTAAAAATAATACCTTTGGAGAAATAGTACTTAGATTTTGCAGCATCTTTCACGTTAACCATTTCATTTAATCTACATTTAAATCTATTTTATTTACCAGGATTTTTCAAAATGTTGTATGTTTGCCATTATTTGTGTCCTTTGTTATTTCAATGAAAACAAAGAATAAAAAAAGAGGATTTCACAACTCTTTAGCAAACTGAAATATTTTTAAAAAAACAGAATAGGTCTTGGAAAAATATGATGAAACCAATTAAAGGTTGATACATAAAATTTGTGACAGATGGCAGGACCTTTCTGGTCCCCTAGAGTTCTGACAACTTTGACTGTGAGCTGTGGTTCTGACTGTGAGCTTCGGCTCTTACCAGCTTGCAGAATTTCACACGCCGCATCCACCACACTTCAAGGCCCTTGATTTCACCACAGGGACACAGTCCTTTGTAAATCTACACAATTTCAAAAATTGAGATTTCTTTGCAAGTTTGAAGAGTCTGGCCCCTTGCCTCAGGGGTCCTACCCCTTTATGGAGATCAGACTATGAATTCCTCTTTCAAACTAGAAATCAGCCTCTGCAACAACCCCCTGAAGGAAAGTGGTTAAGAAAAAATAATATAATAGGAAACGAAAAGATGCTTCTGTTTCTGCTGCTGCTTTGCTAATAAATATCAGATTACATTCTCTGGGGCCATGCTAAATTTGTAAAGAACACATTGTGCCAGACAAACTCCATTGCTTTTTTGATAAACTCACCCAATTAGTGGATAAAAGAATGGAATGGATAGAAAATATCTTGATCATAATAAAAAGAGTTGATAGCAATTTACAAATACACAGTCAAACATATTTTGATTGAAAATTTAATTCAAATTACCTTAGCTGCAGGTATTGTCGTATAGATAGAAAATTGAATGAAGAACGTCCATAAAGAAAAGATAATGAAAAATACTGACAAAGAAATCTATCATGGGGCCTTAAAATCTTAATGAATATTATATAAAGAGGCTAAATACCCAGACTTTAATTTCTCACTTTGTCTACTCAATTGAGAAGTTTCACAGTTAACAACAGAAATTATTTTACCTTGCTTTTTAAAAGCATGCCATATTTAGATAGATTGCACTTCTAGTGTTTACTGCATTGCAGATATTAATTCTTTACTTCATAACTTCAGCCATAGTAAATTCTAAGGAAATCCTGACAAGTGGAAGAATTATTTTAGGAGCGCTTGTTGTATTAATGCATACTGAGAGCCGGTGGAAGTGAAGAGAAAGATCCTAGGATTGGTGTAATTGCTGTAGGTGCAACATCAGCTATCCTCATGTAAGATGAGATACTGCAGTTCCATTAATTACATAACTCACCGCCTAGGAATTGTGGAGATTCAGCCTTCAAGATAAAATGCTGGTGGTTTAGGTCATAGTTGAATTATATTTTCCCTGAATCAAGAGAAATTATGAAACACTGGAACTAAACTTTGAGTCCTGATCTTCCTCTTAAAAAGCAAATAAACATGTAATATCTCATAACTATTTTTATCTTCTATTGCCTTCCCTGTAACATAATGATAGTAACACAGAGTTACATAGGTATATGTCAAGGAACTAGAAAGCATACATTACGAAAATGTTGAAAGATATTAAAAGTTAATGTGTAGGCATCTATAAGCATTCAAATATCTGATATATACAATATGCTCAGGTTTTTACCTTATTTTAAAATAAATATTTAATTATTAATGGTAGTGATCATGGCTAGGATGATATCCCAGGAATTGAAAAAATATCCACCTGGGTAGGAACCTGATATTTTCTCAATGTTTTGTTTTGCTTTGTTTTATTTTGTAATAAGAGAAACATATGATCTGCCTCCATTTCCTCTACTGCTAGATTTTGTTCTTCATAAGCAAACCACTTCTGGGTTATACATTTGTGAATTCCATACATTATGTCTTTCCCTTAGGAATGCACACATTTGTACTTTTTAAAAATTCTGACTGATGTCTACAATTCTTTTATCTTTTCTGTATCCTCTTCACTGCACTGATTAGGCTCATTGATCCCTTCCTATGAAATTGCATTAAAAATGAAACAATTAGCCATGGACACAAACAGACAGTCACAGATATATCAATAACTGATTGATCAACTTCCTAATTTTCAATATATGGAAGTAATTTACACCACAGCTATTTGTTAATAAACTGAACACAACTTTAAGGCTTCAAAGTGTCTGTGTTCTTTGAAAAAACCCTTAGCTCATAAGCATATCCAATACTTCATCTGTAAAATGGGAGTTATGGTCTCTGCACTGCCTACAGTATAAAGTTTTTATGAGGCCACAGAACTTTTATGAGATTCAAGTTATTATTTCAAAATTCTTTGCACCCCTTAAGTACCTTAGAAAATTGATAAAGCTATTAAGTGATCCATTTGTTGAACAGGAAAGAGCAGCCCAGCTCTCATTATTCTCTTTATAGCATCTAAATGGGGATATTTTTAGCTGCTATGAAATTTTTATTTGCATCACAAGTAATTTCATTTTGGGTTGTTAGTGAATAAGGAAAATAACAGTCTATATGTATTTTAATATAAAAATTTGGCATAGTCATTTTATAAGAATTTATCTTTTATAATGTTATATAATTTTCGTGTGTGTGTGTGTGTGTGTGTGTGTGTATATGTGTGTGCTTATACATACAGATATATACACATGTACATATGTTTTGAAGATGGTTTTCCTGATACCTTCAACTATTGTCATCCCTGATTCAATTTAAGTAAGTTAGAAAGACAGCATGTAGTTGGAACAGACAGATGAGGCACTGATTTTTCATTCTTCAACATTTCAGCAACAAAAATTCTTCCATACATCTCTTCACTCAGCTGTGCTGTACCTCCTCTGTTTACTGTGCTGTATAATATTTGCTAATATTTTGTATTTTAATGGAAACATAAAAATTATACATATGTAATATAAAGTGAGAATCTCGTTCAAATATAATGTATGTAATGAAGAATTTTAATACTTTATATTATGGTACAAGATATTATGCTAATGTTTTCTATTATTAATACTGCTCAATTATAGGGCAACAGTAGGAGTACAACAGAGGGTGCACAGTGTGCTGTGTATGAGTATAAGTTGGCAGAGCTCGTGCTAGTAATAGGAAATTTTGGGACAATTCTTTATACTATGTCTTATCCTGGGTGAAGGACAACTCATCTTAATGTAGTTTTAAATGAATACTAACTCTGAATAAACCATTTTTTTTAAAATTTCTAGGAAAAGTGTAACTCAGGGGTGCAGTGCCTGCCTGGTAAGCATCATGTCCTGAGTTTGATTACTGGCATTAGAACAAAAAAAGATTGAAGAGTGCAAAATTGTTCAAGAAAAAAGAACATTTTAAGCAATGACTGTACCTTTGAATAGCCACAAACATCAGCAATACACCTATCCCAGGTATCCTTAAATATACATATAAATTTTGTTTTTGATTTAAAAAAACAAAATAACAAAAGCAAATACATAAGCAAAACAGTGTACAGAACAATTAAAATGATACAGAATTTCAGAACATTATAGGATATTAACAATGGTTGTTGTTTTACATAATGTTATCTTCAAAATGATTACATATATAACCATATGTAGGCATGCAAGATTTATCAAAGAAATGCACATTAACAATTCTTCCCAATAGACTAACAGATATTACTTGTACAATTATCCTAGCTATCCTATATACACAGGATAGCTAGGATAATTGAAATACATATTTGAAAACAACAATATGCAGTGTGTAACAACCATTGTTGAATTCCTACTACCTTATACAGTGAAGCGCTGCATCATTTCCAATGTTGTTTTTTGTTTATTTGTTCGTTTGTTTTGTTTGTTTTTTTTTACTTGTTACTGTCATTGATTGTCTGATCAATCGTACATTCTTATGTCTAGTATACTGAGTATCTTCACTGAAGATAACAGTATGTAATGTAGCAACCACTGTAAATTCCTATCATTTTGTTTTGAGGTCATGTATCGTTTTGTTGTTTTTGTGTTGTTTTGATTTTGTCTTTATTGTTTTGTCAGTTTTTTAATTTTTACAAAACTGTAACCTGCGGGTTGGCTAAGTGAAAGGTGTACTTTCTGTTAAAGTAAATTTTAGTTTTTGAAATCGGAAGAATTAGTTATAGTCGTTGACAAGTATTTTCATTTTAAATTTTCCATTACTCAGTTTGATCAATAGGGATAACAGCCTTACCTCATAATAACTTGGAAATTGACCACATTATATATATTTAAATATATGAGGACATGCTCAGATCCCAGTGAATATATTTATGTTACAGACTGGACTATAATGTAGAAATGAGAACCCAAGTTCAGGCTCTCGTGACCATAGTTGATTTGGAAGACGTAAGTCAGAGTGATGGAATAAGCTACTTGACTGTGTGAAGCCCGGAGAGAGGAACGAGTATCATAGACAACTGCGGAGCTAGTGTTCTTTATTGTTGTTTTGTTGAATTCTTTTTTTTTTTTTTTTTCAGAAAGAGACTACATTTCTCAATCATCTTTTAAGGAGAAATACGAATGTGTAACAACAAGCTCTGAAATTATACTGCAAGTTGGTAGTTGCACGTATTTATTCTATAACTTGTTTTACCCTTTGATGCAAGGCTGTTGCATGGGTTGTTAAATTTCCTGTGTTTCCAGGTTAGTGGGCACCGCAGTACAGAGTACTAACCTGTATATATTGAAGGCACTAGTACCAAAGAGGTCGAAGAGCAGAAAAACCTGGTGTATCTAAAGAATTGACCAGGTTAAATTTTTTTCCTAAATTCTTTTTCTTTGTTGATGATTTCTTTTGATATGCAAAAATTTTTAAGTAGGAGATCCCAGCTGTTGATTCCTTAAGTAATTCCAGCAGAAAATGAGAGTCCAAGATGTCCAGTGGGACTATAATTCAGCACTGTTGAAATAAAACAATTAAATTTACTGTGTTCTTTCCAAAATACAATCTTGGGGCTGTGTATCCCACCCCCACTCTTCCCTTTCATCTTTATCTTCCATTTAATGATATATTATTTAGACATTTTTAATAAAAAAATTATTATTTTTAGTGTACCAGTCTTCACCTTTGACAAATGTACTGAAGCATACGTGCACAAACATATTCTTTGCCTTTCAATGAAGTTTTTGCTGTTAGACTAACCTGATGGTACTCAGTACAAATTCCTTGCCATTTATAACTATTCTTCCCTGACAATATATCTCCAAAATGAGAGTAAATGAGAAACATATTCTTTCTAGAACATGCAACAGAGTATGTTTCAGACTGGCAAAATAGTTTTAACTACCGAAAATGGAGAAAGACGTACATGTGTTTTCTTCGGGCTCTCTTGTTTACACTGGTGTATGACTAAAATGTTTCCATTTTAGTACCCACTTAAAGAAATGCATGAAAAATCAACTAACGTCTAACCAAATGTAAATTACTTAAAATGTCTAAGTAATGTAATTCTCAGAAGTGAAAAGATCCACATCCAAATATAGAGAATCTGTGACTATGGAACCCAATATAATAATAGTGAAGAAACAATCACTGACAAGTGTAATCCATGTAAAACTGGGGCAGAATTATGTTTGTATTCTATTAATATGGAAAACTTTCATGTGGAAATGTTATTTAAAGTTCATCTTTAAGTCAGTTCACATAGATAAACCAATTTCTTAAGACCAAACTCAATTTTAATATGAAAAGTATTGGTACCATAACAAATATAGCTCTTTCAATAGCCACATATTTTGTGTCCATTGGGAAAAAAAGGGTAGATCAAAATGAAAAAACTCATTTGCTATAACTTATGGGCTCTGTTCTTTATATGCCCCCCAAACTAAGTCTGTCAGCCAATCTCATAAGTCTTGTTATATTTAGTAAGCACAGTGAGGGCAGAGGCCAATAAAATATGATATGAGCCTTGTCATACATACTGGAAAGATACATGGAAAGTTTCAGTAACTACTTATTAAATAAACAGTTGTTAAATTCCATAATATCATAGTAGTTTAAATTAAATTTTTAATAATAACTCATACAACAACCCTAAGAACTGGTAAGCATAGAGAAAATTAAAAAGGAGAGGTCATAGAGACCCGTGTACACATCATCTCTCTTTACACAGGTACTGAACATGCAAGAATTGAAGAATCTTGACCATTCAGGCAGTTACTATGGAGCTGTGAAAAGTTACCCCTCATGAACTCCACTTTTCCTGGGTACTGGTTTCCCAAGAGAGAGATAAAGTTATATAACCATACCAGATAAATTTAAAGTTTCCCTCTTCCATATATAAATAGAATGAAGACCATATTACTTTTAGGACCACCAAGGATTCCTCATAAACAGTCACTATATATTGCTGTATTTTGTCATCTATACTCCAGCTCACTTTTCTCTCTGGCCACTTTTGACATTTCACAGACAGCTTTGTATTTGGTAAAAAAAATTTTTTAAAAAAAGAAAGAAAAAGGAAAAAGGAAATGTGCAGGTTTTACTTGATATCTACAAAAACAAATGAAAAACATTTTTCTTATCACTTACAAGAGAAATAAACATCTCTTGTTACCAAAAGTGAGAAGCCCCTTTGAAAATGTCGTTGGTAAAAGTAAGAACAATGGACAAGCAAATACAAACAAAACCAAATCTATTCCCAATGGTTCACTAACTTAGGAACAAATGACCTAATTAGAGACACTAAAATAACAGGAGAGAACCATATGCGAAAGTGGAAATAAGATGCTTTGCCTCTGGGATGAAAATATGATTTTCTATTGCAGAAGTAATAGCTATTGCTTTTATCTTTTTGAATAATCACTTTATAATAAACCTAGTTAATCTTAAGTCAGACATAGAAATTACTTTTAATAGTCAAATTATTTCAGTGAACTATAGAAGATTTTGAACAATACAAGATCTCTGTTTCCAGCCATTTAAAAAAAAAATCTTTAAAAGAACTTAAATGAGATTCAGCAAACTTATTTGGGGTGGAAGAATAACCTCTGAGCTCCTAGAATGATCATGAAATCCCAAGTCTTTGCAATGTCCATGCTTTGTCAGTGTAAACTATTTTACATTATAGAGCTGGCACTAAAAAGAAGAAATCAGTTTTTCAAACTAGCTGACAAGCTAAAGTAGACTAAATTATATGTCAGGGGATTCTGACTGTCCAATTGGGTATGTAAATATAGTATGGTAACAAATTATCAGATCCATTGGATGAAGCTTTTTCCAATGTGCTTTCTGTGCTAGGATTTTGTGCACCACAAATACATTGAACCCTCTTTCCAAAGGAATGGAAGAAGACAGAAGTTTTAGTAGTGTTTCAGTTTATAAATATACCTCAGAAAGTACATATACGACTGTTTACTTTCTCTAAATTCATGTACCTATGATTCACATGTGACAAACATGGAGATTCTTCATTGCTTACTTGTCAAACCAATTGGTTCTTTTCACAGCAGTGCTATTCCCCTTGCTCTAGTCAGGGTGACCATTACACTAATATTTGGAAAGCAACATGTAGAAATGAAGAGTCAGTCATTTAAATTATAGCACAAAGTAATATTAAGACGTTGACAAATTTGAGTTACTCATGGCCTTAGAACTCAATTTTAACTTTCCACAGAGTGCCCTGTGCTTTCCAAACATTTAAAATATCTTGATGAATGGATGAATGAATACACAACTAATCTTTAAAAAGTAAATATTTACTCATGAGTTCCTCAAACAATTATTGATACTCTTTGTACTAGGGCCTATCTTGGAGGAATATGGAATATGTTTTAAAAATTATAATAGAAAATCATAAAAGCTTTGCTATAAAAGGAATTACCTGTCTGTCTAGCATTTGAGGAGAAATAGAAGCAGGTAACATGAACAATTAAAACAAACATGGGTATACTATTTGAAATTATGTATATTTGTCCAGAAATAGATGAGAATTCTACCTTTTTTGACTAATTTTACTTAATAGGTGATATTTTGATGCAAAGTTTGATAAGTGTGTGATTTTCTTTCTTACTCTGTTCTGCATAGAATTTATTTAGAGATAGGGTTGCACTTTTATTTTCTCTCCTCAATTGTTTTAAAGCTAAGTTGACTTCTTTAAAAACAGAAATTCAATAGTAACCATGTGTTTAAGAAAGTATTTTAAAAGGTTAATGCATAACTCACAGCCATTTAAAATCTGCCAACATTGGGTGAATCAAATCCTATCTCTGGATTACACACGGAGATAAAACAGTCCATTTGTGTTGTTTGATTGTCATTACACACAAGCCCTAAAATATCGTCCTTCTTTTCAGGTCAAAACAATTATAATGGAAGTTTTCAGTTGCTTGCCAGGCACATATTACAGTTATAGAAGATTTTCACATAATCAAAGTTGGATATTTCTAGGGAGATCAAAAGAGATGGTGAAAGGGAGAGCTGGTGTGGCACACTCTTAGAGGATCTGAGAATGCAATTAGATAGCAAATGAGCTCTTGTGGAGACAGGCTTTCAGAAGAGACAGCAGAACTCAAACCACAGAGAAACAAGGTGGCAAAGGACCACTCCTGAAAGGACCATGCACAGAGGCATCTGCCCTGGCTCTTCAACATTAGGAAGAGAAAGAGATTCAATAGAGACAAAACAGTCAAAACTACTATGCAAATCTAGGAAACTCCAGTAGGAGGTAACAGAGCAGACTGGTTTCAGGAAAGCTCTTGTAACACTACAATTCCTCTTTCTCTTCGCCAGTAGCACCAGCAAAGGTAACAACCACCAATGGCATTTGAAGCAAAACTGGAGTGAATCATGGTTTAATCTCTCTACATTAACAGGGGAAGTCCAAAATTACTTCAGTAACAGAGAGCCATACTCACAAAATTTAGAGCAGCATTGCCAGTTATTTACCCATATCAATGAGAAAGACTTAACCTCTCTGAGTGTCTACTCTTTTATTTGTAAAGTGCCAATAATAATCATCATAACAGTACTGCTAGTGAAAAATGATTGTTATGAATTTTGCTTACAGAGCTATTATGAGAACTAATGATGAATATGTGAAGCACATGGATAATAATGAGGATTTGCTTTGTGATAGCTGTTATCTAACTGTATGGTAATAATTTCCTCAAGAGATAAGTATTAAGCCACTACTTCTAGTACACAAGATTTACAATGATGACACATTCCGTCAGGAATGTATATATTGCAGAGAAGCTCAAAAAACTAATTAGTAATGTACAGGTAATTCAGTTATATAGTGTTAAATTGCTCAATGGGATGAAAAGTGAAGAGAGAAGAGGGAAGAGTTATTAATCAGCAGAGAGTGCTTCATCCTCTAACAGCAGAGATAGGCACCTATGGCTCTATATTGTGTGGTAAAACATGCAAAGCAAGGCTACTGAAGTTTGGCTTTCCTTTTACTTTGGTAAATATTTACAAATTGAATACACTTTGGAGAAGCTTTCTGAATGTTTCATTTTGTATTGTTTTTGCTACATAGTTCAGACTGGACTTGAACTCACTATGTTCCCTAGGCTGATCACAAACTGGTGTCGATCCTCCTATTTCAGCGTCCCAAAGTCTGGGATTGCAGATGTGTGCTCCCACACCTTGTAAGGAAATATCGCTTTTAAAAATACTTCTCTCATCAACGACAAAAACAATATTAATCCCAAATTAAGGAATCATTAACACACCAAAATCAACATTCCATATATTAAGCTTAATATAATGTTGACAATAACTATTATTTTATCATTAATATTGCTGCTCAGTTTATTATTAGCACAGTCCACCCCTGCACGACCAGTATATGCTCTTATATTTAAAATGCCCCCGTGACAACAAGAAAACCTTTATTATATTATTATATTATTATTACCATCATTATTATTTTAGAATATAATTTAACTGGAAAGAAGTCAGTTAAATACAAAACTGCTCTACTGATTTAACATTTCATATGTTATTGAAATGTCAACACATTCATCCATATGACTGACAAAATGAAATTATCCTACTGCTCCTGTCTCCAAAGTCTTCTGAGTAGTTCAAAGTTGTGTTATGTGTATGTTTTTATATATGGATAGACATATAGATAGATAGATAAATAGATGGATGATAGATAGATGCATATTATATATAAAGCATATATATAAGCATTGATGTGCATATTATATATAAATTATATATATATATATAATCTATCCATGGACTACCTCCAATGTCATTGCTCAGAACTCCTAACACCTCTCACTGAATTTAGGCATCACTTTAAATGAAAATATCCTCCTGGCAGGTGCAAGGTTCTGAGTTCACCTCCCAGTACCACAAAAAAAAAAAAAAAAAAGAGCATTTCCTACTCAGGATCCAGAGAAGAGCAAATATATCACTTTCTAAATATAACTGCTGCAAATAAGCCAATACTGCCAATGTTAAGGAAGGTGTGCTATATGGGATATCATTTTTAATATATCAATAACTTTAAGTTGAGATTAACTTGCCTCCTACTGATGAGAAAACAATATCTGAGAATAACAATGCCATAGGTATTTAGCTAATAAATATTTACACTTGCATATTCATACTCTTATTTTTTTGCTTTTTATATTCTTATATCTAAAGTCTCTTTATTCTTTTAAAATATAAAATCTTAGAAATGAGTTTGATCATTTCACACAAACCAGAAGAAGTAAAGGAATTATCATTTCAACGCTATTCATCATTTTTTCTTTACAATCATCATACTTGAACCACCTTTAATTCTCAAGGTATTTTGGTAAATTAGGAGGCATTGTATTTCCTTTATCTTCTTCAGATTATCCATCCATACAAAAATTAACAAGGTGAAAGAAATTACCTCTGGTCCATGTCAAATTATTGCTATTTACTTTGGTGTTGAGCAAACAATACTGGAATCTAGACTAGTAAACCATCTCCATTAGATTGTGAAACTAGGATTTGTACTCCCCTGAACTGTGCGTAAATTTTTGTTCAGATACTTGCTACTTAAGTAATGATGGGCAAGCCATTAAACTTCTGCATGCCAAACAGCAAAGATAGCAGAACTTGCCTCAAAAAATTTAATACATGTTCAACCAGTTAGTCCTTGCAAAATATTTAGACCCTCTGTTGGCTAAATGAATTAAGCTAAATATGATATTTATTTCCTGCAATCGATAATATAAAATTATTTTATGCTTGTTTTCTCATCTGAGAAAGGACAATAAATATCTTCCTGCAGAATTATTGGTAAGAATATAAATAATCTTTGACATATGCCAACTATATTCTGAGAATCTATTTAATAATAAATACTACTTTTCATTAAGGAAGAAAATTCTTTTCTAAAGTGATATTTAATCTGAAATTGCATCTTCAGTTAGCTTTAGTTTTAAAGCTTACATACAATTAAACAGGAAATCATAAATTTGAAGTACAACTTGCTGTTGAGGTAAAAGAATCCTTCCTTCATACATAATAAGAGTAATTATTCCAACTTCTTCAGTAATAGTAAAATTTCAATCCCTTACCATGAACTCTGGTGCACAGACTGTACCACACAGCCAAAGAGCCTGGGTTCAACACTGTGACTCAGTTGAACCAATCAAATGTTCACAGGAGTACATATTTGCATGCAGATGTTGGCATGCCCTCTTGGCCCTCTTTAATTGACTTCAAAACTGTCCTAAGTGCTGGTATGGGGTTGTTTTCCTGTATTTCCAGAACTCTGATAAACTGAAGTAGGAGGCTGGCAAGTTTGAGCCCCATTTGGGCAATTTAAGGACTTAGCAAGGGCACATCTCAACATTAAATAAAGAGGGTGGGTGAGAGTGAGGCTCACTCTGAAGGTCCTGGCTACAATGGTCAGTACTGGGAAACAAGTATAATACAAGAATCTGCGCCTCCTTCAGTCTGAGCCTAAGAATGAGGAAAGCAAGTCAGAGTCATACCAAGTTGATTTCCAGATGTAAGGCTCAGTAACGTGTTCCTGTATACCGACAACTTGGTATGTTAACCTTTCATGCAGAATACTTGTGACACTGATTAACATTTCCACATAGCTGCTGACAAACATAGCTTTAGCTTCAAAGTGAGCTACTGGAAATTTTCACAAAATGAGCCTTGTTTCTTCTATAAAATTCATATTCTGTATCAGATTTCTCAAGTAATATGGCCCTATATTCCTTCCAAAAGCTAATTTTTCCCTGAGTTTTCAAGTATATCTTCTGGTATTCATGTAGTTAGTGAGGTGAGCTAGGGATGATAAATTTAAATGGGTTCTTTATAGTTTTCTTTTTCTTTTATTGTATATCTGACAGAGATACACATCCTAAAAATATGTTGTCAAAAACCTTTTCATTATTATTTTTCTTAGAAATAGTATGTGGATTTAAACTCCTGGTAATTATACCATATTCTGGAATTGGTCATGATGTTTGTTTAACATTTAATGTTGGAGAAAAGGTTTCCGTTCTAAGAATTTAAACTATTTGGCTTTTGTTTCAGAGCAAACTGGCAGCCAAATAAACAAATATTTGAATCATCTGACCGATGTTGAAATTTGGGTGCATTTAAACGGACTGTTCAATGTTCAGTCAAATAAGGAGACCACTCCTGTCATTCAGAATATCACACTGTTACTCGGAAATGATCGCAGGTAGAGAAACTTCTATTTTCTATTTCCCTATTTAACAAAATATTTGCCATTAGTAGACATGAACATGAATAAGACTGGTAATAGAATAAAATAATCAACTTTCTGTTTAATCATTTGAATATGTTAAATATTGTATATAATTACTATTTGAAATTTACTGATTCAGTAGTTTTTCACTTACAAAATAGGTACTTTTCTGAAATGTGGATGTGTATGTTCAGGCAAATATATGTGCATAATGAATGATACCTAGTATTTATTTGATTTAAAATCCATTAATTAAATATCTAACATTCATGAAATATTACTTAATTTGCATACAGTAAAAGCATATTTATTTTAAATAGAAATAAGAGTTGAAGTTTAATATAGTAATTACATGATGTTACATTAAAGTCAATTATTTTTCCTTTAGCTGGCAAAGAATCATAATGATTTAGGTGATGTGAAGTAATAAATGGCTGGTTGACAAATTTTCCAACATTTAATGGCAGTATGCCACTTAAACATACAAAAGCACATATTTCCTTGTGTTTATATGACATATAAACTAAGATATAGGTATATTTTTTGAAATATGTAATTCTAGTTCCTATAAAGACCGAGTACTATTGTTTGTTTTGTTTTGTTTTATTTTGTTTTTTGTTTTTTTTTTTCCGGTAACAGGACTCGAACTCATGACCTTGTGCTTGCCAGGCAGGCGCTGTGCTGTTGAGCTAAATCCCCAGCCCCTGTATTTTAGTATCCTAGTCATGGTTAAATTTTTATAAATTCAAATGAAAAGATAGCACTGATGAATAAATGAATATGAAAGAAACTGGACACTTTTGTAGCTAAAACAGAGCACAGCATTACATCCTTGGTAGTTGGAGGGTTATATTTTACAGATCAAGTTTGGCAGATTGGTTAGATGGATATTGATGGATGGGAGGAACAACAAAAAGGAGAAAGCCACTGAGGAAAAGACCATGCAATCTGCATGTGAAACTGAGTGAGATCATTATATGACCCTTGACCTATGCCTAAAAGCATACTGTAAAACAAAAACATTAAGATTCAAAATACGTGTGCAGAGATATTATTGCCATGAACCAGAGAGAAATTCATTTGTACTCAGGATCCTGAATATTTAAAAAGCAGTGAGGTATAAATACCCAGGACATTCAAGAGGTATGACATAAATGTAAGACTTATTTCCCATAATTGGAAAAACTAGTTTCCGTCCTCACTTACAACCAAGGACAAAAGGGAAATGCGCCTCCCTTGAGTATAAAATTAAGCCTCCAAATTCCACTACTAATCTGCTACTAAGGTAATTACCCAATACATAAATACAAATACACAAAATGCCTCACACACAACAAGGAGAATATCTGATTGCTATGTAGGTCAGGTTTCTCCAGGGAAACAGAACTAATGGAATGTATAGAAATTTATAAGAGGAGATTTATTATGGGAACAAGTGGAACATGTGAATATGGCAGCAAAGAAGTCCCTGGCAAACCATCTGCACCCTGGACAGCCAGGAAAACCGGGGGAGTAATCTAGTCTGATCGCAGTAACCACAGAGCGGGGAAGCTGATGGTATCATTTTCAGGCCTAAGCTGAAGAGCTGAGAACTCTGGGGAGACTGGTACATATCCTGGTGTCTGAGTGCAGAAAGCCATGAGCTTGTATACATGAGAGGAAAAAAAGGAAAATGACCTTGTTTTTTGCCCAAATGGTAACTGAGTTTGGTGGGTGTTCTAAGGCGGGAGTGGATTTTATAACCCTGCAACCCCAGGGTATCTGTGTTCTTGGCCCAAACTCGAACACACGCCCCCTACTGTCCACAGTGCACGACTGCAGGGCTGGAGGAATAAGCCCTGCTGTCCCTTCACTGTCCCTTCCCTGTCCTGAGCAGTCTTATACTGTGACAGCTTCCCTGTGGCATATTCGTTCAGTTAAGTGCTTCTGGGAAGAAAAACAATTCCATGTAATCCATGATGTAACTTTAATTTTTTTAAAGAATGCTTTTAACCTTTGCAAAAAAAAAATCAGCTTGTTTTGTACGTAAGAACTGCTTTTTTTTAATGAATAAATCCAGCACTACCCACACATACACAAAAAATAAAACAGCAAGAGAAAAATAAAATACCACCAAGCTATTACAATCTTCCTTGTCAATACATATTTTAAATATAGATGATGTAAACTTTGCAATTATCAATTGAATGTTGGTAGAATGGATGTTTTAAAAAAATATGATCCAGCTGTTTGCTTTCCATAAGACACATATTTTAGGTAAGAAGACACAAACAGTTTTAAAATGGATGTATGGAAATAATATGCCATGTATCAGACAATACAGAGATTGGACCAAAGCATTTTATAATGAACAGGTGAAAATATCATACATTGTTAAAAATATTAAACTATCCAGAACATACAACAGTTATACATGTATAGGGAATTAATAGAGTCCCCAAATCTCTGAAGCTAAATTAATAGAAATTCCAGGAGAAAGAGACTGTCTTACAATCATAGTACGCATCTGCGAGACACCACATTCAGGAATGAACTGACAACTATACAAAAAGGTAATAAAAATAGCAGGAATTGTACTACACTATAGACCAACCAGACCAAACAGATATATAGAATGCTCCACTGGGAAAAAAGAAAAAAAAAAAGGAAGAAACATACACATTTTAGACATGCACACAAAGCTTTCTTTAGGATCCATTTTATTAGAGGCTATTTAAAAATCTCAGAAAATTGAAATAATGACAATATCTTATCTGAATGCAATATAATGGAAGGGCAACCAGTAATAGAAAAAAATAAGAATTTAAAATATATGGAAATTAAACATAACATTCATAATCAACCATTGAATGGTTCAAAGGACTGACCACAAAATAACTATAAAAATATTTTGAGATACATTCCAGTGAAAACAAACAGCACCAAAATCTTTAGTATGAGATGACAATAATGCTTACAGGGAAATTTATCATTGCAAATCTTACATGAAAAGAAAAATAATGTTACAGATCAATAATCTATCCTCATGGCATAAATAACTACATAAATATACTAAATTCAAATTTAGTGAAAGATGTAAATAATATTACAGCTGAGAAAAGTGAAATAAAGGGAAAAAGCATTAGAATCAATAAAATAACAACAAAAACTCATCTGTTATCTCATCTGTTGTAAAGATCATACAAATTCAAAGTGATCTAATCACAGCCAAGACAAAATCTCAAGTATCAGTGGTACTACAAAATCTCTGATACAGTTCCAATAAAATAAAAGACATCCAAATTGGAAAAGTAAAAGGAAAATTGTTCTTGTGTTCTACTTACATGACCTATAGATGGATAATCCCAAGGAATCTACAGCAGAGCAAAAAGCAATACACGAATTAGGCAAAGTAGTAGGGAACAAGAACAATGCATAAAATCAGTTGTATTTCTATCTACTAGTAATAGAAAAACCAAAAATGATATTAGGGAAAAAATTCCATTTACAAAGGAGTAATATATTTAGGAATACAAGCAACCAAAGAGGTGAAGGACATAGTCACTGTAAAATAAAGATACTGTTCAAACAAATTTAATAAAACTTAATCAATTTACATCTATCCCTTGTTGAATTATTAGAAGACACATGTTATTAAGATGGTAATATTGGCCAAGCTATCCACAGGCTCAAAAAGTTTTTTCTATTACAAGCTGAATTGTCACTTTTTGCAGGCATAAGAAAGTCTATTATTGAATTCATATGCAAATTCAAGTAGTCTCTATTAGCCAAAACAGTACTGAAAATAAAGATCAAAGTTGAGAGATTCACGTTCCACATTTTTAAAACTTTCTAACAAACATCAGTCATCACAGCAGTGTAGTAAGAATAGGCATATAGAGTAACATATAACTATTGGGAGTTCAGAGATAAACAATGGTGATTTTCTACATGAGTTCCAATATTGTACAACTGGAAAGGTAATAGTCATTCAAATAATACTGGGA
>NW_004955433.1:20274643-20277176 GCF_000276665.1 Chinchilla lanigera | reverse complement strand
ACACAATAAACAACATCCCAGAAGGGTAAGGTCGTGTCCTTTTCACCCTAAGAGGCAGAACTGCGGAGTCACTTAGCCAAACCTCGAGACTCCGCAAATTGGCACAATGTATCAACCATAACACTGATTATAAAAACAAACAAGAATTGTATCACTGGATTAAATACAGGAGCTAAATTTAAAACTCCTACAGAAATCTTAAAGCTTCATCACCTTAGATTTGGCAAAGGATACAGCGCTATAATATCAAACATATAGCATCATTTTCACCTTACCCCAGAAAGAGTGGTCCTCGTCAAGAAGTCAAATAATAAATTTTGGAAAGGCTACGGTGGAAAGGGAACCTTTCTAGTTGCCAGTATATCCACTTTGGAAAACAGTATCCTCAAAATTTGAAACTACAAATTCCATTTGACCAAGCTATTCCCCTTCTAGGCATCATCCCAAAAGAGTTAAAACACCATACCACAATGAAAAATGCACACCCATGCTTATAGCAGCACAATTTATAATAGTTAAATCTTGGAAGTGCTTGCTATGTCCATCAATGAATGAATGGATAAAGAAAATATGGTATTTATACACAATGGAGCACTACTTTGCTGCCAAGAAAGATAAAATTGAGTGATTTGTAAGAAAATGGAAGCAACTTGAGACCATAATTTTAAGTAAAATCAATCAAACATCCAAGCTTAAATATTACATGGTTTCTATTACATGAAAGGTGTAAACAAAGAGCAAAATAAAAGCTACATTATAGCAAAGTAGGGCCAGGGATATAGCTCAGTGGCACAATTACCTGCATGGCAAGCACAAGGTCCTGAGTTCGATTCTCAGTACCAAAAAAAACCCCCAAAAGATAGCAAAGTAGGGAGGCAGATCATTCTAAAAAATAAAGAGATCAAAAGGTGAAGGTGGATCACATATGTACTCCCAGCATTCAGGAAGCTGAGGCAGCAGAATTGCTGTGAGTTCAAACCAAGCCTGGGCTATATAGTGAGATCAATACCAGACTGAACTATATAGTGAGACTCTGTCTCTCAAACAGTAAAAAAAGTAAGGAAAAGATAAAATACATGGAGCAAGATGAGTGGAATTAGACGGAAAGGGAATAAAGATAACGAAAAAAGGAATAAAGGAATTAACATTTGTTCTGTACATGTATCAGCTTTCTACAAGGAATTATGTACTGCAGACATGTACTAGCTAACTAACTAACTAAATAAATAAGGCACATCAGCAGGGCTAGAAAGATAAAATTGGACTTTATCAAAGTTTTTAAAGTGTACTTCAACGATGTTATTAAACCTTCAGAATAAGATGATTTCCAAATATCTAAGAAATATCTTGTATTCATGTTATATAAACCCTACATTTAAAAAAAAGAAAACACCTAAAATATATTTGAAATATTGGAAAAGACATATTTAGAAAGATAATATGCATATTGTTAAGAACCACATGAAAATATTCTCAGTAACTTGTCATTATAAAACCCACAATTAGAAAAATATAATTAGATGCTATTTTATATCCTCTACCATAACTATAATCAACAAAATGAAAGAAAAAAATGGAAAGTCGATACTGGTAAGAATATGGAGAAATCAGCTCCTCATATGTCATTACTGAAAATGTGAAATATTTTAGCTTCTCTCTGAAAACATTTTGGCAATTTTTAAAATGAAAATCTATAGAATTACTATATAACCCAGGAGTTCTCATCCAAGTTATATTCACCAAAAATTAGAAAACAGGTGTTCAAATAATTGTGTGGGCACAATATATATTCATCACATTAGTGAAGATAAGTCAAATGTCAATCAAAAGAGTAATATATAAACAAAAACCTTATATATAAACATTTCTTTACATATATACACATATATATTTTAAAGTATATATGTACACACATTTTCACATATATAATATAATATATTTATGTTCACATACAAATAATGAACTATTGTTCAACCATAAAGGAAAGCATTTACTTAGTACTGTACATGCTGCAACTTGGATCAATCCCAAAATCGTATGTTAAGTGAGATGACCCAGACAAAACAGGTCAGATATAGTACTATTCAACTTAGATGATCTATCAAGAAAAACATTTCATAGAGACTGAAAGTCAACCAGTGTTTGCCAGATTACGGTACAGAGAAGAAATGAGTAGTGCCCAAGTAACAGGTGCTGAATTTCTGCTTGAGATGATGAAGATGCTTTCAAAACATTTTCAGTTATGATGTTACACATGTGACTGCACATATTAGAATGAGTTATTCTGTTTAATGTAAAATGTATCTCCATTTAAATAAAAATGGCATTTTATATTTTTACTCACACAATGTTTGCACATTTAAAGTAGGTAATTGCCTTTGTGAACTTTCCTTAGAGCAATCTCTCTCTGTCTCTATCTCTCTGTCCCCATCTGTCTCTGTCTCTGACTCTGACTCTGTCTCTCTGTCTCACTCTCTCTGTGGAATATCCTTTTCTGTGTTCAAGGATTGCTTCTTATTCTATTTTATTTTAA
>NW_004955433.1:20240125-20272957 GCF_000276665.1 Chinchilla lanigera | reverse complement strand
TTATCATTGTACATATCTTTAACATATTTTGTTAGATTGATACCTAGGTATTTCATGTTTTTGGATGATATCATGAAGGGTATACTTTTCCTAATTTCTCACTCTGTGAGATTGTTGCTTGTAAATAGGAATGCTATTCACTTTTTAGTGTTAATTTTGTATCATGCTACACTACTGAATTTCGATATTAATTCTAAAAGTCTTTTAGTATAGTTTTTGGGATGGTCTATGTAGAGTATCATGTCATTTGCAAAAAATGATAATTTAAATTCTTTTCCTATCTTTATCCCATTTATTTCTTATTTTATCTATTTGCTCTTGCTAATTTTTCTAGAACTATTTTGAATAGGAGTGGTGATAATGTACATCCTTGTCTTGTTCCTTATTTTAGAGTGAAAGCTTTCAGTTTTTAACCATTTAATATGATTTTAGCTGTTGATTTATCATAGATCACTTTTATAAGATTGAGGTAAAGACCATCTATTCCAATTTTCTGTAGGGTCTTTATCACGAAAAAGTACTGGAATTGTCAAAAGCTTTTATTGCATCTATTGTGATAATCATATGATTTTTACCTTTGGTTCTGTTAATACAGTGTATGATGTTTATTCATTTCCATATGTTGAGTCATCCCTGCATCCCTGGGATGAATCCTACTTGGTCATGATGTAAAATCTTCTTGATGATTTGCTGCAATGTGTTTACCATTATCTTATTAAGGATTTTTGCATCTATGTACTTTAGGGAGATTGGCCTGTAGTTTTCTTTCTGGATTGTGTTGTTTACTGGTTTTGAAATCAGGGTAATACTTGTTTCTAGGAATGACTTTGGATGTACTGCTTCCATTTCAATTTCTTAAACAGTTTGAGCATTAGTGGAACTAGTTCTTCTCTAAATTTTCTGTAGACTTCCACAGTGAATCAGTCAAGACCATGGCTTTTTTTGTTGATAAATTTTGAATTACATTTTCAATTTCATTAGGTGCTATCAGGTTGTTTAGAATTTTTATATCATCTTGATTCAGTTTTGATAGTTTGTGTCTATGAACCTGTCCATTTATGCTGTGTTTTTCACCTTATTATAATGTAGGTTCTCATAATAGGTGTTGGTGTTCTCCTGAATTTCTGTGGGTTCTGTTGTGCTTTCCCCTTTTTCATTCTTAATTGATTGAATTGTTTTCCCCTCTTTTTGATGAGGTTGGCTACTGATTTGTCAATTTTATTTATTTTTTCAAAGAAGTAACTTTTCAATTTATTGATTGTTTGCATGGTTTTCATAGTCTCTATTGCACTGATTACTACCCTTATCTTTACAATTTCTTATATCCTAGGGCATTTAGGTTTGATTTTTTTCTCCTTTTTCTAGAATTTTGAAGTCTAACACTAGGTTGTTTACTTCAGCTTGTTCTGTTTTCCTGGTGTGTGAGTTAATTGCTACAAATTTTCCACATACAACTGCTTTGTTGGCATCCTATAAATTTTGGTATGTTGAATCAGTATTATAATTTAATTGTATATAGTGTTTAATTTCATCTTCATTTTCCTCTGTGGCCCATTGATTGTTCAGAAGAGTTTTATTTAATTTCCATGTATTAATGTAATTTTTGAGGTTTCCCTTGTTGTTGATTTCCAGTTTTATTGTACTATGGTCAGATAGTATGCATGGGATGATTTCAATTCCTCTGCATTTACTTAAACATGTTTTGTCAGCTAATATGTGATCTATTTTGGAGAGCATCCCATGTGCAGCTGAGAAGAATGTGTATTCTCTTACTTTAGAGTGGAACATTCTGTAGACATCTACCAAGTTCATTTGTTCACATGTCAGTTAGGATTTGTTTTATGTACTTGAGTGAACCTCTGTTTGGTGCATAAATATTTATGATTGCTATCTCTTGTTCTTGGAGCTTTCCCTTAACTAATATAATGACCTTCTTTGTCTCTTTTGCTTAGCTTTGGCTTAAAATTTGTACTCTGTGAAAGTAGAAGAGCTGCCTCTGCTTTTTTCTGGGTTCCTGTGGCATGGACATTGTTTTAATCCTTTAATTATTAGACTATAGATTATTTTGGAGTTAAATGTGTTTCTTGAATGCAACATATTGTTGGATCTTTCATCTTGATCAATTCTTCCAGTCTGTTTCTTTTGATTGGTGAGTTGAGACCATTTATATTGATTGTTATAACTGATATGTATTGGCTTTTCTTTTCTTTATTGTTTTTCTACTATTTGTTCTCTGTCTTTCTGTTCTGTTTACTTGTTTGCCCCACCTGGCAGTTTACTTCTATTAGTATTCCTGCATATGTGGTCCTCATTATTTATTTCTAATATGTCATCAAAGCATTCTGTAGAGTTGGTTTAGTGGTCATAAATTTCTTCAGTTTCTCCTTGTCATGGAAGTATCTTGTTTTTCTGTCAATGTTGAAGGATAATTGTGCTGGATATATCAGTCTGGGTTGAAAATTGTTTTCCTTGAAGGCTTGAAATACTTCAAACCAAGCTCTCCTTGATGTGAGGGTTTGTGTTGAGAAGTCTTCCATGTTTCTGATGGGCTTTCCTTTATAGTTCATATTTTTCTTTTCTCTAACTGCTTTTAATATTTTGTGTTTGTGCTGAATTTCTGGAATCTTGATTATTACATGGCTTAATGTGGATTTATTTTGATCATGGCTATTTGGAGCACTGTATGTTTCATTAATATGTATGTCAAATTCTTTGTCCATATTTGGGGAGTTTTCTGACATTATTTCTGTGAAGAGGTTTTTAATGGCTTTTGTGCTGTCTCCAGCTTTCTCACATATTCCAATCAGTCTTATATTGTTCTTCTTTGTTTCATCCTGTAGCTGTTGGATTGATTTTTGGTGGTCTCTTGTGACTTTTAAGGTATCTTTTTTTTTTCCAGGCAGTTAATTGCCTTCCTATCTTCTAAATCTGATATTCTATCTTCCCTCTTCGTTCAAACTGCTATGTATTCTTTCAGTGGAGTTTTTAATCTCCTGCATTTCTGTTTGGATCTGCCTTACTGATTCCCTTTCTTGTTTACATTTTTCATTCATGGTTTGCATCATTTTCCTGAGCTCCCCTGTTTGTTTATCTGTGTCAGCTTTAATGTCTTGTATTTTGATAGTAATTTCTTCTTGCACCTTAGAAATTATTTTTTCTATGGCCTTTTCCATTTATTTTTTCACTTCTGCTGCTGTCATTTCAGAGAAGTCCATTTGTTAGCTTCTGATTTCCTCTATCTCCTTGTACTCTGGACTTGTCCTGGGTGTGCTGGATATTTGGGACTGCATTTTTTTCTTCATGTTGTTATTTTCTATTTTCTACTTTATTTTCTTTTCTGTGTTAGTACTTTTAGCTTTCTAGTGTTAGACTGCCTTAATCGCTGATGTTGAGGCTTTCTTAAGGGATGTCTTATCCTTCAGATGTCTCCTCTTGTCTGCACCACAGTCCTGGCATCTTCTCCAACTGGTGCTGCAGACTCTTCTACCACTTTCACTGCTGAACTGGAATGATGGAAAATGTGCAGGGGTTCAGACTTATACTCTTCCCATTAGCACTGGCTTTACCCTCCCTACCAAAAGAAAAATGCTCTGGACAATGGAGTGGACACAGGGCAGGGGCTCACTATCCTCATACTGGTAATGCAGACCTGGGGTAACAGATGGGTGAAGAGCACAAACTCGCTTTCCATTGACTCTCCTTCTTATTATTTAAATTTTATTCCCAGATTAAAGAATTTTCTTCTTACGAGTAATCTTCACTTAACTTCAACATTACTTCCTACAAAATAATGTTCAGTTTAACAAGTTATAAACATTCTATTTCTGTGTTTCCACAGTTATAAATTTAAAAGTCTGGTTCCATGGTTTCCATCTGCAATTATAAATTACATAACTTTGGGGAAATCATTTAATGTATTTGAATCTGAATTATCTCAAACACTAAATATATGTCGTTATTGCTTCACTAAAATCTCCCTAAGGCATTTTTTGAAGATCAAATTGCATTGTGGGAGTTAAATGGTTAAAATATTATACGATGAATATAAATGTTATTACCAACAATAAAGTAGTAATTTAGAAAAAAATTGATTCACTCACACATTCAATAAATACTCAATGTATCTATATTTCATTGTTACAGTGGCTATAAATGTTATATTATCAAAAATGAACATGGCCTGCAATTCCTTTCATCTCTTGAAAATGGCACAATTTATAAAGATGTTGATGGGAGTGATAAAAATACTACTACCTTTTTAGAAACTGTCTAAGAAAAGTGAAAACAGACAAAGGCAATTATGTTTGCTTTTCATCTTCACTTTTATTATTTACAGATACAAAATTCAACAAGGCTTTTTAAAATCATTTCAATAATCAAATGTGTGATGCACAAATGATGGTATCTATATATTGAATGAGAATAAGAAAAATTATCTGAAAGAGCAATTCTGTTATATACATTTAAATTACTTATCCGGCACAGTTCCTTCCCTTTAATAAACACTCAATGTCTTGAATTATTTATATCTAAAAAGTCATTCCTTCATGAATCTCTAAAGCAATTAGCTGAGAAAGCACTTTAACTTTTGAAACTTTAGCTATTTGTGGTATGGTATATAAAAGATATTGAGGTCATGAGGACAGCATTATAGCACAGAGAAAGGCTACTCTCACTAGTTGTATTATCACAGATACTTTTAGAAAGTAGAGTGTCAAAAGGTAGAAAGAAATCCTTTAGGTGTGTTGAGACTGCTGCTCGATTGATGACTTGCCTTATGAGCTATACAATAAACAGACAATAAGTTAACATGACTGAGTATCAATTTAGATAACTACAGACAGAGAAAAAACATAACTTCATACACATTGAGGTGGAATGCTTTGTTAAGGCCAGTATCCAGATCTTGGAATTTCAAAGTTGAGCTAAAGGTATACTTAACATGAAAAAACTATGGTCCCCTGGAGATGATATGAATACATTGAAATAAACAATGATAAATAGTCCTGAATGGAAATAAATGGAAACTAAATCATTTTGTATTTTTCCTGCTATCCATTTCAGCAAATACTAAAAAAAAAGTTAAATAAGACTTTCCTGAGAGCATGAAAAATCCCCATAGTTCCTCATAACAATAAGCCAACCAAGGTCTACTCATGACTCTCTCAGAAAGCAGGAAAAATAGACATTTTGAAGATCCTCATTCTATTCTCCAATAAAAACCCAGGATTTTAGGATAAAAAAATATTGAATCTCACCTCATGGATAAGGAAAGTATATTTATCCAGTGTAGTCCCCCCTCACTTTCATAAGAGAGAAATTTTAAAATACATATGTTTATGACACATAAGACTTCTATAAAAGCTTTGAGATTTAATCATAAGAGCACAGAATACATACCTAGGCATGCAACAGTATCAGAGAGGCAGAGACTAAATGCAATTAAAAATGAAAGGGCTATGAAGTCTCAGTGCTACTTAAGGAGGCAAAGCTAATGACAGTAGAAGGGTTTAAGGCAATGGGATCTGATTTCTATGGCAAGCATTACACAGTTCAACCACAACCAGACTAACATAAAATTCAAAAACTTCTAACCTAATTTCTTAACAAATACATCACATCCACTTTCCAAACAAAGTTTAAAGTAATAAGAAAAGAAAAAATAAAGAAAATAATCTAAAGAGTCAAAGTAAATATCATAAGCAGATTTAGAAATGGCATAGAGTTTGAAAAACTTAATCTGTCAATGTGTTAAAGGTTGTGGTGGAAATTAGGAAGCATACAAGAGCAAATGGGTAATGTGAGCACAGATCTGAAGAACATGAGGAATCAAAAGGAAGATCTAGAAAGTAAAACACTTTGAAACTGTGTTGAATTGAACAATGCATTTAATGGCTGATAGAGATAAGAAAATAATCACAATACTTAAAGAAACATCAACAGAAATTTCCCACGCTGAAAGGAAACGAATGAAGTGAAATGAATGAAAAAATAAATAATATGAAATTATTGAATGATTGCAGAATTTTAAACAGTGCAACATATCCATAACTGAAATATTTATATTCAAATTGCAAACCCACAAAAGTCAAAAAATTGACATAATATTAGACTCTTGAAATATCCCAGCAACCAGAAAAGAAAGCATATTTTTAAAAGAAAAAGTTAATAATCACAATGTTCTTCTGTTTAAAAAGTAAGCAAGTAAGAGGAAAATGAAGTCCAAATTTTAAAGTGTTGAAAAAGGAAAATATCAGCCAAAAGTTGTATAATGAGAACCTTTTTCAGAAAAAATAAAAGACTGAGGAATTCATCACTATGTGATCTTCTTTGTAAGTAACAGCAAAAAATTTCTGATGGTAGAAGGATGATATAATCCAGTACCACAAATAACACAAGGAAGGAAAAGCAGCATTAGATAGGGAATAAATGAAGGTAAAATGTAACTTTGTATTTTTCTGATTGATTATTTATGTAAAATGTAAACTTTCTTAAATTAACATGAATCTATCAGGTAATTATACCCTAGGGATAAGTTACATAATGATGACAGCATCATACAATTGAGAGGGAAGTGTGTGGAAGATTTTGTAGATTAAAAGTGTCACTAGAAGTAATGTCTCAGACTGAGTGGTATTTGAAGTAGGTCTAGAATTTTTAAAAGCATCAGTAGAACAAAGCTTAAAATTAATAAAATTTAGGCAGATGTACTTGTTAGTGATGCATAGTCTCAGAAAAAGAAAATTTGGGTGAAGTAATAAAGCAGTAAATAATAGCAGAAAAGGAGAAAAAACTGTAACTGTATGTTATTGGAGAAGATGAAAATGAATCATATAAAAGGAACACTGTGAAGCAGAGAACCGATAAAGAGAAGAAGTAAAAAGTAAAAATTTAAAGAAGTAGTGGAGCAACATTAAATATGATATATGTGATACACCACTGATACCAATATTACTTTAAAAATAAGATATCTAAATATACCAAAAGAGTAAGACAGAGAAATGATCTCACATAGAACATTCAAAGACAATAAACATATGATCTTTCTGTTTTCATTTGGAGAGTATGTTTTAAGGAGATGTCTTTGAAAGTCAAATTGAGGGGTTGGGGATTTAGCTCAATTGCACAGCGCCTGCCTGGCAAGCGCAAGGTCGTGAGTTCGATTCCTGGTACCGGAAGGAAAAAAAAAAGTCAAATTGAGAAGAGGTGCAATGTAATTGAACAATTGAATTTAATTATCAACTTCATTGACTTGGGATCTGCAGAGCGGATTAATAAAGCATACTTCTGGTTGTGTCTAGATGGATCATGAAGCTTTCAGTTTGGGATTTGCATCTGGTCCCTGGCTCCTCCCTCTCTGTTGCTGCTTCCTTGCTATATTTTCCATTAAGCGAGCGGTTTTACTGTGCCATACTCTTCCACTGAGATGTTCCTGTGTTGTGGCAAGCACAGCATGGATGGATTCTTTGAAAACAGGAGCCAAGCATCATACCACCACATATATGTGCACCCATGTTTATAGCAGTGCATTTTGTCATAGCTGAAACTTGGAAACAACCCAAATGCCAACCAACAGGAATGGATTAAAAAGATGTGGTATTTTTATACAATGGAGTATTACTCAGCTATAAAAAAGATAAATTCAAGACTTTTATAGGTAAATAAATGCAATTAGAAACCATACTCATAAGTGAGATAAATCAGACTCACATGTGTAAACATTGTATTATCTCCCTAGTGTAAGAAACTGAAAAAGTCAATAAAATCTGAAACATACAATAGATATTGTGAAAGGGAAAGAAACTGCTCAAAAGGAAAGAACAACTGTGATGAGGGAAAGGAAAAAAAAAGAAAGAAGGAAGGGAAAAAAATACATATATACACACGAGACAGCTAATTGTACTACTACTTTTTATTGGTTTATTGAAAGGACCAGCTAATGCTTATTTTATTAATCAATCTTGCATGCCTTTATCTGGTAATCTGAATAACTACTTTGATGGTAAGAATGTGTAATATAACTTCCTTTGTTAATTTCCTATCATCTTGCGTATTGTTGCAATGTTTTTATTTTTAATCTCCTTTTGATTTTAAAAGTAAAAGAACAAAAACATATTAACAAACAGACATCCACTTACAGAGTAGCACAAGAACAATACAAGTAATACTGAATTACAGACAAGGTGACAGGGAATTAGAAATGGTTGTTTTATTACATAATGATAACTTCAAAGTGGTTACACAGGAAAACAAATATAGACTTGAAAGGTTGATCAAATATTTAATCATTAACTGTTCCTTTCAATAAAGCAGTATGTCAGTACTAAAACTATGTAGCTATCCTGTATATACATATATACATAATTTCCCCTTCTTTCTTTTTTCTTTTCCCTCATCCCAGTTGCTCTTTACTTTTGAGCAGTTTCCTTTAGTTTCACAATGTTTATCATACCTCCTAATTTTTATTCACTCTTTCAGGTTCTTACACTAGTGAGAGTACGTTGCTTACACAAGCAGATCTGATTTATTTCACTTATGAGTATGGTCTCTATTCTTATTCTCTTTAAAATAAAAAAAAGGAGCCAAATTAAACTACTTTTTAAATTTTTGAGTCCTGAGGTAGTCTGTCTCAGCAATGAGAAGTCTGATAAATCTGGTTTTCTTAAATATGTGTTTATTTCTTCTCCCACAGGATAGCACACTCTGATTTTGTTTCCTCCATTACATATGAACACAATTTTACACCTGCTTCTCTGTTATGCCAAATTTGCTTTTCCTTCCCGTGCATTCTTAATCATGATTCTGTTGTCATTTGCTCACCAGTAAGACACAGTACGTGACATCCACAATTTAAAAGAGGCAAAGTTATTTTGCCCCACAGTTTCAAACATTTCGCTCAGTCTGTGGTTGGTTGGCTCCAGAAGCAGAAGCCACGTGGTGGAAGTATCAGGCAGAGGAAAACTACTCATGTCCTGGTGGCCAGGCAATGGTAACAGGAGGGAGGAACCAGTGAGGGAATTATAGACTTCTAGGTTTCATCCTTTCCAACCCACATTTTCTGCCCAAGCCTCACTTCCTAACAGAACATTCAGCTACAGACACATCAGTGGATTAATCCAGAGATGAGTATAGCACCCTCATGGTCCAAACCCCTTCCAAAAGCTCCCCTTGTGAACACACGAGACTTTTGGTGGATATCCTATATCCAAATTTTAACACACCTGGGAATTATCAAAATTGTTGGGGGGTGACATGCAACAAGTCCTGCAAATGTCAAGAATATATCTTGGTACCAGGAACCAAACTCACAACCTTGCGCTTGCCAGGCAGGCACTTTGCCACTGAGCTAAATCCCCAGCCCAAGAATATATCTTTCCTTCATTTTGAACACGTTCTTTCCCTTTCACAAAGTCTATTGTGTCCTTTGGATATTATTTACTCTTTCAGGTTCTTACACCAGGGAGATAATACGATGTTTAAACATGTGAGTCTAATTTATTTTACTTACTAGTATGGTCTCTAGTTGACTAATACTTTAATGTATAAAGATACCACATCTTTTTATCCATTCCGCAGTTGGTAGGATTTGGGTTGTTTCAAGATTTAGCTATGGCAAGTTGTGCTGTTACAAACATTGGTGCACATATGTCACTGTGGTATGATGTTTTTAATTCTTCTAGGAAACACCCAGAAAGGGAGTAGCTGGGTCTCATGGGTCCTCTCTCTATATATCTAAGATAATTGTTTCACTCATTGGAAGGAGCATCTAGTGTTCATATTGTTTGATCATTCTTACATGCCTAAATCTGGTAATCTGAGCAACTACTTTGAAGATAACAACATGCAATATAATAACCATTGTTAATTTCCTATCATATTATTTTGAAATTCTGTATCATTTTATTGTTTGTTAATTATCTTTAAAATAAAAAAGTAAAAAGAGTGTGTCTTTCCTGTCCTTTCTCTCATTCTTGGCTTTTCTGTGTTTGTTGGTCATAAAGTGATTTCAGGACCAGTAGCTGCTGATTATGAAACTGTCTCTGTTCACCCACAGCAGGATCCCCAGATGCTCCCAATAAGTAATGTTCTAGGAAACAGAAGGGTTTGCTCCCCATGAGCCATATTTTAAAACTTGCTCCCCCAACAATCCCTGTGTCCAGATATTCAGTTATATAGATAGATACACATGCATTTCATACAAAGAATGTCAAAGTTGTATGTGTAATATGTTTTATGTATCTTCTATATAATATAGCATATAACATAGTTGTCTTAAATGATGTATACTATATTTTACCTGGTAGAAAATATATTTCATGTAGCTGGGCATGGAGAGGGACACCTGTAATCACAGAACACGGGAGGCTGAGGTAGAAGAACAGCCATGAGTTTGAAACCAGCCCGGCCTACACAGTGAACTCAAGGCCAGCCTGAACCGTATAGCAACACCATGTCTCAAAAATTGTATATAATATATGTATTTCATATAATGTTACATTTATATTTTATATTATTCATATTAAATATATTTTGTATTACATATAAATCTATATTATTTTAAAAATCTATGGTTCTTATGCTGAGGATCAATCCTAGAACCTTGCACTCGATTAGTAAGGCATTCATCACCGAGTACACTTCCCGCTGCAGCATTCAGATTAATTGGGTTTGTTTTTGCCTCGAGTTTCATTCACACCAGTAAATTCTAATTCCCACTTGCTATGGTATCTCCTCAAGACAGTGATTTTTTTTTTTCTTTTCCTACAGAAAGCTTGCATATCAATAGAATCCAAAAGTATAATAAAGACAAAAACATATCTGTATGTCCTTCAGTTAAAACAGATAGTTTTGTAATAGCAACAAGAAGGGAATAACATACATACTTTTAGTATGAGAGCAATATTTTAGTGTAGAATGAAACTTCATGATAGTGTAGTGATTAGTTTGTTATGCTGAAATAGTTGTTTAGTTCCTCTTTGTGAAAACAGCGTCACTGGATTTTGAAAGAAAGAGTATTAGATTTCTTTAATTTAGATATTTTGACAATGTTAAGTCATTCAGCTCTTTTAACATATCACATCTTTGCATTTATTTGTATTTCTCATTAATTATTTGTGGTTTTCGGATTATAACAACTTTTGCCCATTCGGTAAAGTTTTTTCCTAATTATTTTGGTTTTTTTGATGTTATTGCAGGTAATATTATTTTCTTAATTTACTTTTTTGATAGCTATTGTTGATAAAATATGTTTTGCATATGAAATTAAAATCATAAAAGTAGACCAACTTGGCTACAACAAAGTAGAAAGTGGTGTACATCAAAGAAAATAATAAAATAAAAACCAGTAGATAGAACTGACCAAAATATTTGCAAATCATACAGTTAATAATGCAATTAATTTCAAATTATGTTTGTTTGTTTGTTTGTTTGTTTTTGGTTTTTCTCCGGTACCGGGAACCGAACTCACGACCTTGCGCTTGCTAGGCAGGCGCTTTTGCCGCTAAGCTAAATCCCCAGCCCTAATTTCAAATTATGTAAGGGAATCCAAACATAGAGAATAAAATAAAATTAAAATACTAAGTGCACAGTACAAAATCAGTGCAGTGGGCTAGGAAGGAAGGGCAATGAAGAATTGGACAACTGATACAAAGCATCAATTGTGCTAATGCAGAACGTCTAGAGATTGTATGTAAAATATAGTGCTGCTCATTAAAAGGGAGTTAAAAATATAGTAAGAGTTTAGAACTCAAAAAATTTGGAGGAAACACAAAGGAAATTTGGAAAGGTGCTGCATATCTATTATTCTGCAGTGATGATAATTCAATAGTTCACCTGTATCTAGATGTTTCAAATTGTACACTTTCAATATATGCCTTTTAAAAGTAAAGATGCTGACTTTAATTTTAAAATGGAAATTTACACAACTTAAAGATTGAATATGATAATCACTTATTTTCCATAACTCAGTTGTATGCCTGGGTGTTTCTGGTCTAGATTTGAACTGTTGGATTGAATCCTGCTTATCTACCCTGCACTTCTCCTGGAACACTTGGGGACGATTGATAAATTGGGCCATGTTTTTAGATGGTTTTTCACCCAGCATCGAGTCAGGTCCTGCGAGAATATGTTTTTCCACTAGGTGACTGGAAGTTTCCAAACAAATACGAGAGAGGATCGTTTCCAATGTGCAGACATTTGGATCTACAGTATTCGATTTCATTTTATTTGTAGATACTCTATTGCATGCCAAAAAACCACATTGCAAAGAACAGATTTAAGAGCTACATAAATAAATTTCAGAAGAAACAGCTCTGTCACAAGGGACAGGAAGAATTATTTTTCCAATTTTAAAAAATCTTCCTTTTGCTTCGTGGATAAAAATCACATGTGAGTTTCAATCTTCATTTGGAGTTATCACCTCTCCCTCCCCACAAAGAAGTCACAATTAAGTACAAAGCACAGATATGAATGAAGGATTCAGACGCAATAAGTTACCAAAGCTATTGTAGGTCTACAGAATTCTATATTGATAACTTTCTTAGGTTCTTTAATGATCTTGATCTGTTTCCCCAAACTTCTGCCTCAGTCAAAGTAAAACTCTCTTATGTCATTAAAAAATTACAAATCTTTATAGAAATAGCAACTTACCACTTTGTCTGTAATTCAGTATTGCTTGTATTGTTCTTATGCTACTTTGTAAATGGATGTCTGTTTGTTAATATGTTTTCCTGCTTTTATTTTATTTTATTTTATTTTATTTTTGGTTTTTTTTTGGTTTTTCTCCGGTACCGGGAACCGAACTCACGACCTTGCGCTTGCCAGGCAAGTGCTTTGCCGCTGAGCTAAATCCCCAGCTCCCCTGCTTTTATTTTTAAAGTAAATTAAGAAAATGAAACAAACAAAAAAGAAATAGCAACTTAATTATTTATCACAACTTTTCCTAGGACATAACCTTATTTCCACAAGCGTACTTAGAAAAAAGATTATTTAAAATCTTGGGGTCAAATAAATATTTTGATTCATAGCTCAAAATTATGCAAGCTTTATTACTGGAGACTTTTTAAGAGGTTTTAATATGCTTATGAGCATTGCATTGCTTCAATAAGGTAATATAAAATATATTATTTTGTACACATACCATAAGGGCTGAATGGCTGTTATTGGAGAAGAGGCTTCTAATCTAGCTATTTGGATGTTAACAAAATCTTTCAATATTTACCATCGAAACACATGTTACTGCACTCATTGAAAAGCTGATGGAATGGGAGAAAGGATGGGCTGGTTAACTTACAAAATCCACATATCTTGGAGGTGATGCATTTAACTACAAATACCTACTCAGACTCAGGACAAAACTGCAGCAAAGTATACACACTGCAGATGATACTTCTGACTTCTGTGCCTAGCAGCCGAGGAGACCAGTCATCTGCTCCCCTGTTCATAATTCTCTTCTACCCCCAGGAGGGCTCTCGGGTCATGAGATACTCTTTTTTTCAGTGGTCACTTGGAAGCATACTATGAAGAACACATTCTGGCCTCCAAATCAGTTCCCTACAATGCTTTCCAAGAATGCTCTGCACAGCCAGATACTGAGGCTTCATATTAATCATGTTGCCTAATTATTTATTTATTAGAACAAGGGAGCTGAACACCTGGCAACATTTATATTTGCAATAAGGGAAACTGCCTCACTCTAGAAGAAGTCTGACTTTATTATTTTGCCTCGTACAGCCAACTTGCCTCAGTGTTAGAGAAAGTTATATTAATATAAATAATGCAATGATGTAAATTACATTTTACCTGCCTTCAGATCTGGTATATATTGAACAAATGTGTGTTCACAAAACTCACTTGATAATTGTTATTAAGATAAAAACAATGTTGATATACTAATCACATCCTTCAATTTATTCAAGAATATCCAAGTTATTGTTGATACAACTCTGACATAATGTTAAGAGCACATTCAGATAATGTTCTTTGAACAAATTAAGAGCTTTAAATGAACATCTAGTCAACTGCCTTTAAAAAGATGGATAACACTGGGGATCAACTGTGATAAACTTCTGGGTATCATGAAATTCTCAGAGCCTCAGTGACCTTTCTGTGAACTGAAAATGATAACTTTCTCATAAGTCTTTTGGAGGATTAAATGGACATAATTATAGTCCTCAAGTCATAGGTGAGTTATTCCAAAATTAGCCACCTGTTGTCCTCTACTTGAGAATCGTAATTGCAGAGGTAAAAAGAGTCATCTCATGGTCACAGACTATAAACCAAGTAGAGAAAACCATTTACAATTAACATTCTTAAAATGTAATACACAACTGACTAGAATCACAAAATTTAAGTACTTGTGAGTAAAATATAATTTTAATATGGGCATAGATGATAAAAGTCAAGTTTTCTCAATATACTGTGTTTAGAATATGGCCAAAAGTGATGGAGTAGAAGTGTAGATAACGAATGACTGTAAGATAAGCCTTAGGTGATTGAAATTTACACCGTAGCCAGAATAATTCCATTGATAGCCAAAAGCCCTGCTTGCTTCAGCAAATTTAACTTGCCTGTTGTGTACCTGTGGGAGGCCAACTGCAACTAGAGCAGGGAAAACCAATTGGAACATTAGAGAAATATCACTTCTCAGATAATGCCAAGTCCTCCAATTTTCTGGATTCAACTACAATGGTGGTAAAATTAGCACATCTCCATCCCCAGAAGATGAACTTGTGACTAGAGATGATGAGGACCCAAAAGGATAGAAAAGAAAAGAAGAAAAGGAAAGGAAAGGAAAGAAAAAAATTTTTAAAAAACACACAGACTTCTTCTCTTATCAGGTTACATGCACTTAAATTATGTCTTGTATATAAATTAAGATGTATGCATATATCCTGGTGTGATGGTGCACCCTGTGATCCCAGAACTCAGGAGGCTGAGGTAGGAGGGTTGTTGCAAGTTCAAGACCAGCCTAGGCTACAAAGTGAGCTCAAGGCCAGCCTCAACTGCATAGTGAGACCCTGTATCAAAAAAGTAAAAAAAATAAATAAATTTTAAAAGATGTATGCATATAGATTCTTCAAAATGAACACATGATTAACTATCTCCCAAAGGAATGATGGCACTTAGTTTCATTCCTGAAGCTAGCAGTAAATAAACCGAGCAAAAAGTAACTTTAAATAAAATGGAATGTCATAAATCAGCTAGGTTTCAGTGGACAATCAACCGACCCCCTCATGCTGGTGATGAATGAGATTATTCTACAACATTATACACCAATACACCATTAAATACACAAAATTGGGGCCATTATAGGCATAGAATACATTTTTGATAAAATGATAAACTTTCATATAACACAGTCTAGGATTATATTAAAGATAATTTATGAATTTCCATTAACCAGAAAATTATCAAAAAGAAAACTTGAGAAAGTGATCAATGAATTAGTGATTTGTGAATGATGCTATGTATTTTTAAATGCATGTTAGAACTCAGGAAAAAATTTTTCTGGTGATAATGGAAAGTGAGAAAATTTATTTCTACATATCAACAAGGTTTGAATGAAGATGCATTTGAAGAGATGTAGGCAGCTGAATTGCTAACCTGGTAGGGATCCAATTGCCCTACATGGGAAGTGCAGTTACCTGCATAGAGAACAGATGTTACCACTTTTACTTAATGTGGTAGCAGGAAGTTGGTAATGATACAAATTCGTGTTATCTCTAATGATGTGATTTTTACTGTTTAGAAACTTTTCAAATCTGTGTAAACCTGGAGGAGAGGAAAACATTTATTGCTTTTATTTTCTTCTTTGGTGATATTCATGTACCACATCAACTGTACAGGATTCTGTATATTAATTTGCATTCACATGTAGATGCAACCAAAACACTGGCTTACTTCAAAACAGACTGAATCTTTGTAGACTCAACTTTCTTTTGTTGAGGTTACACTAAGGCCAACACATATAAAAATCTGCCCTATTTTGTATGTGTTTATGTTCCACAGCTCCTTTCAACTTTATCCAGAATGATAAACAAGGATTCTTCAAGTAAAACATCTATTGTGTTTCCCAGGAAAATTACTTCCAGTCTTGCTTTGGGAAGAGTACTTATCATTTCAAACAACCCTCCTAATAAACTCATCAGTCTTATCCTTATCAATCTGTCTTATCATAATAATGATCATGTAAAGGAGTAGTAGTAATAATAAAAATTATCATTTATCAAACATTTTATTTGTGATAGGAAATATACTCATTGTGTTACTTATATTTTCTGTTTTATTGTGAAATGATTTTGTATAAGTTCCAACATGAGCAAACTGAGAGTGATTAGATAAATTTGGCACACATCTAGAAAGACACTGAATTGTAATGTAGAGAAAAGAAGACACAACTAGCCATTGCCATCAAAAGCAGATAAAACTAGCTCTAAAGAAGACAACGGTCTCTCTCATGTTGAGTACCAACCATAGACAAGACTTTGTACTAATCTTTTCATTTATTAATCCAGTTCCCAAAATCTTATGAGAGATCAATCTCCATTCTTCATTTATAGATATGCAAAGAGAGTCTGGAATATACTGACTATCTTACTCAAAATTTCACACACTACAAGAACAGCTTTGGTGTTTGACACTGGACCTCTTTGATTCTGAAATTATTGTGTTGGATTTGTTTGCTTTGCTTCATCTCTACATTATTTGCTTTACATAGGGTCTCAATATACGCTCTAGCTTGGCCTCAGTCTCCAAAGCACATTGATTCTCCTGCCTTAGCCTGAGACAATTGGTGAGCACCAGCATGTTAGTTTGTAGCATTTTTTAATAACTCAGATTTCAAAGCACGAACTTAGGAAAAGTCCCTGAATTTATAAATAATTTTGTGATTACAGAATCCAGGAAATACAGGATATTATGTAATGTCATATAATACCTACAAATTGGTCATTCTACATCTCTGTTCACTGGGGCACTGTTTACATATATGCCCATCTGTAGACTTATACATAAGTACATGTAAACACACACTGAGCCTACTTTTGCTTGAAATACAGTAATCTCTCATTAGTATTCAATAGTGCCTCTAGCAGCTACATCTTGATACTACTTTATAGGGGCAATTAATTAGAGTTGTCATATATCTGTGGCTTAACATGATGTGTTTATTTTTGCTCAAGGTCTATCCAGTTATAAGAAAAATAGAGAAATGCATCATCCCATAAATTTTTGCTAAGTGATAACATAGTCCAGAAGTCAAGTCATATTTCTAACATAGTTCTAGAATCACTTCATACTGGATGCAGAAGAAAAGAAAAGTGAGGATCAGAAATGATTCTACAGTCCTATCCTCTCTGGAAATGATGTACAAAAGAAATAAGGTAAATAATCAATTAGTGTTCAAAATATACTGTGTAACTACTAAGGTTACAAAAAGGATATTACTGAAAATTTATCACAACAATGTTCCAATGTTCCAATAAATTTTACTTACAAAAACAGTGAAAAAATACAAATAAATGAAATTTATATTTATGCCCAGTGGTTATCAGGGGGTGAAGTGTTTTCCTATGTTATCAATTAATGTTAGTCAGCTTTTTGTTACTATAACAAGTATCTGAAGCCATCAACTTAAAAAAAGTGCAAAGGACTATTTTGGACCACTGTTTTAGATGTTTTAATCAGTAATCTCTTGGCCTTTTTTCCTTCAAAACTGTGACAAAGCAAGATATCATACAGCATATGATGGGACAAACTCATCTCATGGCAGCAGGAAATAAAGAGAAGAAAAAGAGGGGCAGGTCCCAGTATCACACTCAAGCACACGCACCCAATGAACTAATTTCCTTCTGCTAGGTCATATTTCCTAAATATTCTCACACTCCCTCAGAGTGCTACAAGCTGACAAACAAACCTTCAGACGAAGAGTCTTTGAAAAACATGAAGTGTTCCAATCACACAGTGACAATGCACATGGACAAATCTTTTGAAAAAGAATTGGCTATAGGAAGTCAAGTGTAACAGAATGAATTTTAGAGTCTTCAAATCTACTTTTAAACCCTTTGCTGGAAGTGGTTATCAGATAAATTCACCAAAAAATGGGTGTGAGAAACTGTGCACTGTGGCAATGTTTACATAGTCAAAAAAGTAACTTCATTATTAACTGGAAATTGATATTCATTATAATGCCACATGAATTTATCCCTTCTATATAGAGGTACTAGATCTATGGATAAATACCTTTCTGTATGTGGATAAATACAAGGACACATAAGTAGATCCATAGAAACATAGAGATATGCTTAGATGTGTAGATGCACAGAGAGGTGATGAATATGTCTGGAACATACTACCAATAAAGAAGGTGGTTAAATTCACTTATTCCAATCATTCAGGTTAATATTGGTAAGAAAAGTGGATTAGCCTGCATTTATTGATCTTCTGGTATACGCCAGGGTCGTATTTAAGTCATACAACAACAGTAACATAAGAGTGCTAATATTTGCAATTCAGTGATGAGGCAAAGAGTTCAACTCACAGAACCTGAAAGTGGCACATCTGGGATTTCAACACGAGTCGATTTAATTCCAAATCGAATGCGCTTTCTACTGCATCAAGCTGCTTCCACAGCAGTTGGAACTTGTCTGCATCTGTTCTATACTTGTTTTCATTTTTCCATGTTGAAGTAACAGCCACCCCCTGTCCCACAGTGCTCAGCAACTCTTTGATTCCCTTCCTGTGGCTGAGGCAGATCCACTCACCTCCCTGGCATTCATGAGCGGCTCTGCAGAGTGCTTGAGCATCTGGCAATCCACCCAGCCAGAGTGACTGGGAAGCGCAGAAAATCCCTCTGAGAGCAGGCAACATCTGTTTGATAGGCAATGAAAAATAAACCCATAATAAACTCATTTTAAGAGCAAAAAAATGGGTTCTCAAAGTGCTGATTATTCATTTTATGCAAGTGTGCTAATGCTGGTCTACTTGACAAGCAGGAAAACAGCATGTCCGGAAGCAGATGATCACAGCCAGAGAAAGAGAGGCTGCTCACACCAGGAGCAAGCGCAGGCAATCGCAGACCAGGAAGCATTTAGAAAGATTACACAAGAAAGCCCACACCACCTGTGGCTGGCTCCTGGCACAGAGACGTGACCCAGGTGGTTGGAGAGAGCACATGCATGTCAGGAATGGGTTTCAGCCTAGGAGCAATGACTTCCTCGGCACACCTGACTGCCAGGCTGATATCCATTCAGTCACCAGAACATGCATTGTCTCCTTTATTCAAATATTTATTACATTCTCTAATGAAAACATCTCTTTTATTACTGGAAGACTTTTATAGATATGCTAGTTATTATAATATAATTTGGGGTGGTTTACTTAGAGAACCCTGAAGAAGAAGGTCTGTGATGGCTTATTAAAATTTATTGAATGTATGTCTCACATGATACACATAAATATAACAGAATGGAATCAGGGAGGAAAGAAAATAATTGAATGATGAAATCATCCCTGGTAATAATTATATGGAATACAAATTAGCCTACTCACTGCAGAAGAAAAAAAATCACTTTATCCCCCTATATTTAAGGAAAAATCATCTTAGTGTCTTTCTCAGAAAAAAAAATCCTTATCCTGGTTGCTATGTTTGATACCGTGTCAACTTGGGGAGTCTAGAGATTTGGCTAAGTGACTCAGCAGGGAGCCAGGGTGCTTACTTTGTATTCATCCTGAGCCTGTGGAAGAGGAGGGCATGGAGAATATGTGAGAGCTACATACCCTTTTGGTGGAGGTAGCCTGTTTAAGGGAGGGAAAGAGGCTGCTTGACACTATTCCTCCCTTTTGCTCTTCTTGTTTTTGCTGTGTTCTGCCACTATGAACATTTACTCTCTGCCATGTGCCACTCTGCCTTGGAGCCAGCCAAGTATGGACTGAAACCTCCACAAACTGTAAGCTAAATAAACCTTTTCTTCCTTCATCTTGGGCGTTGGGTATTTTGTCTCAGCAATGAGAGAAAAGTAACTAAAACAATGGCGAAGGGCAGAAAAGAAACTCATCTAAAAACTGCATGTTTGAGCATACCATTCTAAACAAATAAAGCAATCTATCTCATTTTTATTTTCTACTCATCTTCAGTCTTTCAGATACATTTTAATTTTATGCTCCAATATCATAAATGTATGCTAGCTGAATGGAAATGTCTAAGTCAGTGACAAGAGCATATGGAGAGGCAGGGCATGTCTTTTAGTCAAAATAGTTCTTGGTAGCAAAATGTACAATATCATTCCAAGAAAATGGTAAAATTCTCAAGATGGAGGTATGGCACTCAGGACAGCCAACTCTCCACACTTTCTACTGCTCATTTCAAAGCATAGCATTGTTATTCTTTGTAGGGTACAAAAATATCCCTCAAAATCCCTATGTGAGATCTGGTACAATATAAGGATGGATGCATCTCTTGTCTTTCTCCTAGCATCAGGAAGGTACCATTTTGTCTTAAAAACCAGATAACCTTGGGTATAATGCTGGGTTCTGCTGTTGTCTAGTTCAGTGATACTTGGAAATTTACAGTTCAGCATCATACAATGCCTACCTGTGGTAAGCATTAAATATAATTGTATTTATGAAAGCCTCAGAAGAATGAATGATACATACCAATCATTCAATAAGCAGAAGCTATTATTCCTTTAGTCATGACCATGATTATTTTCTCTGTGCCTCTTTTCCTCATTCATTAAGTTTGAGTAATGCATAACTTTATTTTTATTTTTTATTTTTTTGGTTTTTCTCCGGTACCAGGAACTGAACTCATGACCTTGCGCTTGCTAGTCAGGCGCTTTTGCCACTGAGCTAAATCCCCAGCCCTGTAATGCGTAACTTTAGAGTGAACAAGAAATCATGTGAACTTCATGCATTCTAATTTATAACAGTATTTGGTTCAGCTTCAAGTAGATACAAATGGTAATACAGTGACTATCTAGATATGTTTGTAAAAGTGTACAAAGTCAGATAGCAATGGACATTTAACTAATTTCTTGTGGCAAGAGAAATTCCAAAATGAGGTTCTTAGTACAGACTTTGGCATGTTCAAAATGAAAGTGGATTCATACACTGCAAGTTGAAGTAAGGCTTCATACTTAGAAAAAAAATGAAAAAATTGTAGTCATAAATTTAGATGTTTAAGAGTTTAGATGTTCAATTTAGGGCATCATACAAAAAATACCATGAAAAGTAAACCATAACTTAACACACAATACAGTGTTCAGATTATAGATTTGCAAAAGTAAATAATGATTTCCTGATATGTCTGAGTTCACAGCCTCTGATTCCATACTGAGAGAGACCACTGTCCTTTCTTATCCTGACCCTGCAGCCTGAACTCCTATTTCCCCTCAGTTAATGCCTTCACATCTTCATAACTCAGCATTTCTAATAATCTCTTATGCCATGACTAGTATATCTTCTTCTCATCTACTTCTCTACACTGCTTTACAGTTACATTCCAATCCCATTGGCACATTCATTTCATTTTTATAAATCTATGTCACCTAGTAGATAGTCAGATCTTTAAAGGAGGGATAAGCAGTCATTCCTTACACAGCTTTTTTTAAATTTTTACTTTACATGTATTACTGTCTTGAATAATATTTTACATTTGCTTATTTGTTATTTGTCTCCCTTGGAGAAGATTTATTTCATAATGGTAAAGTGTTTGTCTCTATGATCTCTATTATAGTCAAGAATTTTGATGTTTTTTTAAGCACAATGTGGGCACTAAGGACTTACTCCAAAGTACATGAATGAAGGATTCATTTTTATAGAAATCAGCATAGTGCCTATTCTTGCTGACCATTGAAAAAAATTGTGTTTAATTTATTAACAGGTGAAGTAAATTTTGATATAATTTAACAACCAAGTTCCAGTTCTGTGAGTAGGTTATGTGAATTGGTCACTAAATGATAAATTGTATATAGTATTCACATAAATATATTCAGAAAGAAGAAACAGTCAAGAGCAACTCCATCTTGACGACTTTGTTATTTGCATAACTCTTACACCCAGTGCTGTAATGTATAAGGGAACATAAAATTATAGTACTATAGTACACAGTACAAGCAGCAGAAATTACATACTGTATAAACAAGTGTACTTTATAAAACAAGACATTGAGGCTCTATCAACAAGATGAGCAGAACTCTACAAGAAAAGATGATGGGTCATAAGTCCAAACAATGTGCCTCATGCATAAATCTTCACAGTAACTATCATGTAAGTCTTAAACAAGGAATATCTGTATTAGACAACATATTATGAAAATAATTCATTAAAAAGATTTGTTTTTCTTAATAATTTGTTTTTCTTAATAATGTATGCTCTCCAATAACCTTTAAAATACAGTAGCCACCAACAGATCATCATATTTGATTCAGGCAATTGGTCCCTCACATGTCAGAAAATACAGGGATGATACTTACTCAGAAAAGCTAGGATATCCTATGAATGAGGTATAACACTGAAGATGCATATTGGTAAGTATGATTGTAAAACAGGTGCAATTCAGGTCTGATTTGTAGCAAAACAATAAAACATCTACTTCTATATTTCCTCATACACCCTAGCATCTTAGCAGTTTCCATGAATTCCTCAAGGTCACATTGATCACAGAGTTGATGTTTCTAGAAGCCCTGCTTTGAAAGTGCAATTTTGGCTCATTAATGAAGGAGCTTTGTCAAGTCATTGCAAGCAACCAATGAAACTAAAATAATACTAATGAGATCTCATAGAACAGGGAAAGTGCTTGACCCTGGAGAAATCATTGGAAACGCCCAATATTCTTGACAGCAAAAATGGAACCCCCGTACTGTCCATCTCTTCAATAAATACTTTGGAGGGTAGAAATTCATATAAAGTATGCAGCAAAGTAACACTCTAGCCAGGAGTAAGAAAAAAATTAAACACATAAAACAATCACAGAGCCAACAATAACAGTTACAATAAATTGTTAAATTGTTTCCTGCAGTTCAGAAATGTATATAAAACCCTTGAGAAAATATGTCCACCCATATGATATTAAACATTTCTAAATATCAAAAATGTTCAGGGGTAGCATCATTTCTAAAGAGATTATTTATATGTAAAAATTCATTTAACTCCAAATGAATCAGTTTTGTTACCACCCAAGGAACTGCAGTAAACAAATAGTCCTTAGAAGTGAGTCCAGTGAAAAGAGTGCCCTGAAATTTGTCTGGCTGTTTGCAAACGCTATTCTGCCTGTACCATATAAGATCAACAGGTCTCGTAAGACTGTACTCCAAATCGCTCCCTTCTGCATCATATGACATGTATGTTTCACTTATATACTTGAAAATAACATATAAAAATAAACTGAAAATTATGAAGTGCAAATCTTTGATACTAACTTGCATGAGACATTACCCTGGGCTCTAGGCCTTCCACTGGACTCGTTCAGGACATTCCATGTCCTGAACACTTTCAAGTTCTTACTCAGAGTGGATACACCATTTCACTTACCCTGCCCTCGGCTGGATTCTTCTGGTCTCTAGCACATGAATAGATTATGTACACTCTTGCATTTGACTTTTTGGGTAAATATTATAAGACAAACCTATCAATTGCTGCATTCTGTGTTGAACCTGTTCTGTGTGCACATCTGATTCTAGTAAGCCTTGACTACAACTGTCAGGTTTCTCCTTGTTGGACACAATATCCAACACTCACAATTTAAAGAAAGAGAGATTTATTTTGGCTCTTGAATGAGTCCACAGTCAGCAGGCTGCAAGGCAGAAAAGATTTATCAGAACAACAGGGCAAAGGAAAGCTCCTCAATGTAAGACAGCCAGGAAACAGAGAGGAAAGACGCTGCAGGAATAAGAGTCCACCCTTCAGTACAGGACCCCAGTGGCCTGCCTGTTTGGATCGGACTTTTCCTCTGAGCCAGTGAGACTTCTGGGGGACATTTTAAATCTAAACTATGGCAAGTTATTAATATTCACCTGTTTATTTTAAAATAATTTTATCTTCTTTTCAATATAATGCACAGATCCCACACAGCCTTTACCCAGTTTTCCATAATGATAATGTATTGCACAGATAATGCTACTAACTTATTGGTAGTGAGGAAGTCAGTATACACAATCTGTATATCCCGCCAGGATGCATGGTTTTCCTTTCCTTCCATCCTCCTCTCAGCTGTCCTAAAGCTCTTGCAACCATGGAAAGGTCCTTTGTGTCTATAATTTTGTATTTTCAAGAAGGCTAAATAAATGGAACATAGAAAAGGTAGCTCTTAAAGAATGGATTATTTTACACTGAGAATAATTTTCTGAGATTATCCACATAGTTGTATATATCAGTCGCATGCTTTCTTCATTGCTGACCATTGCTCCAGTGTGTGTTTAAACTTTCAAGTTCTTACTCAGAGTGGATACACCATTTCACTTACCCACCAACAGTTTATGGATGATCCAATTTTTCTTTGCCCTCGCCATTTTTTGGCTTTCTAATACCATATTAACTTATTTTAGTATGGTTCTCTTTTCCTTAAATGCTGATACAAATACTCTCATTTGAATATTTAATATATATTTTCCTCTTGAAATTTTTTTTCACATTTTTGTCCACTTTCCAATTGTATTATTTATTTTATTGTTTATTTTAAATAGTTATTTATATATTTTAGACATTACTACCTTTTCAGACATACAGTTTGTAAATATATTGTTCAACTTTCCAGTTGGCTTTGAATAGAATATTGAGTAGATTTTGCCTTTCTCCTTTATGACATTATAAAACTTGATATCTGGAAAATTCATCTATATTTTTGCTATTTAAAAAAAACAAAGCACAGTACTTTGCAATCAGCTCATTTTTTTCTTGAAGAGATTCAAGAACTATATTTTGGAAAACATTAATTACTGATAATGTATTAAATGTCTTGGTAAAGTTATTTTCTAAAAAGTATAGGCCAAAAAGTAAGATTTAAAATAATATACAGTATTATATGCCAATATTCAAGTGACTATGATGATTTTTCTTCCAGAATAATTTTCTTGAAATCTTTTAATATTTGCTTTGGAGGAGACAGGCTTTGAACTTCGCTACTATCCTGTTACTTTATATGTTCTTTGAGTTTTCTTTAAAACTGCATTTGCAGATTACTATTTTTTTCAATAAAAAATTTAGCATAGTATGGCTAACAGGCAACAAACAGAAACGTGTGGTTCAGTCTAGCATCAGTTTGTTAGCATAAATCTCCCTAAACAGTGAATTTGTGTGAATTTTTGGGTGACTCTTTAGATGACTGCCAGGGCAGGAGACAGTGACAATCCATCAGATCAGGATCTCAGATACTTGATGACAACTAAACATTCAGTTTTAAAAAGAAGAAACAGTAAGAATGATTAGTAAACTGTTCAAATTTACACATTCACATAACAGATTCAAAATATGTAACTAAACCTGAATGATTCCAAGCATCAAAGTTTTTTTTTACTTTCTCTTTTTGATGACATGTGACCCTGAATTTATCTGGTTCCTTTCAGTAACTTCACCTAGTAGCTCAGTCCCCCAACTGCCTACAACCGGCTTGCTGAAACAACTTTTAAGAAATGTATTGGTTTATCTGAACTTTATCTGAGTCAATACTTAAATTTTAGCATATATTTTAATTAAAGTTTTATCTTTGAAACATACCATTTCACAACTTTTGTCTTCTGTTATGTAACCTTGTTCTGGTGACATTTAACCCAAATCCTGGCTTTTGTAGCACCACAAACATATGATTGCTTTTCTTTGTTATTAGATGGAGAAAAAGGAAGGCTCTGAGTCCTACTTGGAGAAAGTACCCTTTTGTCTATAAACAATTAGTTTAGCTTCTATCCATGGTTACAGTCTACTCAGAAGAGTGGGCAGAGAGTGATGGCCTCTTACCATATTGTGGTTTTCACCCTGAACAGATTAATCTTGAAATGATATAAGAGGCCTTTACAGGTTAAAACATTTGAAATTTAAAATTGTAAAATTGATGCATACCTTTTCCTGTATTGTACAGAAGAATCAATTCAGAAGGATTTAGTGGGTTTTCTGAGACAGAAAGTACAACTGGGACTCTGTACAAGTTCTATTAATCTCATATTAATTTTTCTTTCAATATATCATTCAGACTTTGTTATCAATTGGAAGTCAAAAGCAAAAAAAATAAGGTAATGCAATTTCTGAAATTCGGGTCACACATGTGGAATTATTTGCTTATATTTCTTTGTGAACTTTATCACTTTCTCAGCTGCAGATTACTTTGTCAAATGGCTGATATGTGAAAGTCAGAGTTTCAGATTCAGCATAGGTTTGCAATTTGCCTGACTTGTGTGCTTAAGCTATAATACATTTTGAAGGTAAACACATTCACTTGCCAACAAGGTAAGTTTCAAATTAAAAAATTGCCTTCACATATTAAGTTCTTTGCTGAATCAGCATCCTGTAATAAGTAAAGAGTTTTAGTTTATGATCTCTTTGACTTCAGTTTATGTCCTCTCTATATTTACCAGGCAGAAATGCCACCAGAGAAGATATTAACCACATATAATATTAGTGAGAAAATGACAGGTAATAATTACCTTAACTGAAGTTCTCACATGCTAATAGATTCTCAGCAGTGACTGGTAATATTATATTGGCCAGCGGGGGGAAAAAAAAGGATTTATAAATTGTGTATTAGACTGGGTAGGATGAGATATTCAATTATTTCTAACGATGTGATATGTCATTGTCACTATCTCCTGTTAGCATATGAACACAGGGAATGATACACATTAAGGAAAAGTTTAAAAGCACCGTGTTTTGAAATGTCTTCTCAGTGGCTATAAGCAGAAGGAATCAGACTGGAAAATTTATTGATAAAATATGAACATCTGTGCTTCCATTTATGTCTGAAACATGGCACTATAAACAGCTTTTGAACAATTATCTTATGTTGTATTGTATGCTATATGATAATATTGTAGACAGATTATTCTATGAGATTCAGGACATAAAACTAGAAGTGGAAGGAAATTGGAAGATATTCTCCTTCACCTTTGTCATTTGACGAATGACCCTGTTTTATGATTCCATGCTTTATGCATTTTGTGTTTATACCAGGGAAAGACAGTGTAAAGAGCTCAGCATGAATTTATTATATTTTTAGACCAGTTTGCAGGGATCTCCTGTCAACTCTGACCTCTTTTGTATTGATGTGGATTTTTCATTTTTGTACCTCATTACCAGATTTTCTTTAAACCTTCCTTTCCATGTGAGTCCTCCCTCAGGCAGAATTATACTGTATTTGCTAGCCTCCCAGTACACTGATGGCCTTCCCTTATGTCTGCCTCTTTGCTAGTGGGATCTGAGGCTATGCATTGTTTTACTTGGACATTATTAGGAGAGGATTAGAAACAGACTCCAGGAAAGTTTGCTATTTATGTATTTCAGTGTGGATATTTGTTTCAACAGAAGAAATTTAGAAAGCTATCAATTTGACAATTGTTTGAAAATCTCAATTAAAAAACATAGAAGTAGGATGCTGTTGTACTAACACATTTCCTTAAATATTGATTGTGCTGAAAAACCATTAGACCATGATTGCTGATTCTTTGAGTCAGGAACTTGGCAGGGGCAAAATCAGGTCATATTTTCTCTGCTTCAAAACATCTTTAAATGCCTGGAAGTTATCCAGTCACTAGGGACCTGGAAGCAAAAGGAAGGGAATCAGTTTCCATGGTGGCTTCTTCAGTCAAGTGTTTGGCTTCTAATGTGTGATGGGTGAAGTAAGGATGCAGGAAGTTCTCTTGATTATGGAGTCTATGAATGCATTTGTGGCCTTACAGTCCCAGAGCTATGGCATTTCCTACATGAAAATTTGTCAACCTCTAATAGAAAGTTAATGGTGAATAACATGAAAACTGCATAACTTCTAATAACCTAAAATTGAAACAGATGAAGAAGATATCTATACCTATATCATCTATATATATAAAACTCTGTCATAAAGAAGGATAAATTTAAGGCATTTCTATGTAAATGGAAGCAACTTCAGACCATATTATTAAGTGAAATAAATCAGACTCCCATGAACTTGTGTAAATAACACGTCGTCCCCTGGTATGAGAAACTGAAAAATTAATAAGGTCCAAAATATACAAGAGATACAGTGAAATGAGAATAAAGTTTTCAAAAGGAAAGAAGAACCGGTATGGGAAAGGAGAAAAGGAAGGAAGGGAAAATGAAAAAAAAAAAAAAACAACTTAAAAGTGATAATATGAAAATGAAGTTTGTGAATAGGGAGCGGAAGATAGGTTGAAGAGAGGAGAGGGAATTGGGAAAAAAAGGAATTAAAATGTATCATGCATGGATACAAATTCCTGTGATGAATATGATGATTATATGTAAAATGTACCAATATACTTAGTTAAAAAATGACTAAAATAGGAATGCATTTTCCTATATTTTTGATGAAGCAGTGATAGCCTCACCTGCATTAAAGGACAACAGGCATAGTTTCCTTCCCCCAGTTGAAGATTATCAAAGAATTTGCTTTGGCATTTAACTTCTATAGACACTGAAATCTTATGCACAAATGAGGAGTACAAAATTGTGTGTGTGTGTGCACACGTGTGCGCATCTATTATGGTTTGGCCATACTAATACAAATAGTTCTAAAGAAAATAATGGTGACAAGCTACAAGTGCTCATGTATAATTATAGTGAAAACTACAGGAAGATAAATACCCTACAGTTAAAATACCCATGGCAGTAGAGTGTGAAATGAAAAACTATAATCAAAATAAAATATTGTATTTATTTACTGTTAATAGTTTTAAGTGGATAAAATTTAATAAACGTTGGCTCAAGCATTCCCATCAACCAAGGAGTGCTGATAAAAGTGTTCATTAGAGTAAATCTTAGAAAAAAATGACTGCAAGATAACAGGAATCTTTTTTTTTTCATTTTAAAAATTTAAAAAACTGACAAACCAACAATGAAGACAAAATCCAAACAACACAAAAACAACAAAAATGATATATGATCTAAAGACAGAATGATAGAAATTTGCAATGGTTGTTACATGACATATTGTTGTCTTCAACAAAGTTACCCAGTCCATTAGACATAAGAAAGTAATTTGATCAAGCAAAGACAGTAAGAATTAAAAAAAAAAAAATTAAAATTTTAAAAAAACATTGGAAATGATGCAGAGCTTCACCAGAGAAAATGGTTGGAGTTCAGCAGTGGTTCTTAGACTGCATATTGTTTTCAGATCAGTCGTTCTAACTGTACTACTAATATCGGTTGGTTTATTGAAAGGAATCTTAAAACAGTACTGTATTTTGTCCTTAAGAAGTTTGACATAAATGTTTATTGTAGAAGCATTTTAAGTACATAAAATTACATCCTTGTCACATTATTTCTGAGTTTTAAAGATAAAAATTAGCATTTCAACATTCATAAGAAATGTGAAATCAATAGTGGTGATTAATAGTTAAAAGTTTAGTTATGAAATGTGATAATTATAAAATATTTTAAAGTTACTTGATCATATATTCAGTCTTAACATGATGAGACACAAATGCATAAGTTTGTGTTTGTGTGTATAATACACAGTCCAACACAGGAATTGATGGCTCTGTGAATGGATATATTTGGATAGAAAGATAGATAAATGATAAGTCAATAAATGATAGTCAGTGCAGTTATATGCAGTTATGAGGGATAGTTTTTACATATGGGTAAGGACAGTTTAAAAATAATTTTAGAATACCTTTAGAGGGTATTTCTAAAGGGTACCATGTTCTGTTGAATATACCTAAATTTTACCTTTTTTGTTTTTTGTTCATTTAATCACTATTTGTATACTGTTCATTTAATCATTGTTTGAATACTGATTGGTATGATTAAGTCAGTCATGTCACATTATATAGATGATTACAATTTTAGTTATAATATGGGATTCTATATTCAAAATATAGTCAGCTACCTATTTGTTTTTATGATTAAGTCAGTCATATCACATTATATAGATGATTACAATTTTAGTTATAATGTGGAATTCTATATTCAAAATATAGTCAGCTACCTATTTTGTTTTCTTTTTACAAAAATACAAACATTTAGATTATGATTCTTGAAAACTCTCATTTTTAATAGTGTATATTCTCATGTACAAGGTCAGAAGATTTTGTTCAGAAATATTATACTTAGCCTGTGAGTTATAAGAGCAGGTAACTTATATAGTATTTGTATTCCAATCACCTAGAAAGTGGTATCCATGCTTTAGTAAAAGTAATAAAAGATTCAGTACGCAATATAATGACTTATTGTGAAACATTTGGCCAATGTATGAGTCTACAGGCCATTTGAGATCTTCTCATTTAGATCATTACACACTAACCCAGTGTGCCTCTTAAGTATAAAGATAATTTATCTGGCTTGGAGACGCTTGGTCCCCCAAGGGTTTATGTATTGAGATTGGTCCTCTGGCAGAACGCAATAAGAAGGAATACAACTTTGAGTGATGGGGTCTGGTGGATGTTTTGAGGTCATTGTTGGAATGTCCTTAGAAAGAACTATAGGATTCTGAACATTTTCTGCTTCCCTGTTTGTCCGGTAATCTTTCCTTCACACACATTCCCACCATGAGGCAATCCAGGGAAAGGAGCCCTTACCAGAGTTCATCCAATTCCAGCACCATGTACTTTAACCTCGAGAACTATGAGCTAAATGAAACTCTTTTCTCTATAAGTTTTCCTGTATCAGGTAGTTCATTAGGGTAACAGAAAGTAGAGTGATACAACTTTACCTAGGTCACTCTTTTGATTCCTACTGGACTTCAAAATGTTTTAGTTTCACTAAAACATTAGGTGAAATTTCACCATAAATTTCACCTAATCATCAATTCATTGAGTGTTTATAATGGTAATCACTATGAAAAAAATTTTTAAAAGATGACTTCAAAATGTTTTAGTTTCACTAAAACATTAGCTGAAATTTCACCATAAATTTCACCTAATCATCAATTCATTGAGTGTTTATAACTATGTAATCACTATGAAAAAATTTTTAAAAGATGACAGCTCTTTATACATGATACAAAGTATCAAAAAATGTTGAAAGTAACATAAAAAATCTGCCAAATTCTTTTTGGATCTGAAGACAGTAAAGGAACTGCTAAGATCCCTTACAACTGAATGACACTTTACCCTGATTTGCTCAAGCTTTCAGGAGTGAGTTAATTTTGTCAATTGTTAGTTGTTCCTTGGAGTGATAAGGAGAATTCATAGGTGTTTTCAAGAAAGCTTACACTTTGTCCCATAAGAGAAAAATAGAAGATACTATGCATTGTTTTTCTAGGAGTACTATAAGATTTTTCTGTTATAAACTGAAGAGAAGAAAAAAAAAATCTTAGTCCGATAAATGAGCCTAAATAGCGGAAAGCTACTGTGGGCTGAGCAATAGATCTGCTAATACAGAAAAGGTAGGGGTACATTTATTTCTAGGTCGAGGTAGGGTAACAAAGAATATGTAAAAGTTTTGCACATCTCTAATGTATTTTAAGTCAATCTGTTTGTGTTATTTTCCTTCAAACTTTAAATACTTTCTAACTGCACTCAGTTGGATGCACTGTTGTAGTTTGAAGAGCCAACACTTACCTGTTGTAGTCTCTTGCCTTTTATGACACCAATTCTTAGTGTCTCTGATTCAATCTCATCCCCAATCACTCTATTTTTCTCAAATATTACTCTGATGTTTCTTCACTCAGTTGTGTGGCACAGATATTCTTTGTCTGAAAACTTTTCCCATCCAATTGTGCTAAGATTCTAAGTATCCTTTGCATTTTAACTTAAGAAAACCTTTTCACTATACAAATTAAATTTCGCCTGTGGTATGCTTTGCAAGGAATATCCACATGTGCTCTGTGAGTGGGTGCAATAACAATTATACATTGTTAGAAGTTTAGTTTCCTACAAGTGATGTCAGAAGGGGTGATGAGTTTTTGTGAAGATAGCTTTAGCAGGACAATGAAACTGAAAGAGACAAGATATAAAAGGGAAACAAAAAAATGTGCTGGAGAAAAGTTTATCTACTACACAGTCGATCCTAAACTCTTGCAAGGAGTGCCTCTGTGTAACACCCTTTCGTCAACATTTGCTGATGACCATGATTTACTGAGAGTTGTTCTCATACATTCTAGGTCTAGTAGGTTTCATCCTGGGCTAAGGGCAATGGTCTGAAATGGTAACCAAGATGGTTACCAGGCAACCATCAAACTGCATAGAGGAGTGATGCTGGACAGAGCTGTTAAAGGCTTTCTAGGTAGACAGGATGCTAACAGATTTCAACACGTGTATCGCAATTCTCTTTTGAGTCATGCATATCTTTTAAACTCTACAGGATGCAAGCTGTGAAAACAAATATGATGTTTGCCTTTATACAACACCTTACCCTTTGCACATGCTACTAGGGAAGTCACTCAAAAGTTAGGTTTATGAAGAAGGAAGAATCAGTCTTTGCCTTCATTTGGTAAGCTTGCAAAACATGTGAAATCATAGCAAATCTAAAATATTTAAAAATTCTTAGCATATGAATATAATTGACAGATTGAACAAGTCTAGAAACCTAATAAGATACAATAATGTTTCCTCCACAAATACATTAATTCATACTATGTAATAATTAAAACGATCAACAACAAACAGACTGAGAGAGAAATTAAGGAAACCATACCTTTCACAATAACATCCAAGAAATTGAAATATTTAGGAATCCATCTAACAAAAGAAGTCA
>NW_004955433.1:20181877-20238370 GCF_000276665.1 Chinchilla lanigera | reverse complement strand
TGTATGTCTGTTAATGTTTCCCTCCTTTTATCTTTAAAATAAAAAAATAATTAAAATGATCATTAAACAATTCACCAATAAATGCTTGATATTTTTATACTGAGTCTATGTTATAAATAAAGTCATCCCTATATCAACCCTTCAAGTAAAGGACTACCCATTACTTTACAACGATCTATTCTTTCACAGATGTAATACTTAGTTGTAAGACCTAATCCAGACAATACAAAGCCCCAAAAGTTAGATATTCTTTATTTTACTCTATTGGTAATCCAGAAAGCAAATAGTAACTAAATCTTAATATTGAGTTTTAGATTAGAGTAAAACTATGAATTTTATCCTGCCTTAATATAATTAGCTATTTAATCAATGTTTATCTACCTGTACACATCAGAACGAGGGAGTGCAAAACTTAATGAGAGATAAACAGAAATCTTTGAGTAACTGTGTTAGTTCCTAGAAATAAATGTAAAAAATGACATCATTTGGGATGCAAAAGTCCATTTGCATCACTTCCATCATTTAGAGCATATGTCCCTTCTTCTGTTCTGCACAATTGGAAGACATTACTGACATGCTATGACGTCTCCCCACTTCACTTCGATAGGGCATGATCTATCCCATAATGGCTTGCCACTTAATTATCTCCAATCAATCAAGATTGGCAATTGTGATAGAGTGACAGGACCCTCTGCTAAAAGGAAAGAACTTAAAATCCTGCTTGTTACTATTGTTATTTACTAAGAAACTGTATAATTATCAAAATTCGAGATGCCACATATACCCAGAGTAGGTATAATGAAACATAAATTAGGGTTTAAGTACATAGTAAAAGATTGTATGGCACTGAGGGTGGAGAAATGACAGTTGTATATAACACGGTACTGTTAGAAATACTGCTAGCCTTAGTACTTGAGTAAAAGGATGGAGGAAGCAGAGTTGAGCAGAGGAAACCATATTTTGTTCTAGTCCCAGTTGATATCTCTGCCAAAATTTCAAAAGAATTTGAGGAAAGGTTGACCCATTGGAGATTTCTGGAGCTAAAACAAGATGACTGACTCTGAAGATGCTTAAATTCATCCTCCATTAGATGTTGACCAACTGGGAGAGTTTCCAAAAACCTAGATGTGGTAACTTTTGTCATTTTAGGAAAGGGAGCTGACAGCTCAGAGGTGTCTTCTGCAACTTTCCACCAATCTGGGTCTTAATGAGCACTTTATTACTGGAGAGAATTCTGGATATGGTTAGTGCAACACAACAATGATGCAATAATATGAAAGAACCTTGACGTATAATCCTGAAGTAAAAACCTTAGGTAGGAATGACGAATTACTAGAACTTCATTTGTGTGCAATATGTAATAGACACTCATCAAACAGTGTTATAAATCAGGATACTGATTACTGTTAATAGTACACAGAAAGGATTATTTGTGATGGACCCTTTGTTCACCCAGATGTGGTATACATGGGTGCATTCAGTCAGCCATGGTCAGGCTGGCTTATAAGAAGTTACATCTTAGCTAATTTTACCTTCAGCAATTAAGCATATGTTGGAGAGGAAATTAGAAATGGATTGCCAAATAGGCACATTTTTTCCATAGTGGAGATAAAATAACTTTAAGGCCTGATGTTTGGTAACATTTTCATCTCAGAGAAATATATTTTGCAAACATTTACTATTTATACTTTATTTCCCAAATCTTCATCATGTGTCAGACACTGTTATTTCTGGAGTGGTAAAAATGCAGAAGGATATGTCCTTGACCTTGAAGGACTCAAAGTCTCAGAAGGGAGACAAATAAGCTATTGTGAGGCAATGATATAGGTGCTAAGTATTAGTAGGTATGTGGTGCTATATGCTGACAAAGAGCACCTAACCTTATCAATATTTAAAGATATTATTGGAACCATTGTGAGACAGATTTTAGAAGTGGTTGCTGAAATGTCTCACAAAGACATGAGAGAAAATAGGGAAAAGTAAACACAGGTTGGGTCTGGAGTGAAACACAAGACGGTAAAGCCAGTCACAGACTCAAAACACTGGTCTGAGCCTACATCATTATTTCCAGCATAAGACATGAGAAAGTTTATTTACTTAAAGCTTTGATTCCATATTAAAATATTATCCCAACTTTCTTCTCCTGGACAAGTTATACTTTTTCCAGTTGGTGAAAAATTGCATCCTATATCTTTCTTCTCTATTGACAAATGGTTAAGTGGAAAGGAAGGTCAAGAAAGAAAATCAATGTGATTTTACAGTCCTCATTGCTAGGTCAGCCATGTCGTCCCTGTGCATAGGCAAGCGGGTTTCTGCTCTCTGAGAAAGGCCTTTCAAAGGTTGCTTGCTGGCTGAACTGTCAGGTCAGGAAGAGAAAAACTGGTTTTCAAAATCTATCTATGTTGTAAAAAATAGTAAAGCCTAGTGTGCCACATCAATAATTCTATTTTAAATTATTGTCATTAATACTAAATTAAGCAGGATACAGTGGTCATTCTCATTTACATTTTTTTAAGAAACTATGAAAATTTGCAGCTGGAGGGTTCTTTAGGGATTATCCACGTCAAATATCCTTTCTCCTTTTATTTTATGAAAATGGAAATTTTAAATAGAAGTCAAATGCCCTGCCCCAAGGTAATACATTAGCTTATCTGATGAACCTATACTTTGTCCCAGTAGAATGTATTGAGAAGCTCAAGTATTTAAATTTATGGGTCAGGGTGAGTAATTTATTTGACTACACATTATTTAATCCTTTAAAATGGAAGAAGCTTTGCTATAACAATAAGACTGTATCTGTTTACTTGTGGCTATCTCTATGTGTAAAGGAATACCTCCTTCTCATGCCTTCAAATCAGAATATCCCAAAGTAGTAGTTCTCAAAACAAGCTACACATTGAACCATGAGAGTTTTTAGAAAAGCAATGTCCAGACTCCATTCCTCAGAGATCTTAATTTCTCTGAAATTGGACCCCGGTATCTATAAGTCCCCAAGGTGGGTCTAACACAATTCAGGAGGAGGAGAAACACCTCTGATCCAACATTCTAACCCAGATTCAGCTGTGTAGAACTTTCTTCATATTCATGAGCTACCTATACCGCTACATATTTAATAATTTCTTCACATGGACTAATATTTAAGTAAATCTATGTTAAATATAAATGTTATATCACTATGGTAAATGATAAACAACTGTTGCTTTGAGAAAATGAAATAAATGTGACAGAAGGAAAACAATATTACTAAGTACTGAGTAGATGCCATTTCTCATGTGAGATTTTATGGGGGTAAGAGGGCAAATTAGACCTCATACTGAAAACACACATAAAACACGTGCCCCGTGCACAGTGCGGACTTAGTCCTTGTGACACAAAGACTATCTTCAGCCTGTTTCTTTGCTACATTTATGATTAGCACATATTAAGGAAATGTTAAAATCAGTCACAATAGCATGACTTTCATTTTGTTATTAGTGACTAGCTTAGTGAATGCAGATATAGGGAATACTTTTCTTAAAATATCTTATATTTAAAAAAAATCCTCTCAAAAAAGTCCTATCCATGCCAGTGATAATTGTCTGAAACATGGAGAATCTATTTTTTTAACCAATAGGATAAAGCAGAAGGAGTTTGTCTCCATTTCAGGATGTGTATCAGGTCACTGACCCTGAGTCTTGGTCATTTTGTTCTCAACTGGGCTAGAGGCCACCTTTCACTGAGTAGTTTGTGACTATTCCTCTATGTTCAATTCCTTCACTAGGTTGCTGCTTCTTTTGAGAGTAACCCATGACAAAATGGGGCATGACTTATTCAATTCTTTTCCTTTGTCTCTCCAGTGTTTCTAAATTTAGCATGCTACACTTCTCAAGTTTATGTAAATTGGTTTAGATTTGTGTTTAAAAATATTCCAAGCAGAGTTTGAACCTGGAAAATGAAGTTGCTGCATTCTACTTTCCCATAACTCAAAAATAAAAATTAAATGAAAGCAGGCTCAAGTGAATATGCAGTCTCTGAAGGTGTGTCCCAACTAGAAAACACTTCCAGTGTTCACTAGGGAAAGGGAAATGGTGAAGACATGTCTTAAACAAGGGAAGATGGGTGCTAAGGATATAGCTCAGTGGTTTAAGCACCTGCCTGGCAAGCACAGGTACTGAGTTCAATTCCCATTATGCCAAAAAATAAAAGAATTAAGTAAAACAAGGGAAGGTGTTAAGGGGAAGCCCAGCTTCAGTGTGACAAATAAGTTATGGGAAACTTGATTGGCCCTTGAGCCACCTACTGGATAAGTAAATCATACTTTTGAACAAACTAATTAGAGCATGGGGCATGACATGGGGTACCACATGTGGTATCTGATCCCCTCCTCTCTGGAGTTCTTCCCCTGTTCTATGTCATGACCAGTAAGGCTTTGCTACAGCCTTCTGCTGTGATTTTCCCACCGTGTGGCCACTCAACCATAGACTATACCCTCTGAAACCTGGAGTCAGATGCATCTTTCTTCTTTTAAATTGTGGGTGTCAGTTATCTTGTTCAGCAACAGGAAAGTTCACTAGCTCCACCAGTCACAACTCAGAAGTGTGTGTCACACATATCTGCATATGTTGTCACTTTAATGCTTCTTTAGAGGCTGCACTAATAATGAAGTTTTGTGTTTAGATCACTTCAACCAACCTTATCAAGGCAAAATATCCTAATTTGCATCCTTACAGCTACAGCTCAATATGACTTACTTAATATCCTCTGCATCTTGTCTGTGTTGTTTTTTATGTTTTTTTTTCCTCTTGGTCTCCACTTTTGCTTTTGTTAATTGATCAGATGCCATAGTTATTTCTTGCATACACAAGAAAACAATCAGTATATGAGATACCACTTTTTATCTGAGATGATATATGTATGCCCTGAAGCCAAAAGGTCCTCCTCATTTCAACCTTACAGAAAAGGATTAGGTTTCCTAAATCCTTCCCCTTTTACTCGCAGGAGTGGGTCTGCATCAAAAGTTCTGGACAGATATAATATAGATTTGTCTAGATACACATAACTGATATTCTCACCTCATAGGAAACATGAGACAGAGACAGGTCCTACATATAGCAATGGATACATACCTCATAGTTAATTTTCCTTTTCAAAATTTCCTACAGAATGAACCACAAGTCACATACTTCTATTAATTTATGTCAGTAAGCACTTCACAAGGATTTCCAGGGTAAACATTTTAAGGAAATGGACAATGTCACAACTAGAAAGGTACTTCCAGGCTCTTTGGAGCCATTATTCTTGAATTTAGCTACACATTCTTATCATTTGAATGAGAAGTATTAATATTTTAACTCTGCTAGAGATATATTAAATCCATATTAGGATAAAACTTAATGATATATTTTAAGCTATCATATGACTAAATATGTAGTAAGTTTTATAATTCTGTATTTTAGAAGTATTGTGTATGCATTATTATTTAGGATTTTTTTTCCTTCTCTTTTTATTTTAGCACCTGAAGACAGTGTATAAATTACCCTTTAATTGGCCTTTCAGTATTTCAGATTGCTGAGAATGGGTGGGAAGCATTATATAGAAATACCTATGCATACCTTTAATATTTTTTACCTCTAATAGTTTACATATTTTAAGATGCAAGATTTGTTTCTCTTGTTAAAAACCTATGATCTTCATCATCTTCTTCCCCAAATTCAAACTGTAGTTTTTGTTTCTTTCCTGTTTGGCTTCAAACTCTCAATCTTTTTCCAGTTTTTGCAGATAGCAAACCTTCACATCATTTAAAAACATTTTTTGATCACTCTTTACCAGGGTCCTGAAGCCATCCGATGTCACCCTGGATAACATATAGTCCTCTCTCTCTCTTTCTCTGTCTCTCTGTCTTTGTCTCTGTCTTTCCCTGTCTCTGTGTCTGTCTCTATCTGTCTGTCTCTCCCCTCTCTCCATCTCTCCCTCTCTCCTTACCTCTCTCCCTCTTCATTCCATCTTCTTTAAATGGTCAGAGCCATTCTTTGAATTCCAAATAAATATTTCTTTTCCTACTTTTCTCATTTTTCTCTTCCTAGTTTAATATGAGTAATGACAGTCTTTCTGCCTTTCTCTCTCTTACAGTATCATATGCATCTCACAGAGAAATGTTTTATGGATAATTTAAAGTGGAAGAAGGGAATCGAAGGAGTGAGCAAGGAAGAAAGGAAGGAAAGAAGGAAAGAACGAAGGAAGGAAGGGAGGGAGGGAAACATGATTTTCCCAAAATCAAATTAAAATGCCTTAATAAAACACTCCAAAAATAACATTTTATTTTCACAAAATTATCTTTCTCCTGAGAAAAGAAGATAATTTTGAGAGATATAGTGCATAAATATCCACATTCTCACGTATTTCAGTAATAAAAAGTTAAGTCTTATTTATAAGTCTAGTGGACATTTTAAAAGTTTTGAATGGTATCTAACCTGTTTTATGGTCATTTTATCCTTTATTAATCATAGCTATTTCTTCATAACTATAGTTTCCCTTTTTAATTAACTTATATAAAATATATTTTACCATAAACGAATGTTGTTCAATAATTACTAGGTAAATTTGGGTAATAGTAACAACATTAATTGAAAATGGTGCAAATTTAGAGTGAATGAGGACAGAAAGCAGAAATATTTGAGTAAGTTTTGGAGTAAAGTCATCATATTTTTAGCCAACATGCAGGCACAGGTAATCTCTTTATTGTAAACTTAATGTGTCAGCTCAAAAAAAGAGAGAATCTTGATCTGGATACTTATTTATTTGCTGTCAGAATAATCATCATGACTGACATGTTACTTTGGATAAATGAAAATATTTTATTAGCTTATAATAGACGAATGTTCAGACTATACAACATTTGAAACTAAATTGGGAACATTCTCACCAGTACAATGAACAACAAAGTGAAAATGCCACTTTTCAATATTTGTATAGAAAAGGGAGAGTGATAGGGATTGTTCTGAAAGGATGTGGCTGTGCTAACAATTGCATAGTCTTAAATATAGTGCTGTAATTCTGTGAAAATACTTTCACTTGGAGAAAGAGCAGATATGTGGCCTCCAGAAAAGCAGCTCTGTGTTTTTGTTGTTTCTTATAAATAAATTGTACTGCTAATTCTCCTGCCTCTCTCTCCTTGCTGCCTGCCTCTGAAATCCCCTTATCCTCTCCTGATAGACAGACACAAATTGAATTACCAAACAAAAAAAAAAAAAAAATTGAAATCTAGGCACCAATAACCTTTGTCATCAAACTCTGTCTTGCCATTGCCATCTTGTGGGCAGGATGCTACAGTGCAGCTTTTCTGGCCAAAACAGCATACAAAGTTGGTATCCGTGAGAAAAACTTAGAAATCACGAACCAAATAGACACTTGAAAGAAATTGCGAGGGGTTGGGGATTTAGCTCAGCGGCAAAGCGCCTGCCTGGCAAGCACAAGGTCCTGAGTTAGATTCCCCGTACCAAAAAAGAAACTGTGGATCTCTTCTGATGGATTTTCAGAGTGGCATTATCTGATTCATTTATAAATATCATATTCATATATATAATTTTATTTTAACCACATTATATGATTTTTATATATATACTTTTTATACCATGTTCATTAAGTGTTGCAAAATAGCACATACATAGTAAATCCATAATATGTTCTATAATATGATATCAGGTGATATTTTATCACAAACTATTTTTTAAATTTTTGGAGGTCATATGCTCCAATATTGTTTGTGGTTTGAAGGGAGTCATAACGCTAGTGTTGATCATTTTGCTCCAAACTTGTCTATCCTACTACCCGTTAATTTCAAGTCTACACTTTTCATTCTACCCCTGCTTTAATTTATATATAAACCAGAAAATTTTGACTTAATTATAAGTATGTTTCCTATTGGGAAAATCTTGATTCTCTTTAGCAATGTAAAAGCATAGATCTAGTGCTGGGGATATAGTTCAGTAGTGCAGCACCTGCCTGGAAAGCATGAGGTACTGAGTTTGATTCCTAGTATCAAAAAAAACAAAAACAAAAACAAAAACAAAAACAAAAAACAACAAAACACATAGATCTACTATCATGAAATTCTAAATGCCCTTTGATGATTTAATCATAATCCTAAGGATAGGAGACCCATAGCAGTTGTCATACAACAAGGTTCTCATATGTAGCTCTCATGCCTCTTTGAGCAAGACAGTGTTTTGTTGTTTTTGTGGTAGCCTTGTGAGGGACTGACCATTGCACAATAAGATATTTGGCTGCAGCCCTAGATTCTACCCATTAGACACCGCCACAACCCTCTCCCATAGTAAGACAAGCAAAAGTGTCACCAACTTTTCAATATCGTGGCCTCAGGAATAGTGATGTGGTGGGGAGGGTCTGGGGTTCTGGTTTAAAGTCATTGCTGTAAGAACTGAGCATTTAGCTATTTCTATAAGAAATTCTATACTATCCCATATCTTTCCAAACTTTCTTTGGCTTTTTGCTTATATTTTTCCCTCATTTTTAATGCAGAATTAATTCAAAAATGCTTGAAGATCCATCAATTGCCATAGTTCTTTAATAATACTTAATCTTTGAATTTATATGCTTAGAATGTACTATCTCACTTTTAGACAATAGCTTTCTTGGGAAAGACATCTTTTCTGTTTTCAATAAAAAGGAATTCCCCAAATATTGCTTTTTACTTTTATCAGTACATGTTTGCAGTACATAGTGGGCACATTAACTGCAAAGAATTGGTACATGTACCTGGCACATTTTAATTTTTCTGCTTTGCCCCTTCCTCCACCCTCTTTTATTTTTCCACCATCACATTAATTTATTTAAGATCTTAGAAAGTTAATTTTGAAATATTCTGATTAAAAATCAGACTAATAAGTCAATCAATACATAAAATGTGTAAGATGCTTATACTAAGTCAAGGTGCACTTTTAGATATATTGTCCATGCAGAATGTTTTTCATGAGTTTCTGACACTAGCTATGTAATATTTGTAAATATAGTGTGTGTGTGTGTAAAGATTTTTATAGCAAATGTTGGAAGAGTATATATAATTTCAGAACATCCACTAACATATTAAAATCAGTAGAAGTCCTTTAATAGCTGTTTAATGGGATTTTTATTCTCTCTCAAAGATCTTTGAGTCTGTCAATGGATAAATTGATCAGAGAGCTTGCTTATGTTAAGGAATACTTAAATTCAATCTTCCCTTTCACTTTACAAAGTATTGTTTAGGATGATATTAATTTGTGTTGGTGAGAGTAGTGTGCTATTGACCATGAAGATGGTTCTGTTCAGAGTAGTTGCTGGTAGAGCAACACTAGTCTGGGACTAGGACTGCAGTGTGTCCGAGGGTTCTAGAGTTGGAAATGATGCAAAGAAAGTGATGAGAAGCATATGAAATGAAAGAGGGCTCTTAATATTGTCCAGATCAAAGTGTGATGGAAAAAAGATTGGTAACTATGCCCAGACTCCTTATTTATAAATAAAACTTTGCTTAAGCTTAAATACTAGAAAGACATTGTAAACTTGGGGAGAAAGTTTCAAAATGTCCATCATGAACAGATTAGAAGAGTTAATTCTTAAATTTTTCTGAGCTTTTACATTGCTTGACCATAAAGTGGTGCCGTGTAGGGTTGACATGGGAGTATATGTCACTCATGTGACTCTGTACTCCATCTTGGTTGTTTTTCTGGTTTTTAGTTGGCACGAAATGCTGTATGGGTTTATTCTCTGCTAAAAGAAGGTAAGTACTTTACATTGTACATAAAGCTTTTGTGGCAGATATTAAAGACAGACTGTGGATGGAGGGAGCCCTAAACAGTATGCCTGTAGGTGGTATTTACAAATGTTGAAGTGATTCTTGCTTTGGAAGGACACCAGGGAAACTTGAGCATAGCTATTTTTATGTTCCGTGACTCTCCTATCTCCATTTAGATATGCAACCCCCATTGCTTACTGAATATCACATTGAGAAAGATGTGCTTGGTTGATAATATGAAAGTAAAGGCACCAATGCTAGCTTAAAAGGAGAAGTCTTCTTGAGTCAAATCAAGGCTAAAAATGTTAAGCTTCCAGAGCAAAAATACTAGAAGTAGCTCCTCAAAGTAAGTAGGAAAATAGTTTTTGAGATAGGAAAATTCTACTTTACGTGCTCAGACAAGGAATTCTATCACAGGAAAGGAGTGTATATATATTTTGAGTTTGTTTAAGATGCAACTCTTGTTTCTATTTCTACCCAGGAATTTAGAAAATAGGACATAATATATCCATTGTGTCACATGCAATTATTTCCCTTGTGAATTGCAAATGAGGCAACTCCAGCTTCAAAGAGACATTTTAAATTAAACACAACAATACATCACATCTTCACAAATTGCTGTTATAAATTAATAAATACACACAGGCTTACAAAAAATGATAATGCATTCTGCAAACAACCCCTGATCAGCTACCTTGTGCAAACTAGGTTGGGTGCTAAGGATGAGTCAAACAGGGCATCTCATGAAACCAAGAGCCACAGACTTGTTCAGGCAGGAAGAGAAAACATTATAGCAAGGAGAAAACAAATTCTGTCATAGAGGGGTAGGTTAAAGTACCATAGATAGGGCCAGAAGTATAAGCGCTGCTCTCACTGATGAGCCAAGCTGGTACCTGAAGGAGTAGCAGGATTTTTATAAGCAAAACAGGAAATGAGATCTCTCAGTAAGGGAGATAGAATAAAACCAAGCATGTTGAAAGGAAAATTGAAAGAAAAAAGTATTGTGAGGCCACAAGATATCAGAAATTATTTGCCAAAAGTATCTACAGAATAAGATTTGTCCTTAATTATTTGTAGAATGTTTTATAATTTAATGATTAGACCATCAAGTTCTCAACCAAATATACACAGAGATACACAACTAAATTAATTAAAAATAAGATTAAATTATTACCCAAGATTGAATCATAGAGTTTTACCTCCTGGAGTGGCTTTGATCATATATGATTTCAGAACTGCAACAAATTCAGAGAGTTGGTAAAAATCAGAGTCGTGCCTTGGAATAAAATCTAGAGTAAACTCCCAGAAGTGTGCTGTACACTAAAAATATAATTTAAGAAAATAATCTGAGCCATATACATGATTTTAGATTTGTAGTGCTCAGATTAAGAAGTGCCAAAAATTGAAGAGGTGAATTCACAGTATGATTTACTCAATGAAGTACATGTAGAACATCACCTTTTTTTTCCATTAAATAATCATAAAAATATTTACATATCTTGCATTCTGTATTTAAGCTAATTTATTGAAATCTGGGTAGTATTTTAACTAATAGCCTGTCTACATTTCAACTGGTCATTTTTCAAACGCATAATCCCTTGATATCCATGGGAGGATACCAATATTGAAAGACACTGAAGTTTCTAACCTAAAATAGTGAAGTATTTGCATGTAATGTATGCTTTCCTCCCATATGATTAAATGGCCTCTAAATTACTAATATACATAATGTAATCTTATGAAAATGATTGTTTTACTATTTCAAATAGGACATTATTACATGAAAAAGTCTATACATGTTTGACACAGGTAAGGATTTGTCTGAAAATGTTTAACTAAACAGAAAATTTGTGTATATTAATGGGTGCATATAGTGTGTGATATATGAATAATGCTTAAATTGTGTTAAGCGTATTTATCTCTTCTAACATTTATCAACTGTGTATGGTGAAAGCTTTCAAAATTCTTTGTTCTTTAAGTAATCTGCAGTACATGGTTGAATGTAACCGTCATACCGTGCAGTAGTATACTAACACTTCTTACTCCTCAGCATCAATAACTTAAATTCTGAATATTTTTGAACTGTCCTTGGTTGAATCACAAATGTGGAATACAAAAATATAGAAAAAGGTCAACTGTCCTCTGCAGTCACAGGTGATGTTTTATTTTATTGTGTTTTATTCTGTTATTATGGGGATTGAACCCAGGTACTTCCCACTAAGCTACATCCCTAATTTTTTAAAAAAATTTTATCCTGAGACCGGATCTTGGGGCTTATAGGCATGTAGTACCATGATGGTTATTGACAACCATAGTGGAAAGCACTTAAATGCATTGAATAACTAGATTTATTTTGTTCTTTACACAAATTTGAAATTATTTAGTTATGTATTTTAAAATATATGAAGTTTCTGTATATTTTCCTAAAAGTGTGGCTTGGCATTTGGTTTCTGATTTTATCATAAATATATTTTAAAATAAATACCATTTCCTGATTTGTTAGCAGGCAGGTAGAGATGTATGTGTGCATATTTATTTCTATGTTGTAATTTATATAAAAATTAAATTTGTTTTCATCTTACATTCTAGGACCTTGCTAAATTCATTTTAATATACATAGTTTTGTTTTTTATTAGATTTTTCAGACTACTAGATTTTCTGTATCAATCACCAGACACTTTATAGATAAACCATGTTTAACTTGCTTCTTTCAAACCATTTTGTCCTTTTACATTATCCAAATGACTAGAATCTCTAATAGAACACTAAGTAGTAGTGAAGTAGAAATAGCTTCGATGCATTCCTCTTACTAGAGACAAAGTTATCAAAACTCACTCTTATGATATGGGCTGCACTTAAAGTTTCCCCTTACATATTTTGAGGATATTTCTATTATTCTATTCTATTTTTTTCCATCCTGTATTTATTTTGTGAAAACTTTTGTAATAAATTGATGTTGATTTTTTTCAAATATCTTTTCTATCTATTGTCTTTCCTCTATCCTCTCTTCACAAATCTGATTCATGATCCAGTTGCAGTGTCACCTGTATGTCTGAAATAAGCGTCTGGGTTTTTGAAAGAAGTACTTTAAATGGGGAAATATGTGTTTGGATGCATAAATATAGTTATTCACATTTATTTAGTCACAAGTGCTATTAGTATTGTTACACGCACTGTTTAGGTTGGGCTTTTAAATTAGTTTTTTAAGATAAAAACTAATGTGAAATTGATGATGCATATCTTAATGTTCTCTTTAAGACCTATCTCACTAGAGAGGTTTCAGTCTGATGGCTATAACCACAACATGTTCATCGTTCCAGGCAACAGATGCTCTCCCTCTACTTCTCATAGTCAATTTCTTCTTCTGAGATGGTCTATCCATCAATATTCTTGGACTCAATCACCCTGGACCAGACCCATCAAAGGCTCTGTTGGCAATGTCACTGAGACCATTTGCAACCTAATTAATCTATCTTTGTGGTGCCTCAAAACAGCACATACACCGCCTTAATTGCTACAATCTCACACTCACAGGGGACCACAAACAGAGCATAAGCAGGCTCCGATGCCCCCTGCATCTCCTGTATTAGCATCATTTACCGCAAGATTAATGAGCAAAGCTGAGACAGCCAGAAGTGTAAAAGAAAACCACAAACTTGGGCTTTACAAAAAGCAACTTTATAAAGGACTTTCTGAACTATTAACATCAGCATTTTGGGATAATACTTATTTTAGCTTTTATTTACCTTTTATTTGCATAATTTAGATACAGTGCTTACTATTAATGAGCTAGAAGAATATTGACATGGTATTAGTATTATTTGACAAGAAATCTCAAATCCAAACTATTTCTTTAAATATTTAAATGTACTGTTACATAAATCAGTGAAAATATTTACATTTTTTATTATACAAAATAGCATGTTTAGTATGTCAGGTGCAGTTCTTGTAAAAAAAAAAAGACAATGTTTTGATTTTAAAATTTGTTTTAAAATAACTCTATAAAATGAAAAAATAAAAATATAATTATTAGCTACCCAGTAAATTAAATCAGAAGGACACTACCTATAGATAATAACAGCAATGGAAAGACATATACACAAATAAAAGCACAGCAAGTACTCTTGAGTGCTAGATATTAATTCCAGGCTTTGCAAAATTTGTAGTATTGTTCTGTTTCAGTCTTGATAAATAAGTTGTATATGTAAAATATTTTATACTCAAAATTAAGTATAAATGCATATTCCAAAATTCTAATTATCAAGAAAGAGGCATTTATATTGCATAAAGATATTAACTCATTCCTTGACATGAAGTAGTCTCTAATATCATATTATATTCAATATTAATTGCAACAATTCCATTGACTTTTTAAAATATGTATGCAGAACGACACCAAATTCACTTCATGTGTAAAGAATGAAGGAACGAAGGCCAGGGACATAGCTCACTGGCACAAGCCTGCCTGGCAAATGCAAGGTCACCAGTTCGATTCCAAGAATTGAGGAGCTAATTCTGCAGCCATGTATGTAACCATGTAAATGATTTTCACTTTGTTCTGTCCTACAATGTTCAGGAAAAGTGTACAGAGGGAGTTCAAGTTTTACTCATTCCTGTGCCTCCTCAACGATTAAGGGAGTAAATAGATGACAAAATAATTTCAAACCATTGGATCATTCACAAGCAGTCAATTTTAAATTTTTAAAATTTATTTTCTGCATTCTGTCCAGTAATAAATTAGACCCCAGAAATTATAAAATGCACAGAATAACATGGATGAAATTATTTTACACACAAACAGCTAAGGAATTTCCAGGGGTGAGTTTCACAATGCTTATTATTCTCTCATTATCCAATCATGATTATGTCATATCTGTCTCTCTATACCCATCTACCTAATCCCTCTGAGATACAAATAGTCAGTTTTCAGCATTTAAATGATAGGAGCAAGGCAAAAAATACAGATGCAATGGAATATGAAAATTTTCATGATGAAGCAGAACATAAAGTGAGATAGAAACCTAAATTTAACATAATCACCCAGTAGTAAAGAATTTATATTAATTGAAAAAATATGTATATATATATACCCACACATATGCAATCATAGTTACTGATAAACCAAACAAGCATGGTACTATACTTCATGTAGCTTTCATACTATTGGGGAAGAATATAAAATAAAAATTTCAGAAAAGCTACATATTCTCAAAATGATAATCAATAAAGAAAAGTCCATTAAAATATATTAATCCTCAGAAGGAGACACTATGCAAAGTGAAGATTGTGTTTCAATGGATGCATAGTAATAATGCGGTGTTTTGGAAAGCTGATGATATGTTTTGGAATAGACAAAGGATTTAGTGTATCCAGAATAAAGAACCCAGAGCAAGAAGTGAGCTGTGACAGGTAGCTCAATGTGAAGAGGTAGAAGGTCTTACAAGGTAGTCTATAGGGTTAGTGTAAGTACTCTCATTAAATGAAACTATTGAATGATCAATGCAGTCCAAAGGCGGGCTTGCTAAGGTCACTTTTGCCTGCCAATTATGTGCATGATATATCAAGGTAACAGTGAAAGATAAGAGGATGAGTAGTTTGCATGAGAATCAGTGTCTCCAAATGTGATCTCACAAACTGAAATGGATGATAGAAAATATGTACAGAGCAGAATGAATTCTGATTGCTCAAAGCATTGAACATAAGGTAAGAGAAAGCTAAATTATTAATGATACAACTTCTACCCCACTCCTTAAAAGAAATTAATTGAAATTCACCATGATTTGAGGTACACATTAGATTTAGTGACACCCAAACCAAGAAATTCCTGTTAACACACACTCTTTGATTTATACCACAAAAACTACAAAAGCTTTGTGTAAAACTTTATTCATGCAGGCTCCCAACGAGGTGATTTCCTGTCTTAGATCTACAAAGTTCGTTGCCCTCTTAATCGAAGTTATTGATGGCTGCCCCAAAATATTTCAGGAATCAAATCAGCACTCAAAACAGAGAGAGCATTTTTGTTCTCTTTTGAATGTAACATCATCTAAGCCATTTCACAAAAAATGTACGTCCGGCACAGTGTGTGTGTTCTGATAGGGCATTCAAGTTAGATTAATTGTAATACACAAAAATTATCACTAAAGTTCTCAGCTTATGCCTCTAATATTGTGCAAATACATTTTATTTTCTAACATTATGAAACAGCCAAGAGTATAATAAATTACTTACCTAAGCCCTTTGAGGATTTTTGCATAATTTACCAAAACAAATTGATTTCAGCGGAAAAGCTGCTAATTTACATGGGTAGGAAGTGTTTTCCTTGGTGTGATGAATTTAATTTCAATTTCCCTGTTTGCATGAATTCACTCCAGTAATTCATCACTGTTAGATTAAACTACAACTATGTTTTACTTGAGTGGGCTCCTAATATTCAATATATATGAATGAAAATAAATTGCCCCTAGAGTGTAGCTATATATTATATATAATATATGATTGTTAAGATATCTTTAATAGAATAAATGATTTTTAAAATAGAATATAAAGGAATGCAAGAATTTAAAATAGAAATGAAGTATTTTTGTATCTTTATTCAATTATTTTCAGAATGATTTTTGCTTTTGATCTTTTTGTAAAAGAAAGACACGTAAGTGTTGAACATATGCCCATTAATACCCTCGGTACTTTACATTTGTCATGTTAGTCTTTAGACATTTTTACTTGCACATATGGCTAAATAAGTGATTAAAGTGTCTTAGTAGTCTAAAATAATCAGTATCTACCTCAGAATCTGAGAATGGCTCATTTAAGTAGTTTTGTTTTAGTATGTTTCCAACAGGTCATGACTCAGATGCTTCTTGGAGCTACAGTCCTCTCAGTGTTCAATTTGAGCTGGAGAATTGATCGCCAACTTTGTTCAAGTGGTAGCGGGCAAAATTTCAGTTTGGCACTGACTTTTGGCTGTTGACCTCTCTTCTTTGCCATGAGAGCTTCTCCATAGGTAGCCTCAGTGTCCTAACAACATGGCAATTGGCCTCACCCAGAGTAAGTGATCTGAGAGACAAGAGCGGTGAAAACAAGAGAGAAACTAGACATTTACAGGCTAATCTCAGAACTGTCAAGCTGTCGGTTTTTGCTGTATCCCATATATCATGGAGTCCATCAACTCTCCAGTGCAGAAGGGACCTAAATAAACCTAGGAACAATGGGAGGAAGATAATCATCTTGGAAACTGACTACAAGTACCAAATCTACACCACCACAAATATGTTAATATTGTGAAATTGTCTTTAAGCAAACAAGTTTATTTCTAAAAGTGCCAAGATAATCAGTGATTAGAAATAAAGTTGCCTCAGCAAATACCATTTGAGCAATTAATTTAATGCCATAGACAAGTCTGTGATCTTACAAAATGTTAACTGTGGAATAAAGTCCTTTGACCCAAAACCCTACATTTTCTAGAAGCCATGTTTGAAATTTTCCATTATATGTGATCTGTCTCTAGATCAATTTGATATGTGGAGAACATATTATATAATTCTAGTAGTAACAATTAGTTGTCAGGGCAATTCTGCGAAGATGGGCATAAGGAATAATTTAGGTTTTAGTGAATATAAAAGTAGTTACCAGTCACTTCAGTACATAGCAGGAAACAGATGATTATTGATTTCAACCCAGCAGTAATTTGATATCAAATTCTACTTTTCTCCAGTTCAATTGAACTTTCCCCCAATGCTTACAATTTCATAGGCTGTTCATATTTTGCGTTCCATCTGTAGCAACATTTCAAATTTCATGGTAGCTGTGATAAAGGTCAGCTAGAACCTACCACAAATTTTCTTTTCATTAGGAAAGTAAATGCTATCTTAATGTCAAGGCTTTCAATTCCATTCTGCATACCAGAATAACATCAGAAGGAAAAGTAAAAAATAATGCCATACTAATGGGTCCTTACTATATGCAGGGAATTTACACATAAAAAAATTTAGAATCTCTCTGTAATCATATGTTAGAAAGGTGGACCATGTTGATTCAACAGAAGAAGAAACTGAAATACAATGAAATCATTTGGAATCTAAAATTATATTACTACTCAATGGAAAAGATAGAATTGAAGCTCAAGGACATTTCTCTAGAATCCACACTGGCGACTACAGTGGTAGAGAACTATGTAACCAATATATCTGGCTGCAGAGAGGATGAAGTTGTGGACTTGGAAGTTCTTCAGTCTCTTAAGCAGAAGTAGACACAAGATAAGACAGTTGGAGAAGCCAGGTGTGGTGGCACATGCTTGTAATCCCAGCAATGAGGAGGCTGAGACAGGAGGACCATTGTGAGTTCGAGACTAGCCTGGGCTACAAAGTGAGCTCAAGGCCAGCCAGAACTGCATAGTGAGACCATGTCTCAAAATGACAAAAAAAAAAAAAAAAAGAGTGTTGGAAAATGAGAGTTAGATCTTCTAGACAATATTACTGCCATAGTATATTACATGCTATATTTCACCCATTGAATGTTAGCTTTCTTCATATGTAAAATTATAGAGAAACGTATCTTTTTATGTGTTTTAGGTTATATAAAAATTACTTTTAGGACAGTAGGGAAACATAAACCTGTAAAAGTAATCATAAAGCAAATAATAATAATAACATCAATAATAATAAATTAAAATATTCTAAGATATTATTCTAATATCATACATGTTATAACTTGGAGAGGATTGTAATTCTTTAAATGTTCAATAAAATAAAATAAATCTACTTACAGTTTCACTAGGTTTTAAATCCAATCAAAATTGTCTTAGATCTCTTTCCAATTTCTCTGCATGCCACTCTTCTCTAGCGTAAAGCATCTTGGTACCCACTTGGCAGTATATGGAACACTGAGCCATGGGCATTGCTAACCTCCTACAAACTTTTGTGCTATGTTCCATTACCAGCCCAAATGCTTGCTCCCTGGGCTCTTATTGTAACTGGTACAAAAGACATGCTCCTGGCTTTCAAAGAGAGAATAATTTCAATCTTTTCAATTTTGGGCTCTTAAGAGACATCTTTAATATCCTCCAGATATTGGATGATTGGCTTTTGATATTATTAATTATTGGGATAAGAATGTAATGACAGGGAAACATGTTAAAAAATTAAACAAGAATTTGGGAACTTTGTATATGGTGCTTGCAGGACTGTATTATTCACACGAATGTTCATCCTTGACATGGAACTGAGGAGGGTGTTACTGTCACGGAGCTGACAACATGGTGGTTAAGCTATGTGTAAATGCAAAGCAGGACGTACCCAGAACAGAGAATTAGTGATACATAACAATTTTACCGGTGTGACACTCATTCCTGTACCTGGTTGAATACAGACAAATTCATAATGGCCTTCATTTAATCAAGGACATTTTATTTTTGTTTTTATTTTTTTTTTTCTGGTACCGGGAATTGAACTTGTGCTTGCCAGGCAGGTGCTGTGCCGCTGAGCTAAATCCCCAGCCCCCAAATCAAGGGCATTTAGAGAACTCTAACTTTATGCAGAACATTGCATCACAATAAGATGTAATATTTATTTCCAACTCAATGAAGTCTGGTAATTGAGAAGTCTACAAAATATTTTCTAGTTGCTAGATTCTGAAACTAAAATTCTGTATTTATTTTGATATCCACTAAGTCAAAAATTTATTCAGTATCTCTTTTCCCCAGCTCTAGGTACTCAGAGTATAATAAAAATATAGCCATTGTCTCTGAAGTCTGTTCAGAGTATAAGGAGGGAAATGCATCTGCATTACTTTGTTTGAAGTGGGTCGAGAAAGAATTCCTATATTGAACTCAACCCTGGAGGAAATACACATGCACACAATTGCATGCCATAGTAACCTGGTACATTTTGGGTCTTGAATAAACCCTAAAATCCAAAGTTAAAGACTTGATCTTCTGAGAGGAGCTATTGAAAGTTGGTGGAGCCTTTCAGAGGTGGAGCCTAGGAAGAGGTCGTGGGGGTTGCTGCCAAAGAGATCTGGATCTTAGATGCTCCCTTCTGCTCTTTTGCTTATTGGTTGCAAGATAAGCAGCATTGCACTCCACATCCTCCCATCATGATGCGCTGACCTGCCACAGGCCCAAAACTATGGGGATAATCAGTCAAGGACTGGAACCTCCAAAACTTTGAATTCAAATGAGCATTTACTCTTTATTAGTTGATTATCTCAAGTATTTCTCTAAAGTGACAGAAAAATGAGTAACATAGATCCTTAGTTTCAAAAGTAAAGGAAGTGTTCAATAAGCATTTGTTGCGTGAAAGAGTTAATGAATGATAATAAAGACTAAATAATGTATTGTTAGAGTGTAAATGAAGGCTATTTACCTTAATGTTTGGGACTGTAAGAGAAGACTGTTGTTAAAAGAAATGTGCTACTTATGGTGCTTCAATAGAAATTGTGTGATAAGGGTAAAGAATGATGGAAAGAGTAACAAAGATTAAGAAAGTTTGTCCACTAAGGCTTACAGGTGAAAGAATCCCCCAGTCAGATTAAAGAACCTGGAGCTATTGTAGAAATTAGTATTTTTCTACCAGGCTGAAAATAATGAAGTAACTATGCCTGTTAAAGAGAATCTGAAATTCATAAAAATCTGCAAATAATAATTAACATTTAATATTAACATACAAGTTCATCTTTATGTGAAGTTATAAAGGAGCATATCATTTTATAATTACAGGGGAAGTAATTACTATTTCTTTTTCAACTGACCCTCATCAAGTTCACAAGGGGATGATCATTTCAGAATTATCTTTACTGATGAAGAAAAGATTGGGTAAGTATCATATGAAAAGTTAGAAATGTTATGTACAAATTGTCATCAACTATTTAAGATATATAAGGTCAAAAGCATATCTGTCTATCCCTGCATAATTAGAAAACCTCTTCATTCTTGTTAAAGATATTGTGTAATGAATATGTGAATATCTTCTGAAAACAACATGTAATATGAACCTTATGAACAATATATCTCATAAACTTAGCAATAAATGTATCATGCAAAAGAAATTTTATTGGTGGCATCCATCACATACTTACTGAGATTCAAAGGGACTGGGAGAACAGGCCATAAAGTATGAATAACAGTGGATTCACCATGCTAAATCACAAGTTTATGAATGAACACAGAGAAGTTGAAGATCATACTATAGAGCAAATTAATGACACTGTATTACATTAACTAGACTAAAATAAGTTATAGAGAGTGAGAATTTATCTCTGGCAGATCTAAGAAATCATCATAAACCATCACAGAGGCAGAAAATGAATGAAATTTAAAGGATCAGATTGGGTCTGGTAGTCAGCTTTTCTGTTACTATACCAAATTTCTGAGATAAATAATTCATAAAAAGGAAAGATTTATTTTGGCTCACAGCTTGGGAAGGTTTAGGCCGTGGTTAGTTGACCTTGTTGCTGTTGGGCCTATCTGAGAAGGCACCACGTCATGGCAGGAAATGAGTGACTGCTAAATCAAAGCTGCTGTCCTCATGACTTTGTATGACAGAGGGAAAAATAAAGAGGCTGTGTTCCCACAATCCCCTTCAAAGTCATGCTCCGAATGACTTAAAACTTCTCTCTAGGCTCCACCTCCTGTTAATGTTTCTTCTACCTCTTAACTGTGCCATAGCTAGTTGCCAAGATTTTAACCATGAAACTTCGGGGCACACGATACAGCCAAACTATAACAAAAGGGAAAAGGTATGTCAGTAAAAGATTATTATATCCATAGGATAAAATCAGAGAAATGCAGTAGATAGTTAATGAGGATATCGCCCATCCTCTCAATCTTTTATTAACTTCTATGTTGACTTGTTCTGAGTGTCTAGAAATATGATGCATTCCCTCCTACAACAAACAACAGATGTGGAATAAGCTGGCCACTGGGATCAGTCACATTAATTTGCTTCAAGAAAAAGCATTGTGTGTTGATATTAAATAAAAAGTGATGACTTCCTAGCATTTTTTCATACAGATTCTTAACCATGAAAATGGTGGGAGCAGATTTTGATAAAAAGCACCTTCTCCCTTAATCTGCACAAGACTTTGGCATAGATATTTAATCACATGTTTACTTGCAGAATGCTGTGTTTACTTAGCTTTGGCCTTCCGAAGAAACAATCATTTACATATTGCTCTCAATTAAGTATTATACTGACATACTTAATTAAGACCATAAAGGGCACTGACAATATTTCAGTCTCTTAATGAAAGAAGAGATGCATCATACAGTTCAGAATGTCTTTTTGTTTAATTTTTCTGCATTTTTTTTCCTGCTCAAACTGTGCTCCTTCTATGAATGTTGTCAATTAGGATGAAAAGAAGGAAAATTAAAATCGCTCTTGAAAATGCACTTGTGTTTTCTTGTGGAATCTGTGTACATTCAGAAAGATGTGATTTGCATTTTCCATGTATAATTAAACCCAAGAAAAGTGAACATTACAGAAGCTAGGACCATTCCACAATCCCACCAGTGTCTATTAATATAATACATTTATGTCTAAAAGCATGGTCCCTGTTCCAAAAATGTTCGAGTTATCTATTTTTCTTAGAAAATTGCTGTACATATTCTTTCAAATTTCCAATACTTACATTTAATTATACATTATATATATATATATATATGTTATATATATATGTTATATATATAATGTGGATTTACTCAGAAAGCAAACATTGAAATACGCATGGCATAAGCAAACATACACTGAACTTGGGCTCTGGCAATATGAGATTGAATCATAGCCCTTCCATTAGATTTATAAAAGGTTGCTATGACCACAGGAAAGCTATCAATACTATTAAAATAATGGCACATATTCCACTGAGTGTAATATCAAGTGGAGAATGACAAACACCTAATGTACATGTAAGCTGTTTGTAAACTATTATAGTTCATCAAATACAATCATATTTTATGATATTGTGCTCTCCTTAAATGCAACTGGAAGAAGAAAAAATGACTATTATCCCATAAAGCCTTACAAGTCTAGTGAGAAAGACAAATATAGAAGCAACATCAATTCTAGCACAGTAGAATATTTATTACAATAGAGAAATAAATTATGTAAACATTATATATAACATAGCCATATAATCATATATAAAATATATATGAACAGCATATAAAACTGCCAAAACTGCAGTTCATTTTGATTTTCACTAAACTTCTTTGGAACAGGACTAGTATAATTAGAGCAAGACCAGAGCAAGAAAAACCTATTACCAAAGACGAAACCAAGAATATGTTTTAGAGTTGGCATCTGAACCTAACATTAAATGGCATATTGAAATTTGATTGTTTTCAAGGGGCTGGGGATTTAGCTCAGCGGCAAAGCGCCTGCCTGGCAAGCGCAAGGTCGTGAGTTCAGTTCCTGGTACCGGAGAAAAAAACAAAAACAAAACAAAAAAAAAATTGATTGTTTTCAGAAAAATACATTTTTGGGAAAGATCACATGACTTCAGGAGGAGTAAGTTGGTACATGATTGCTTCCTATGTTCTGTCAGCACATTTTTACGCTATTGTAAACGATCAACTACAAAGCATTTTCAATGATCTTCATTAACCAAGTATGACATTCTCAGATGCTTGAGTCTCTCTTCCTCTTGGTCTTGATATATCTCTCCATGGTTCTCTCTACATATAGCATACACACAATGTGATGTGTGCAAATACACACATGCATGTTTTAAAAATTTTAATTGTTCAGACCTGTTTTAAGTTTGCAACAAAATTTACAAGAGATTAGAAACCGTTCTTGTATAACCCCTACCCAAAATATATTCAGCCTCACTCACAATCACCATTCCTCATTAGAGCAGTAGATTTGTTAAAATTAATGAACTGGTATTGATATATCACTATCAACTAAATTCTACAGTTTACAGTAAGGTTCATTTTTGTGTACTAAGTTCTATTAGTGCAAACAAAGGTATAATAACATGTAACTACTATTGAAAAGGGTCAAGGATATATAGATCAGTGTCACAGCACCTGCCTGGCAAGCGCAGGATCCTGAGTTTGATTCCCAGTACAAAAAACAAAAAAATCATTTCTACTATTGTTATGTCTTAAAGGGTGCATTCTTTTTTTTTTTTTTTTTTTTTGGTTTTTCTCCGGTACCGGGAACCGAACTCACGACCTTGTGCTTGCCAGGCAGGCGCTTTTTGCTGCTGAGCTAAATCCCCAGCCCCAAAGGGTGCATTCTTATCCGGCCTTATATCAGTTTATTCCTCCCTCTTCCCTAACCCTTGGTAACCACTGGTCTTTCTAATGTCTTCATAGATTTGACTCTTCTAAAATGTCATGTCATTTAATATGTATCTTTTAGGATTAAGTTCTTTCTCTTATGAATGTACATTATATTTCCTCAATATATTTATATAACTTAGTAACATTTCTTCTCAGAACAAAATGATATATGATTTTCCGGGTATGCTGAATGTTTTTACTCATCTACAAACCATGTCTTGGTAGCTTGTAAGTTTTGGAAATCATAAATTAATCTGCTCTGAGCACCAATTTCATGTTTCTCTGGGGACATGAATTTTTACTTCCCTTGGGTAAATACCAAGGAGTATATTCCTGGATTTCCTAGGAAGACTATGTGTGGTTTTGTATGACTCTCCGAAATGTTCTCCAAAGATACTGTATCATCATTTTATCCCACCAACAATAAGTGAGTCCCATTGCTCCACAGTCCCATCAGCATTAAATAGAAGTAGCAAATTTTATTTTAATTTGCATTATCCTGATGTAATATAAGTATCTTTTCATACATTTATGTACCATGGTTATACCTTCTTTGATGAGGTGGCCATTCAAGACTTATGTTCATATTTTATATGGAATTGTATCTTTCTTAATGTGGAGTTCTAAGAATTCATTGAATATTTTGATTACTGATGTTCATCAGAATTTTTTTTTAGAAATAGAACATATTCTTTCAAACTGTGGCTTGTCTTCCAATTCTTTTCACAGTATCTTCTACAGAAAATAAACATAATTTTATTTAACTGCAGATTTTCAATTTTTTAACAGATCATGCCTTAGTGTTTTATTAAGAAAGGTATTGTCAAATCCAAGGAAAACTAGACTTTTTCCCTATGTAATCTATTAGATGTTTTATTGTATTTCACATTCACGTTTATTATGTATTGTGAATTTATTTTTCGAAAAAGTAGTATATTCTAAGCCTCGAGCTGTATTTTACGTGAACGCTTAGATATTCAGCACTATTTATTAAGAAAATCATTTCTTTCTCAATTGCATCACCTTCTTCTTCTTCTTATGAAGAATTAGTTGACCTACTTCTGTATTCTACTATGTTGCATTGATCTGTTTACTTATTCTTTTTTCTATGTTAAACTATATTACTTCCACTTTATAACCCTTAAAATCTGGTAATGTCAGTCCTGTGCCTTCATTCTTCTCCTTTAATTACTTGTATTTTGGGATTATTTGCCTCTCCATATAAAATTTAGAATCACTATTCCAATAATTAAATCCTATAGTTTGCAGTAGAATTTGTGTTGGGATCCCATTACATTTATACACCATTTTGGGAAGAACTGATGCCTTCACAATATTTACTTCTTATCCATAAGTATAGGATTTATAGGTTCTATAGAACAAGTCTTAACCCTCAGTCTTTTACTTAGCATTTGTCTTTGAACCATGAATTTTGACAGTGTTTCTCAGCACCCCCCAAGTTCCCACCCCTCAGGTGTGACAGGATGATTCATATGGTCTAAACTTGGGCAATTTCATTCTCCCGAATGGAAGGTTGAATCTCTGTGGAGTTAGACATTTCCCTGGATCAAGATGGCTATGAGAAATCTCCATCAGGCTAAAATTTGGCTAAAAAGATTTTTCTTTTTTCTTAAGGGCAGAGCTTGCTAAGAACAACTGGATTAATTTAACATAATTTATTTCCACCTTCCTGTACGAGAAGCAACATGTTCTGTAAGAATCTGCTTGTGCCCCTGAAGATAAATTTCCAAAAAGTGTGGGGCTGATTTAACACTTGGACTCGTCTATACTGAGACTCAAAAAATTAATCAATTATAGTTTGATAAACTTTAGATCTAGATGTCCCCTCCCAGCCCAAAGTATTCAGAAGTGGAGCGTTTGGGATGTTACTGGATCGGGGGGGGGGGGAACAATCGTAACAGCAAAGTTCTGACCGAGAACCGAATGACACCGAGGTTTGGAGGCAAGAATCAACTTTATTACGTGAGTGGACCCAAGTGGGATAATTCCTGAAAATGTCAGTCCCAGAAGCCTCAGGGAGAGAGGTTTTTATGGAGTGTCAGAGGAGAAGTACAGAGGCACAGTGGTTTGTCATTTGGGGATTGACTTTTACAATGTGCATCCCAGGAACCAACCCTTTCTGGGAAGCAAATGTATCAGAAACTGAAATAAACAGGAGATTCCTTGGGCAACAGAAGAACAGAAACTGGAGTATCCTAGAGGTTCACATTGCCAGACAACCAACACCCCCTGGGAGGCATTTTCTATAATACTGTAGCTGACTTACTATAGAAGGTGGGATCTGGTCAGAACAGGCAGGTCCATGGGCATGTGATCTCAAAGGATGTGTGTCTTGGTTACTTTTATCTCATTGGTGAGACAAGGTAGCTGACCCCCTAGAATTAAGGAAGGAAAGGTTTATTTAGCTCACAGTCTGTGGAGGTTTCAGGCCATGCTTGGCTGACTCCAAAGCAGAGTGGTACATGGAAGAGGCCAACAGTTCATGGCAAAGGAAGACAGCAAAAGCAGCAAGAGCTAAATGGGGAGGGTCAGCAAGTGTAAGCTTCTTTTCCTCTCTTATTTTAATAGCAGGCTGCCCACCCAAGGGCATGTAGCATCCACACCCATAATCCCACACTGGACCATTAATCAATCAATCACCAACTCTAAAAGCCAGCCCCATGACTGCATGAGGCTTTGGGGGAACATAGACGCAAACCATAACATTGTGTCTCCATTTTTTTCTGCTCCCTGTCTACCATGCAGCAGTCCTGCAGGGCTGGCCCTTCTACCATGAGGGTTTTGTGTTTGAGCCAGCCAACTATGGACCAAAATCTTTAAAATCATGAGCACAAATAAACCTCTCCTCCTTGAAATTGTAGGTTGTAGGTCTTTTGCAAAACAGCAAAAAAGTGACTAAGGTAAACTTTTTTGTACCAGAGAAGTAGGGTTTTGAATATAAGTATACCTGACAATATGGTTTCAAAACCTTTGGCACATGTCCAAGAGCGGACTTTGGAAAGGATTGGAGAAGGTAGCTATGGAAGTCCTATCATCTGTAAGCTTAAATTAATGGGAGATTCTGGAGGGAACTAAAAAGACCAGACTGTTGATAAAGATGCAGACAGTGAAGACCAGGATCAGAAGATTTCATTTGAAAATAAGAGTTCCACTGGCATTTAGACTCAAGACTTAGATGTGTATTATCCTCTGGCAGAAAACTTGTCTATATATTGCTCTTGTCTGCAACTTTGAGGGGGACTAATAATAAGAGTGGCAGACTAATTAATCTAGTGGAGGAAATTTTAAGGCAGGCTAGCATGGTTATTGCTGAAGTGTTTTAGCCATGATTGCCATGAGAAACCGGACCAAAACAGAACGCTGAATAATTTGAAAAAACATTGCTGAAAGGAAACACTTGTAAAGTTTGGACCTGTGAAAGTTTGAAGCAGGAGACTTTGGTTGCTAAAAATATGAGCATTAAAATGAAGCCAAGTATCGTTTTTTTAATCAGTAGAAGTTTCAGTTCATGAAATTCTGTGCAGATAGAATGATTTTCTGTATTCTTGAATACCTTTAAAATATAGAGGGCAGTGTTTTGCCCTATGACCTCATTTTTCTTACAGACCTAAGAATTTTGTTCATGTTTTCAGTTGTTTTATTTACTTTTAGGATATAGTGGTGACGTCTTAAGTTCTTACATTTGAAACTTGTACTATAAACGTACAAACCATTTTAAGATCTAAGTTCTTCTCAATAAGATGAGATCCCTGTTGATTCTTTAAAGTATTTCCAGAGCAGTTTGGTTTTTGTTCATCAACTCTCCGCCTACCCCAATGCTGTCAAGATTTTCACTTACTTTCTTTTCCAATAAATTTAGTGTTTCTGTTTTAATAGTTATATCTTTGATCCATTTTGACTTTAATTTAGTGCATGGTGAAAGACATGGGTCTAGTTTTAGTATTCTGATTTGAAAGTAACAATATGCAATGGAATTACAATGTTGAGCTCCTACCATCTTGTCTAGCGAAACTCTGTATTACCTCTACTTTTTTATCAAGGAATTATTTTCTTATTCTCTTTAATGGTTTGAGCAATCTTTCATTCTTACATCTGGTAATCTGAGAAATGTAATTGAGGATAGCGATAGGTAATGTAGCAACCACTGTTGATTTGTATTATTTTGTTTTGAGACCCTGTATCACTTTGAATGTTCTTGCTTTGATTTGATTATGTTCATGATGCTGGTATGGTTCTACTGTTGTATTTTTTGTTTGTTTGTTTGTTTGTCACTCTCTAAAGAGTACTCTCTTTAAAAGAAAAAAGTTAAAAAAAGATCTCATTTCTTATTTGCAAAGAGCAGAATGGGACAAGTATTATTTGTGAATCTAATGTATAAGAATTGAAATAAACACTTCTGACAAACTGGGAAGTCATGTATCATGAGGATTCTGATTTGACTGTAGTGTTCAAATGCATAAAGAACAGCAGTTTGAGAATAGCTTGACAATGTCTGATTTTCCTGCACTTTGCTGACACAGTATACTTTGAAATTGTCAATACCTTTCTCAAGCAACCTTGAAATGTTTTTTCACCAGTACTGTGACCATTCTATTCCAGATGTGAGAACAACCAGCCTGAACATGGAGAATTTGCACTTATATACCCACCTAGAAAATTTTCCATGTGTTAGCAGGTCAGGGGAACACAAATGCAGAGATCAAACTGTGAGAGATGATATTATCGGTTGTAGTTTGAAATGAATTGTACTTCTTGGATCATTAGGATTCTATTCTCAACAGCAGCATTAAAATAGGTAACTGAGAAATTGCTCCATGAAATCCAAATGTTTCAGTTTTCCTTTGTTTGCATGCAATTTTAAAATGAGCACTAAATCCTCAGAATGTAAATATTTGTTACGTTGTTTGGTTTCAGAATTGTTTTTTTTTTGGTACCAGGAATCTAACTCATGACCTCGCGCTTGCCAGGCAGGCACTGTGCCGCTAAGCTAAATCCCCAGCCCCTGGTAGGTTATTCGGACCTACCTGTAAAATAATTTGAATTGTTAAGCATTCTTTTGGCATAGGTGCACCCTGAACATATTTCTGAGACAAGATCTCTGGCTATCAAATGTTTTGGAATCTGTAATAGTTTTTCTAAGCTTGCAAAGGTGAGTGAATGAAATCCTAATTCTCATATATCAAATTCTTCCTAAGTAGAAAGGCATCTGTTACTTTCAGTCTTAATTATAAGACTCTTCAGGAGTTGCTACTGAGAGGCACATGACAAAACTTGTAATTTCAGTCTTCAATAAATCTTGAATAAAAGTAAGGAGGAGGTGGAATGGGGCCACATAAGCAAACTGGTGCTCATTTTTGTCTTTCAAGTATCACTCTAATCACTGTGAGGTGCACTTCTTATAACCCTTTCAGATAATATGGTGCAAGCCATGCAAACTCAATGACTGTGAAATCTTACTGTACCTGCAGTGAAATACCTAGTACACAAACTCAGAACTTCTCCTCTTCCCTTAATTCAGTTCCCTCTTTAGCATTGTCACTGTGCTGGTTTTGAACCTTAGCAATCCAGTAACTGCCTGAGTTTCCTCCAGTCTTCATTTCTAATAAACCAGGTAAGACAGTATCATCCTTCACCTCAACCAATGCAAAAATTGATAGTCATTGTGTGGAAATATGAACATTAATTTGGTTTTGATTTTTCTCCGGTACCGGGAACCGAACTCACGACCTTGCCGCTGAGCTAAATCCCCAGCCCCAGGTTATAAGTTTTAAATATTAGAATCAAAAAGAGATTGGATCCTTACCCATGCAATATTATTTTGGAACCTGAGACCTTCTCTGAAATATCTACAATCTCACAGACACCTAAATAGATTTCAGTGAAATTACATGGAACTCTTTCAAAGATAGCTCTATTTTAGTTTATTAAAAATCTTTGCAATCCAGTTAGTATTTGATTACTTAGTTTTAAATAATTGAATTAACAAAATGACCAAATAGATCAATTTTATATTTATTATATTCTTTTACCTTTAAAAACTGTCACATTTTAGTCTTTCTATTATTAGCAATATGCAAATGAAACAAAACAAGAAAGAACCTAGCAAGTACTGAGCTATCTTTTCACATCAAATACCAGTGTAGGGGCTGTAAGCATGTCATTCCATGTGCTATTCATGACTATCTTATAAAATAGTATTCTTATCCTATGAAGTTCAAGGACTGAGGTCAGAGATAGTAAGTTGCATCCTATTTCAAAAGGAGAAAATGTGCAGTTGGATTTATATCTGAGTTGTCTTTTTCAAACACAGTTGAAAACATGAGCACTTTGGGGAGTTATCAAAAAGTTACACACAATACACTATTAATAATGTGCTTACCAGGATGATTTCTAATAATGAGTTGCAAATGATAAATTAGCTCATTTATTATACAGGGGTTTAGTCTGCCACACAAGGCAAAAAAGGATACAGATGCACGCTCCTCATTCATTGCCCCTATTGAGTTTCTCGACACTGTGCCTTCCCACTGACTTCTAAAGCGCTGAACACAGAGAGCATTAAAAGGCCACAATCTGATCTTGCTTTACCCCCTGATGTGCTAATCTGAACTCCCTGAAAGCTCCTGTGAATTCAATATGAGCTCAGAGTTCAGTCTTGCTTCTCTAAAAGAAAGAATGTGTTAAGACTTTGGATCCCGGTCAATGACTCTTTCTGTGTGTCTTCCCCTAAGAGTTCATCTACTTAAAAGTTGCAAGTCAATATTTTTGAGGTTGAACTCTTCAATCAGCAGTCAATATTTCTCGCTCTCTTTTATTCTTTTTTCAATCTCACCATCCTTCTAAACGTGTGTGCTATTTCAACAGCATTTACCCCCGGTTCTTTCAGAAATCTGTTTGGTTAATGATCCTGGTTTAAAAATCATTACTACTAACAACCACAGATATTTTACTTTCTGCATCTCGGTTTTCACAAGTGTTTAAATGAAACATTCCCAAAAGACAATGAAAGTTCCCATTTCAGATTCACCTATATTTTCAGGCTTTTTATATTGATATATTGTGGTCACTTTTGCCAAATTCATTAACACAAAGAAATCCCTTCTTTTTTGACTGCCAAATTTGTCAAAAATATAATTTTTGTAGATAACATTCAATAAAAAGGTATACATTCTTTTTGTTCATTGTACAAATCCCATTTGCCATTCTTTACAATAGGTACATACTCTCTCTCTCACCATTTTTCTGTTATTTCTTTCTTAACTATAAATCTTCCTGCGGACTCTTGAGGACAAAACAGATTAGGGTATTCCATGATTAGCACACTGATTGATAGAAGCTATCCTGAAATTTCCAGTGTGAAAGAGCCTCTCGAAATGCATTCATATGTCATGATTATTATCATGCTTGCAATTATTTCTTTCATTCACTTATCCTTTCCCCATACACCCAGAATATATTTGGACCCTTGGTTGGAATTGGTTGGAATTAACCAATTAACCAGACTACAAGATTTTAAAATACAACTGTCTAAAAGAAAAACTAAAATAGAATTTAAAACAAAACAGTACCTGGGCTTCTCAGCCTCTACTTGCAGAATTTATAGATGAAAATGACCTACAGTATTTAAGAGAACAGTGATGTTATTGCAATTAGCACTGTACCTATTTGGCTCATTGAAACATAAATTTGCTCAGATATGCCCATCTTGATTGTCAAGTGTGGAAGTCAGGGGATGTGGAGAGGAAGAGAGACAAGAATGCAGACTAGTGAGAGATTATATCCGTCCATTCCCCATCGTCATGGCAAAAGACCACATGCTAGGCAACGTGTAAAAAGAGAAAGCTATTGAGTCTAATAAGAGCCTCCTGACACATGGCATTGCAGTGATGAGGGCATATCCACGAGAGATCACGAGGCAGGACAAGAAGGTAGAGTGATTTTAGAGGTTAGGTTTAATTTTTCCTAACAGTTTTGTCTCTTGGGTACTAATTCACTCTGAGAGACTCAGGGTAGTACCCCAGGGGTTTTGTTGATTGTGTTAAGCTCTGCCTTTTAAAAGTTTTACTACTTAACATTGCCACATTGCAGACCAAGCTTCTCCATCAGCCTCTGAGGAGAATGCTCAAGCCTTCTCCAAACTATAGCAGAGACTAAGGATTTAACTCCTTGTGATTATATTCCCAGGATTTCAGAGAGGCTGCAGGGAGTTCAGGAGCAGAAAAATTGTGCTGCATCACTGGACATGTAGAGAATATAAATTCTATATTGAATGTCTTGGTTTGTATCCTGCCACTATCATGGTCTAAATTCATAAAATAAGAACATTGCCTAATGATTTTGAGTCTCAGTTTCATGGGTTTCTCTTGAGTATGGAAAGAAAGCATGTATCTAAAATTATTAGTACACTGAATGCAAAATTGCTTGTCCTCAACTTTTATTATTTGAATCAATTTACATTACATGCATTTATCTGTCTGTCTCTCTTTCCCTCTCTCTCTCCATTTTCCTTATTTCTCATAAGTGTAACCTACAGAATGTTTTAATAAATATGATTTTGTTGCATTCTTGGTCCACATAGTGTATTGGTATTAGGCATAATTTTGTGAATTATTTACACCACAGCGTACAAGTTATATACACAGTCTATGAATTTCTGCTTGGGTTAAATTATGAAACATACTCCACTGAACTAAATTCATGATAGTGGAGTTATGGGCAAACAAACAGTGTATAATGTACACTCTGCCCTCTGATTTGCTCTCAAAAATATGCAACTATATAGCTCAATCTGACTTTCCTCCATCGGAGATGTGCATGCTTCAGCTTTTCTTTTCCTAAGCTGAAATCCCATCCCAATTTCTCTCCCTTTTCAATTAAAGCTTTCTTTTTCTGTAAAGAAAAGTAGAATAAGGAGAAGTGGAAAGAGGAGGAGGAAGAAGTGAAGAAGAAAAAAGTGATCAGAACTACCAGTTAAAATCACATAGATGCCTCTCTAATAAAATCAATTTTTTGCAGGACAAATATTATTATAGATATTCAGTACATTCATTGTTTTAATCAGTTGTTCTACAGTATGCTCTGATGTTTTTGCTGCATGCATCTTTAAGATATTCATCTAAAGTTCAACAAGTACTATGGCATAGCCTTGGTGATCTTTGAAAAATAAACATGGAGAAAAAGAATGTTGTAGGAAGAGGAATATTCCCAAATATAAATTTTAGTCTCAAGAAGACAAAGCAAACAAACAAGTAAACAAAGGAGAGAGAAAAGGTTAAAATTCAGATCAAGGCAGTCTTTATACTAAAACAACACAGTCGATCCATCAATCAATGGCTTGCCTGGGACCAGATTAGTACCAGGGAAATATTTATTTCAGTTAGAGAAACAATGACAATGTGCTTGTGCTAGAAAGGACACAAAGGAAATAAAACAGTTTTCCTAAAATACTGTTACTAGGAAATCACCCTAAAGATCAATTGTTTTATGTCCCACATAATTTTGATTAATATATAATAACTGTACTTAGAGTGGAGTATAAAGTGACGTGCAAACATATGCATATAACATGCTCTGAATAATTTTGGGTGATTAGCATTCTCCTGTGTTTATCATTTTATATTTGGAAACTTTGAGTTATTTTTTCTAGGTAGTCATTAAATTTATAGTATGGTTGTTGTGGACTATATTTATTCCACTGCGCTGCAGTAGGGAATAATTTACTCCTTCCTTCTAACTGTGTCGTGGTACAAGTGGTGCTACCTCCCCTTATCCTGCACTCTTCCTTTGCATCTTCCAATGGGGTTATTTTACACTTAGATTAATTTGTATTTGTAACCACGTGAAAGAGAACACGGGGTATTTGTCTTTTTCTGATTTATTTCTCTTAAAAAAATGTCCTTCTGTTTCATATATTGTGCTTCACGTGACAGAATTTTATCTTTTTTAATGACTGACCAATATTCAACCTGGGCAACTGTCTGAGCTGCTTTCCTATCACTGGGACAAAATATCTGATAGGCATAATTTGAAGGAGGACAGGTTTAATTTGCGTTACAATTTCAGTTCATTACTGGTGGGCCCTGAGGCAGAAACAGGATGGCAGATGAAAATATGTTTAAACCACAGCAGCCAAAAAACCGAGAAAGAAGGGAGGAACATAGGACAAGAATACACCCTTTCTGGTCATTCTCCCAGTGACCAGCCTCTAACCAGGACCCACCTCCAAAGAGCATGTTCAGCTGCTAAGCTCTGCAATAGGTGAACATGTTGATGAATCTAGTGCCCCCATAATCGAATCAGTGTGCACACATAGGAGAAAGAAGAGAAGAAGGCATTCTAGATCAAAATCATAGCAGCAACTTAGCATGATCTCACCTTAAGAATAAAAATGAGGCTACAGATCAGTGGTACAGTGACCTCAGCTTCAGTCCTACGTAGTTCAGAGAAACAGTACAGTGTAAAAGACTGTCAATCCCGAATGACATGCTCAGCTCCAAAGTTTCTTTACTTGGTTCTGAGTGATTTCTTTCTCTTTCTGTTTGTGCTCATCAAAGACTTTGTAGATACTAATATTAGGTAAGCATGCAGAAAGGAAAACACGCATCTTATCATTCCACACCTCTAGTTATCCGTAATTTGTAATGAAGGCATAATTTTAGTGACAGAATAATTTGGCTGAAAAATATATAGGATAACTACAAGATCTTGGAGAAAATATCCATATATGAGATCAGACAGGCTGACGGTGTGGTTACATGGATTTGCTTTTCCCAGACAGTATTATTCTTTTTCTGAATTTGATTTGGTCCTAATTTGATCACATGAACCTGATGTGCTAAGATGAACAACGCTGCTATTTACCTCAAGGATACATAAGTAACTGAATAAGGTTTTTATAATTCAGGAATTTTCATATATAGATATTGGATGAAGAACAAATACGTTTTCTCTTGCATTGTTAAGCAGAAAAATAAAAGTTGAGGATGACAACAAAATTAAATTTCATTTTAATGAAGTGTAGAGAATTTGAGTTTAAAAATTAGAGCAACATACAAAAGTGCAGGGCAGATGTGGATATTACAACATGATCTATGAGCTTTTTCATTGATGAAAAGTCATGATTGCTCCATTTTCTTCGTACACTGGAGTCTTAAATATGTTCAGTCATCCGGGTCCTGATTGATACAACACTGACAAGCTTATCATTAACCAAACTCTAGACCTTTTTGGATGCTGCAATTTTCTTTTAGGAAGTTCATCACTGAACAGATGTACACTTTTTAAAATCACGGTTTATTTTTTTTTCATTCCAGAAGCCAATGCACAATACGATATGGTATTTATTGAGCTATTCCAGATTATCACTAGTACATCAATAACATATCAGTTAAATTATTACTATAAACTCTACCCATATCCAAGATCTCAGGTTCCTCTTAATTGCAGAAATATACCATTTTACTGTCAAGTTCTTTGATGATTTATTCTTTGTTAAAATTATAAGCCTATACATAAGATTTCAAAATAAAAATAAATATTTACTTGAAATATTAATTAATAACCTGTGTTAATAATTAAAATCTCTTCCTCATTAGAAAATCACATTATCAAGCATGAAATAATATTAGAAACAATTTTTACAAATTTAACTCATGGTATAACCCCATAACTCAGATCTTAACATAGGATTGATTTTAAATATGCAACCATTAAGGCATGTCTCCATTTAATATGAGAGTTTTAATTTAATATTTGTCACTGAGGAAAACTGATTTGCATTTTAATGGAAAAAATTACTATGCAAACTTTTGATACATTTCACCTAGAGGTTGACAGCAAAATTGGAAGAAGTTAGTTCCTAACTTTTAAAGAAGGTGAGTTAAACTTTACAAATTGAAATTATCTTGTTTTTCAAATTAGGTAGGCTATTGGGAATTAAAGTTGTTTTGAAATTTCTCTGAAGAAACAGAACTGTGTAATACGCTCAATTTTCAGAATATGATGGAGAATTACTTCATCATTCATATAAACATGTATACATATTCATGTTAAAATCAGATATCATCTAAATCCCTATTGATACTGTAAACTATCAAGAATTGACTTTCATTCTTGTCATTGTAGATATATTTTTTAAAAACATTTGTTCTACATAATTGTCCATATGTTGGGTTTCTCATCCATATGTAAATACTTGAAGAATTCAAGTGAATTATTTTTCTATAGATATGCATTTATATAGAACAATTTTTTTTAATGTATAGTTGCATAAGTTTCAGCAACAATAAATACAGGCAGTCACATAGCAGCAAAGCATAAAAACACTGGCCAATTTTCCAAAGTTATTTTATGATACTTTGATCGGTATTTCATATCTCTATCTGTTTTCATGAGAAAACACTTTGAAGCTATCAATATGCAATACAACAAGCATTGTTAATTTCCTACCACTTTGTAACTCTGTATTGTCTATACTGTTCTTTTGCTATTTTGTAAAGGTTGCCTGTTAATGCTTTCCTCCTTTTATTTTTAAAATTAAGAAATAATCATTGTGGTTTAACCTTTAGGGTAAAATGTTTATTAGGATAAAATACTCATCAATTTAAGCCTGTAAAATAACAATTATTTTAAATGTCTAAAATAGCGAAACGGTGTGTGTGCAGAAGCTACCATGCAGAGTCCTCACTGCTGACAGTAGAGCCCAATCTCCCAGCAGCTGAACACCAGATAACAGTGGTTTGCTCTAAACTAGAATCTCACTATGCAGGTTTAATTGCAGTGTTGGCACGTTAAGGTAAATGAGTGGGTTTGGCATTGTAGTTTGAGCATTCAGTCTCTAAAAGTTTCACCAGCAATCACCTAAAGTAACACATGTTTGGGGAAAAGTGTTACTTAACTAAGAGACATCTTTTTAAAGTAATATTTTCTTGCTAATATCTGCATCTTAATTCAATCATAATATTATTTAGAAAAATAAATGTAGAACACTTACTGTAGACTTCACCATATCTTTCATGGAGACGTTTTATTCTCATTTTCCTCCATATTGTACCTATTAGCTATCACCTCAACCACACATATTGCATGAAGTGAAGATCATGTATAAGGCTTACTCTGTTTTTCTCCATCATGGTACAATAATCCACACACTTTCCACTTGTAAGTTAGATATGTACCATATCCATGATGTTGTTATCATCTCCTCCATCTAATAGAAAATATAGCTTAGGAGCTCAATTGGCCTTGTAGTTTTCTACATAATTTAGACTTCTTGTAATTTGAAGTTGCCTCTTGCCTTTAGTTTGACATAACACTGACTTTCTGAATCAGTAGCTAAATTGTTATAGCTACTCCTCAATTGTGATGTTGTCTAGTACTTCTAGAGTTGAGATTCAGTAATAATTCCCTTGCCAGTGCATGGCACAAAGGAAGCATCAGGTATAGTAAAAGGCACAAAGTAGACTGCTGGTCCTTGCAGTGGCATTTATTGTGAACTATTAGTGAGTTTTGGAATTTTCTATGGTAAGGATTTCTACTTTCCTTTCCACATAAGGGAAACCTCGGGGTAGACTTTTAAGATAATGCACCATTGCTTTTGTCAACATTCCTTCCCCAAGGCATTTGCAAGGAACAAACTGAGGAGAATTGCATAATGATTTCCTTTTCCATCACTCATGTTGCCATTAAAACCTGGCATTTAACTGTTAGGACATTATTTTTATTCTCTTCAGTTTCTTATTTTAAAGCTATATATTTATGTGTTTATCATTTATTTAATGTCAAAATGAAATAATGCATACACATTTAAATTGAAATGTTATAATCCATAATTTTCTCTGTTTATTTTGGTAATGGACTTATCCACATTTGCTATGGAAGACCCTTTGGATTAGCTCTTGGGTCTTTTTTTCTTTTAAGTCTTCATCATTTCACAATTCTTTTAACACTTTCTGAGAAAGTTAAATGACCAAAGTTCATGTTACACTCTCCCTGTCCTGGGATTCAAATCAGCTGTGTTTTCCAGACTCTTGCTTTTTTTTTGGTGGCAAGAAATTCTTACAAGCCAAGATCTTAATACTAGGGATGCTCATTACTATGACAACTGATGTTACTTTTAGGTGGTTTCCTGAGTTGAAAAAAATGAATACATCTAAGTATGCTTACAGATTTAATGTGAAAACCTACATAATATTCACTCCAACTCAATTATGACTTCCTATGTTTGTACCCACTTCCTTTTTCAATAGGAATCCATTTTCAGCAGACATGCATTTACTCATTAGCGCAAACTGCATTTGAAGAAATTTGAAATTGTCTGTTCCCATAACTATAAAAATCAAAATACAAAAAATGTTTTCACATATATTTTATTTCCCCTCTTTTTTCATAAAGAAAAGTACCCTGCAATACACACTTTGAAGCATTTGACTTTCTGAATTTAAAACTTTAGAATTGCTTTATATTAATTGATGGACATCTTTATGAATTTGAAAGAAACCATCCATGGCATATGAAATGATGTGTTCAGCAAATGTGCTGTGTTTACACATAAAGCTGCATAGCAAAATCTTGTATGTCTCTACTTTTGTTTTATTGAAAGTGTAGCTGGTTTAATTTCCTAGAAGTTAGTTTGCTAGATCAAAGGATAAATGCACAAAGAGTTTTGGTAGATGTTGGTAAAGCCTGTCCACAAGTTTTTACCATTTTGTGTTAACTGGATTCTAGGGTAAAAGCCAAACTCATCTATTCAAATTGTTGGATTGTGAGCAATCTGAAGGAGATGTAAGATTTCAATGCTGTTTTAGTTTGCATTTATTATTATGTATGTTATCATTCATTCATATAGCTAATATCTATCTTATCTATTTATAGATTTATTTCTGTCTCTGGTCCATTTTCTATATGATTTATGTACTGTTGTGTTCTGCATATTTAAATGTTTGTTGTACATTACAGTTTGTTGTACATCACACCTTTCATTTGCTTCTTTATCCAGTTTAATAAGAATGTCCCTGCTCCTCCTCAACCCTTACACATTTTTCATGGCCTCCTAGGTCTCTGATTCTTCTCAAGGTTAGCTTTTACATGGTATGAGGAAAAGGTCAAATTTGATAATGTTTCCTAATGCTATCCAATGTCCCTTGCAACATTCATTTCCAAAATTTTGATATTGCTTAATGATTTGGGATAATTAACATATAGTAAACACTGGGCTGGGGATTTAGCTCAGCGGCAAAGCACCTGCCTGGCAAGCGCAAGGTCGTGAGTTCGGTTCCTGGTACTGGAGAAAAACCAAAAAATATATATATATATAGTAAACACTATAGATAGTTACACTTTTCTATACTTAGATTTCACTTGAAATAATACAAAATGTCCTAAATTTAAATACAATGGTGCAATGAATGGGAGGAAAGCTGAAGTTAGATTATTTAGCCAACAAGCTCTAGGTCAAATGAATTATGTATCTTACAATGTATATTATTAAAACCTTAATTAAAATCCCAACCTCACATCCTTTTCTGCCACATGATGCTTACGATACTGACCAATGCAGAATCACCCATAGCTTCTTCTGGACTGTCTTTCTTTCTCTCCTTTTTTTTTTTTGTTTTTGTTTTTGTTTTTGTTTTTGTTTTTGAGACAAGGTCTCTCTGGCCTTGAGCTTGCATTGTAGCCCAGGCTGGCCTCGAACTCACAAAGATCCTCCTGCCCCAGCCTCCTGAGTGCTGGGAATACAGACGTGCACCGCCACACCTGGCTTGGACTGTCTATTTGAAAGTTTTCCCTACTTCATGTAAGCCTTTCTCACCTATAATCAATGAAATTTAAATGCAAACAACTTACACTTTCAGTCTTCAAATTTTCATTATAAAATACCCACTCTTTTTATATCTAGTGGACATTGTACAAACTACCATCAAGACTTACTGTTGCTGGCTATATGGATTTGTCTTACAACAGGTTTTATCTTTCTGGCTGGCATGCCTCATAGCTTAGCACACTGTTAAGAAATGTCTAGAGTTCAGCCGTCATAACTCCTCAGGTAATAATACTAACATTTTAAAGTTGTTTTAAAGAAACTGTGAAGCACATTTAGGATTGATACAATATATACTGACAATTTTCTTATTCTTTTTATGCAGGTTTTTCCTAGCAATTTTTGTAGGTTTACATTTTTTAAGTTTTTTTTTTTTTCTTCTGCATCAGCTTATCTACCCATAAGGAAAACATTTTGTGCAAATTTTTTGGAATAAAAACAAAATTATAAATTAAACTAAACTAGGAGAGTATAAAACAGATGTTTCAAAATATTTGAACTAAAAGTAAAGGGTGAGCACTTCTATTTACTGGAGTCGACTTTTGTGTCTTTGGCATGCACACATACACACAGTCACACATGGGTACGTCACACACACGTGTGAAAGGTATGGAAATTGGAACTACATACAAAGTTCTTTTCCCTTTTATCTCAGCCCTATCATATAGGCATTTTATTCCACATGATTTTTGTAACAAATTGTACATTCAACTACTTCTCAGAAGAGTCTCGAAAATACTGGCATTGATAAAGCATCTACAACACGCCTCAAATGTTTCCACATTTTTTATACTATTCTGTCTATGCTTCTTTTTTAGACACTGGATAAATCTTTTCTAAGTTGGAGATGTTATATTAGACAACGAGAGAGTATTTTCAGGTGAGGGGCTCATGTTAAGGGGCTGATGTTAAGGTCCTAAAAAAAATCTTGGTTACCATGATATCAAGTTATATTCATTTTAGTACTTCACTAATTTAATTTCTCAAACAGTAGACGAAAAGGCATTAGAATGAGAAACTTTATAAATGTGAAACAGCTACCGGTTTTGCGAAGGAAAGAAATTCAGATTGAGGTGTTTCTTTGTTTAATTTACTAAGGAGATGAATGGGAATTTTCTTAAATTCATAAAGATAGCCAGCAGAGAAATAACTAATTTTCCTAATTATACATAAAACTCCCAAAAGGAAACATAGGCTACCCTATTTTATCTGAGTCTCTTAGAAAAGCTTAAAAGCCCTTGCTAAATTGTGGGTTCATCACAATGGTGGAATTTATTAGAACCTTTTATGTATGTGCTGCACAAAGAAAGAATAGTATTTTCCTATGCAGAAACCTATAAGTTCAAGGAAGAGAAAGACCATTTAAATGCAAATCTTCTAATCCAAAAGTGAGTCTTCAGACTGAGTCATGAAGTTAGCAATATATGTCTATTCAGTTGGAATTACTTATTTTAGGAAATCTAATAATCTGCTTTATTAATGTGGATACAGCATACTACTGTGGATTCCCTAGACTTTTCCCAGTTACTTTTACTTATAATGTTATTAAATGTTTCAGTGGCTCCTTAAGTTATAAATTAACTGCCAGAAAAGCTCCAATGCTAGCTAAAGTATTAAATTGTCTATAGTAATTACATAGTGTATGTTTTCCAGTAAAAAATTATTGGAAAAGTGTTGAAGAATGGAATGTTAAAAAGATAGAGTGATATAAATATTTGAGAGGCAATAAGTTCCCATAAGAACGGTTCTGCAAGATACACTTTTTTGAGGCATCTTTCCACAAATCACAGTGAGTATACATTCAATTTTTTCCTGTATTTTATGGCAAAGTTAATACTCTGTAAGCTGTGCTTATAGTGTTGAAACATAGAGAAAGATTTGCACTGATCAGTTCTAGGATTTAGGTTTATAAAATGCAGGCTTTTTCATAACCACAACCTTTCTGATATTGTTCCTAGAGTTTAGTTCCAGTGGTCCCAGCATACCAGGCTTGGCCACCTGTCATATAGTGCCAATCAAGGAGACATGTAACAAGCAGAGTAAGAAAGAAGCTTTGCTTAGAGTGGTTATACTGGGAAAAACAGAAAAGGATGTTCAAAATCTATCTTCCAAGGGCTGGCAGAAGTTTTGGTGTTCTGTAGAAAAGAAAAACAAAAGGAAGGTTTGAGGGTTTGTATAATGAAGGAGGTGTACACATGATAACTTCAATAAACTTGGTCAGTTTACTTTCTGGGTTGGCATTCGGGACTGTTCTGTAAGTTTCTGAGAGAGACATTGTGATTTGAGGGATAATATAGTTCCTATCACAAATGATATGATGGCTCCTAATTAAGAGTACCAGCTATGGAATATTTGTTCCTCCTTTGGGGTAACCTCCTGTCTTAGTTGCTTTCCTCTTATTGCTGAGACAAAATACCTGATGCCCAGAATTAAGGAAGAAAAGGTTTATTTAGCTCACAGTTTATCGAAGTTTCAGTCTATAATCAGCTGGCTCCAAGGCAGGCTGACACATGGCAGAGGGCAACAGTTCATGGTGGTAGAAGACAGCAAAAGCATAAAGAGCACAATGGGAGAAGCAGCAAGCAGCCTCTTTCCCTCCCTTGTAGTGTGTGCAAACTACCCGCCCCAGGGCAGGTGTAGCACTCACATCCATAATCCCAACATTGGAACATGGATCGATCATAAACTCTGTAGGGCTGGGGATTTAGCTCAGCAGCACAGCACCTGTCTGGCAAAAGTGAGGTCAAGAGTTTGATTCCCGGTACCAGAAAAAAAAACAAAATAAAAATAAACAAAAAATCATAAACTCTAAAAGCCCACCCCATGACTGCGTGAGCTTTGGGGGGACATCCAGACACAAACCATAACACCTCTTTATGGAGGGTTCTGTAAGGCTTTGCTGTCTCTGGCTTCCACGGCGATAGATAATAAGTTGTGGAGAATGACTGGAGAATTCTAAACATTACTGTAGATGGTCTGCAGCTGAGTGCTGTAAACCTGCAAATCCAGAAAACTACTTCAGTTATTCTTCTTTTTGGTGCCCTTAGTCCTAAAGGGGAATGATAGAGTTTGGATAAGTTTTAGACTAATAAGCATGTATTACACACATTCAATAAGTGATTTGCTTGGGTACACATAGAGCTGATCAGCAATATGATCCAAATTTCTAAAGTATGAAGGAAGACATACAAAAAATTAAGGCCAACTGTTGGTGTGCCTTGAGCTACACATTGGGCATCTGCAGGCTCAGCATTTAGGTCTTTGTTACAGTATTGGCCTGTAGGTAGTCAATAACTCAATCTCTTAATGGTTTTAGAGAAACTGGTAAGATTGTAAATATTACATAAAATTTATTTCTCAATGCAGTTGCACAGTTGGTTTTATAATCAGGATTAGAAAATCCTACAGGGACTAATTTCCTCTGCTAAAACATGGTCATTTTCCAAAACTCTAAGAAACAAATGATTTAGATTAAGGTTCATGATTCTTGGAAGAGTACTGCTAAGCTCCTAGGAAAGTCCTGGGGAGTTTCAGTGACTTAGGGAAAAAAAAGAGTTTGAATTTGAAAGCATGGCATGGGAAGTGAAACAGGCTTGAGAGAGAAGATACAGATAAAAAGGAACACATGTATACTGAAAGAGCAGACATGAACTGATGGTGCTATTCTGGAGACCAACAGAGAAGTTCCTCAAAAAGTTAAAATTAGGACCATAGTATGATCTAGCAATCCAGGTACTGAATGCATACTCAAAGGAAGGGAAATCACTGTGTTGAATGAATATCTGTACTCCTACGCTTCTGTAGAAATTGCAGGATTATTTATAATAGCCAGCATATATACCATTCTGAGCATCTATTCTTAGAAAAGTAAACATGGTATATATATGCAGTGGGATATTATTGACATGTTACATGAAATAAGCCATTTACAGAAAGACAAATGATGCTTGGTTTCAGTTACATGCCAAATATAGTAAAGTAGAATTCATAGAAACTGAAAGTAAAATGCAGTGAGTGAGAGTATTATTAGGGAAATGTAAGACAAAAGGACACAAAATATGTTTAGATGGAGCAAACAGTTCAAGAGCTGTTGCACGTCACAGTGAGTATAGTTAATGACAATATACTGCATGTTGTCAAATAGCGAAGTGCAGAAATTTGCAGCATTTTTGCCACCAAAATCAATAAGTATGTGAGGTAATTAATATGGTAAGTAGCGGGAGTTTGCCATTTCAAAATATAAATACATATCAATCATGTTGTACTATATGTGTAACTTTTAGTTATCAAATTAAAAAGAGGTGTAAATAACAGAATTCTTAACACAAAAGGGAACACCTGTCCACTGCAAGTGCAAACGTGAACTAATGGAGCCATTCTGGAGAGCAACACAGAAGTTCCTCAAAAAGTTAAAATTAGAACCATAGTGTACAGCTGGGCATGGTGGCACATGCCTGTAATCCCAGCTCTCAGGAGGCTGAGGCAGGGGGACCATTGCAAGTTCCAGACCAGCCTGGGCCACAAAGTGAGCTCAAGGCCAGCCTGAATTGCAGCTTGAGACCCTGTCTCAAAAAAAAAAAGAACTATAGTATGATTTAGCAATCTAATTACAGAATACATATTCAAAGGAAGGGAAATGACTTATGAATTGGAGACTGGTCCTGTAGAAAATGTGGAGGGTACTGAGCAGAAAAGAGTGTTCTAAATAATCACAAATGGCACTTGCACCTTCAAGAGGTCTTTAATCTTTACAATAGGCTATTTGGAGGGAAATTGTTGTTTTGTTGCTTTCTTTACTAAAAATCTTATGAAACAGAGGAAATTATGATGTGTGTGTAGCAAGAAAACTGCCAGAGCACCAAGCAGAATCACTTCCAGAAGGAAAATCACTTATGCTTCATTTACCAGTATAGTCATTGCATCACACATCCTGAGGTTTCACCACAGCTACTGAAGGGGAGAAAAATGGTATAAACATAAACACATTGTGATTACAGGTTTTTTTCACTCAACTCAGTGTAGATGTAGAGATAAGGAAACATGAACATACAGTGCTCAGAGACACACTTTTATACCTTTGAAGCTAGGAACACAACAGTGTTATTAGTTCAATTCTTTGATCATTCACTAAAATCTTTCATTGAAAGTTCTATGACAGATGTGTAAAAGGTCCAATGAGGTTTGGAGTGCAAAGAATCAGAATCCCCTGAACAGAAAAAAGAAAGCTGGTAGGAAGGTATAAGAAGTTATAGGACAATAGAGATACCTGAATCTATTTCTTGATTGGATTATCATCAGTTTAAAATAAGATCATAAAACTGACTACATATGAACATTGCATGGAAATTTAAGAAGCAGACTCCTTTCCAGTGATTTAAACTTTGCCTCTTTCTGAGCTCCTGTTATAGTCAGAGTTTGCAAGAAAACAGATTTAATGCAGGACACATAAATTTATGAGATTGTTTTACAATATTCACCCATAAAGTCAAACATAGAAGAGTGCAAGAGATCTGTCCACGCTACAGAGCTGAAGAAACTAGCTGAGGGCCTGGATCCCATGGCAATGTCTCCTTCAAGTTCCTATCAGGAGGCCCAGGAATCCGCGGTGGAGATTGAGGTCTGCCCCAGAAAGCTCAAGGGTTAGTGCTAGAGGCTAGACAATCTGCACAAGAAGCCTGAGGGATCTTCATTGGAGTTAGAAGTCATACAAGACAAAAGCCAAACCTAGAGCTCCCTGGAGAAGAACAACAACATCCTTGGTGACTGTGAGGACCCAAGCTCCTCTGACAAGAACAACTGAAGCTCCTTCGAGGAAAGAAATCAGCCAAGCTTCTCTAGGAAAATCAGATGAAATCCTCCCCTCCTGTTCTCCTTTTATTCCATTCTTATCACATTCCTTCAGTAGTTTTTTCATGCTCAGGACCACGCTGACTCAATTCAGCTGGACGCTCCCACTTAAGTTGACCATTAATTAATCCATCACAGTCCCAGACTTTGCTAATTTTCTTCTAAGTTTCTCACAGTTTCTAACCTACAATAGATATGAGAATCCATGCCTGTGCTGTGAATTGTAATGCAGGTGAAGGGGTACATATTTCATTAGGCTATTTTGTGACTTTCTTCTGCATAATTATTTAATATCTGTCTACCTGATTATATCACATACTAAGAGGAACCAGAGCAGTCTCATTCACAGATTCCTTTCTCCCAATGTACTCCTGTGACAGGTACACTTTGCACTGCAAAATGAAAACTGCATTTTTTCATTCCCATATAAATTCTGACTGATCAGGGTCCCTACTAATTGCGGGGAAAATGAAAGTAAATTCCTACCTATACTCTATTCCTGTTTATTTAGAAACAGAAAAGGAAGAAAGTAAAGAAGGGAGAGAAGAGAAATTTAAGGGCAAAATCTTCTTCACCAAGGCTAAGTTCATTTTTTATGTCTTGCTGCTAATGATAGGCGCATGGGATTTCAGACACTATTGAATAAAAGAGGGAAGTACCTGAATAGCAAAGATGTGTGCACACACGTTTCTCTGTACACTTTTCTGCAAAACCTACCTCTTTGCTTTGCATCTACTGATTTTTACCTCTATGTCTGGCCTTAATGTTCTGAATAACGTTATTGACTGAGATGTTCATTTTTATTTTTAACAGGCAAAATGTCTTTTGCTGTGTCCACCAATATTTCACAGGGCTCATTATTTTTTCCCCAAAGCAGCTGATTTTTGTTAGAGTAGAATCCCCTCCACTAAGGAGAAGAAAATGGTACAATTTAATTTATCACCGGCTTCTTAAAAGCTGTGGATGTGAAAAAGTCATTTTAGAGGTATATAACTGCCAAAATCTCAAGAATAATGTCATGTAGAAAATGGAGCAACATAGTTAAGGAACAAAATCTGTATCTCTAAAGATGTTTCTTTGGATAATCAGAGGGAACTGTATGGTCTACACGGTTATGACTACATTGAGCTTTTACATACCAGGGTACAAGGGCAGATAAAAATGTCACAAAGTAGGTTCGGCACATCTTTCCAGAGAACTGATATATAAATATTGTTGAAATGGCTAGTTTCTTAAACACACTGTTTCACAATTTAATTCAAAAATTTAAAAACTGTCAAATGTTGAAAATATATTTTAAGAAACTTACATTTGGAATCATAGACTGTGAGGATTTGAAGCCTAGGACAGACATGCTCTATACATTCACATTTTCCTTTTAATTTTTCAAGGAGTTGTACTAAATTTTAAAATGTGTATATAAAATATGAAGTTTGTTTGTCCAGTTCAAAGAGTTTTAGTAAATATAAAGCATTCAACAGTCATCATCATTGTTTTCTTTTAATTTTAAAAATGAAAGAATGAAAACATATTAACAAACAGACACCTATTCACAAATTAGCATAAGAACAATACAAGCAATACTGAACTACAGACAAGGTGACAGGAAATTAACAATGGTTGTTATATTACATACTGATATCTTCAAAGTGGTTACTCAGGAAAACAAATATAGACACACAAGATTGATCAAATAATGAATCATTAACTGTTCCTTTTAATAAAGTGCATCATTGCTATGTTTATAGCCTCCCACTCACCCCCAGAGACTCTTCAAGCCTTTCTACAGATAATCCCGTCTCCCACACCCAGCCCCGGGGCCATACTAATCCACTTTCTGTCTTCATAGATGTCCCCATTGACACATTTTTTGTAGATGGAATCATAAAATATGTTCTCTTTTGTGTCTAATTGTCATTTGGTGTAAAGAATTAGATTTATCTATGTTGTAGCATGTGTTAGGACTTGGTTTCCTTTTCACTGATGAAAAATAATTTGAATTTAAAGATGTGGAAACTGAAGTCAAAGGATGAAACGTAGCTACTGTCTCAATTTCCCACAACAAATCTGGCATTTGGGGATCTGTCTGTCTGGATGTTAAACTGGACTCTGACACCGATAATAAGCATGATGGCTTCTTCCTAACTGCTGCTGCTCACTAGAGAGAGACAGAGATTTCCATTTTCAACATATCAGTTTTTTTTGTGTGTAAGAGAGAACCTTCACATTAAATGCAAGCCAAGTGTTACTTGGTTAAGCCAGGAAGTTTATTTTTTGTTACTCTCTTGGTCTTTGTTATAAATTTTCAGACACGGAGAATCATAACTACCCAATATCAATTTGTTTGGGAATGTAAACACATTCATTCTGCTATTCATTGACTGATTATTTATATATTTACTTATCCTTCTCCCTCAGACAGTTTAAGGTACACCAGTGCCAGGAATATCCCAGTGTCTATGCTCATAGATGACACATACAGACCTTTGTATGCAAACAGGTTTCTGTTTAAATCCTTTAGTTTGAAAATAGAGAAATTTACTGAACAAAACCTCCTAAGATTCCACAAGTTGTGAGTGACAAAATAAGTAAAGATTCCAGGTTTCGTTGACTCTTACATGCAGAACAACTTTGTAATTAAAGTGAACTCAAGATCTTTATTTTCTTAACTATCCATCATACAGTTAATGGTAATCTCCAGGGAATTTAATAAAGGCCATCACTCTCCCTAACTAGCCCCTTTGATTTCCATTTTGTTATGAACTCTGTGATGACACATACTTGCACTCTTTTACCTATTTTAATTAGGTCTTAGCTAATATTTGCCCATTCAACTAATACAAAGGAGACAAATTACTGGAAATCTGACCATTCAAATTCATGCAACAGAGAAAATGATTTCATACAAGGTTGATAATACAAACAAAACCCATTTTTCCTGTTCAAAACTGTTACATTTTCTTAAATAATAAATATTTTCAATGGGTACAAACCATCAATTAAAAAACTATGTTGATTGTTTAAATAATCTAAGATTTGGCATTATATTGGCCCAAGATATCACATAGTTAGCCCATTAAAGCAAAGGATGAGTTGAATATGTAATTTATTAAAACACCAGTGTTTCTCACTTGTCATTCCCAAATTCAAATCTGAACACGTCATCCATTTTTGTGACCATGAACACATTCTGTCAGTAATTGCATGCCACAGAATAACAATATAGTGTTGCAGTGCATATTGCATGATGTATTACAAGTGAGTAATGTACAGTAAGTGATTGGGACAATAAATAAATTCACCATTATAACAATTACTAAACTGAAATAGTTCTTTGGGCTTGTTATCTCTCATTAATTTTAAGGAACTTTTTATAGAACCTTGAATTTCTGTAATAAATATTTCAGTATTTTATCTTTGTCATTAAAATAAAATATTCTCATATTTCATTCTGTGACTTCCTGTTGCTTTGTGAAGAAGCATAAACAGTTCTTTTCATTGATTTGCTCATATTAGCAGATCAGAGAGTACAGCAAATATGTGAGGTAATTCATAAGGCAATGTGAGCTTTCAAAACTTCACAAAATTTGCAGTACTCCTGTTGCTGTCAGTGAACATTGGGTCTTACTTTTCTTTATTTGATTATAATATGTTTTAATTAGTATCATTACCATGTGTCATCCAATAAAATCTAACTTCATGACAAGTGAAAAATTCAAACATCAGTTTAATGCAAGCTAGAAAGGACAAGGAAGAGCATGGGGGGGGGAGGGAGAGGAAGACACAGAGAATGCATGCATGTGTGATTCAAATCTCAATAGCGTGGCTTAGAATATTTGCATTAAATCTAATGCTATACTATTAAAATACACTGATGTCAGAATTGTGATGTATTTGAAGAACATAAAAATGCAAGATAAACTAATAATGCTTCATAAAATTTAGAGTAAAAATCAAAATTATGATATTTTACAAAATTAAAGAAAATATATTCAAAGGGTATATGTGGTAAGGGGTTAGTCATCAGAACATATGAAAATTTCTACAAGTCAAAAAAAAAAAAAAAAAAAAAAACTAACCTGACTAAAGCATGCTAAAGAATTTCACGAGCCATTCTCTCCGTGAAGATATGGGAAACGGAGCCTTGGCACTTGAAAAGCTGCTTGGCTTCACCAGTCATTAAAGGATGCAGATCATGTAAATCAAAATCACAAGAAAAATGTCTATCTAACTCATTAGGTAGCCTGATACAAACCAACAACAGGGACAAACAGAGAATAGCATGTATTTGTATGACAGTAGAAAAATTTGCACTCTATGATTAGTTGGTGCTAAGGCAAAAAGTTGCAGGCACTGTGGTGAAGAGTAGGCAGTTTCTTCAAAAACCAAAAATAGAATTATAATATGTTCTAGCAACTTTTCATCTGGGTATATATCAGAATGGATTAAAAACATGAACACAAAAGGCATTTGTATTTCCAAGTTCAATGCAACCTCATTTATAATTGCCAGAGGTAGAAGAAATCTGAATGTCTACCCACCATAGCAAGAGTAAAGAAAATGTGAGAGATAGTCTATTTATGTGTTTGTGCAATGAGGTATTATTTAGTTTCAAAAGAGAAGAAAATATTGTCATATACTACAATACTGGAGAACATGAAGCAAAATTACATAGGGTAGGATAGGTCCATACTTTCTACGATTTTATTTCTGCAAGACAACTAAAGTAGTCATACTGGTAGAAACAATACAGTTTTAATTTTGTAAGATGAAGAGTTTCCCAAGATTTATTTCATACCAGTATACTTACACTGACTCTAGATATGGATCTTGCCATAAATATTTTCTAAAGGGAACCATACTCTTAAGTACATTTACTTTTATAATTCATTATTAAAACCTTGTGTATACATAGATTATATATATTAGAGAGAAAGACTATACTTTCAGGAATCATTTCTATAGCATGATATTAGAGAGAGTACACAATTATATTCTGTGATTTATTCATCATGGAGACAAAAAAAAAATACCTGAGTTGTCTTTCTCTTTTTCTCAGTAATTGGGGGATATTCAGACAGTCCAGCTGACTGTATTTTTCCTAAATACTAAACTATTTGTTTGAGAAACAGCTTTGCTAAACCTTCATAACAATTCTGGAAAAAATGTAAACATATGTGTTGTAAGCATGCTTTCTCCTTTGTGATTTGTTTAGCTCTACTGGCATCAAACATAGAGGAGGCATGTTTCAAAACATTTACAGGTGGACATAGGAATTTCTGTTTGAAAATTTAGCTCATCCAGCTCCAACCCTGTACACCCTCTTCTTCCTCTCTCTTTGAGTTTTCCCTATTGCCTTTTCAGCAGACACTTTCAGTTAGCTATCAAATATCTTAAGATTTAGTTACCTAGTGGTTCACTTTAGGAGTACATTTCCAATGCACTCTCAAGAATTTCAGCAGAATGCAGAAATAATTTAATAATAAGAGCTTTCCAGTTATGAATGGGAAATTATTGCAAATGATACTGTGAAAGTGTTCTTTCTGCAGCCCATATAAAATGTAAGAAAATCTCATAGGGAATTGCCATGTTTGGATAAATGTTTCTCTTTTCTTGCAAACAGTGTTTTACAACTGGGTAGTTTTCTTCTGGTAAGAGTAAGTTTCTCTCATAGGAAGTTGAATGACCTCTTTTAAAGAAAATCAGAGAGGAAAGAAAGCCAACAACAACCAAATGGAGAGATATTGACATGTAAACCACAAAATTTAATTTTCTTACATACACCACATGCACGCACACACCTCTCAGGTATGTTAAATTGGTATTTCAAATACAATATACTTAAGTGCATTTTAAGTAAGTTAAATTAGTCCTCATCCTTCACCATTTTTGACTCTTTATCATATAGGCCCTCTTTAATCTAATACAAAGATTGATATCTTATGAGTTTTTTATGCAAAAGCCAAAAATTTCAACTTGCTTAACAAAGATTTGTTACTTGTACTTTTAAAATAAGTATTCAGGGCCAGGGATATGGCAAGTGCAAGTCCTGAGTTCCATTCCCTGTACCACAAAAAAAATAAATAAATAAATAAAATAAGTATTCATTTTAAGTCCTTATTTTCACATCTAGTAATATGATAATGATTTTGAAACAACACATTTAGCAACAAGTGTAGGAAACTCATTCAGCTGCCCCAGTTGTAGAAAATGTAGCCATATATATCATGTCATTATTAACTGCTCTCCTGTCATTCAGCTCAGACACCCAGAAGTCATTTCATATTCAATAAAGTGATGTAATAATTTGTTAATCTCTGAATACAGGAGTTATAGTTCAGTGTTGTCCACACCTCCAACAGCAAAAATCTCTAATTTGACACCAAAGAGTTCTGCACAGTTATATTAATATATTATGTGTAGCCTCTCGGGATGTATAGATACACCTCATTGGTAGAGGGATCTCATAAGTGTGACTTTTATTTTCCTCCATACAAGCAGGTTAGATGCTTTAACCAGTTCTTTTCTTCCTCTTGTCAATCCTCCTCTAAGCATCTGTCATTATTTCAGCATCTGGAGGAGCAGATAAGCCACTGCAGTTGGAACACCGCAGTCAGCAACTTTCTCCAAAAAACTATATTTGTCACTTCTGCAAAGCATCCGTCTTTTGCCAGCTTTTGACTTCCTATCCCCAGGCCAAACTTGAAAATCAGGCCTCTGAGTTTGTAGGGCTGCTGTGCTATTGACTCATTCAGCTATGGAATAGAGTGTGATAAATGATGGAAAGATCATGATTAATTCAAATTAATTTCTAGAACAGCAGGAGCTCATCTAAATATGATATAAAGGTTTAATCTTAACCTGATGCCTCTATAGCCATTACATATGACTTCTTTCCTAAAGACATATTGAATACTACTCTCTATTGTCTCCTGACAATTGCTGGTACAGTTATGGTTCTTTGATTTGAGGACAAAAATTGTAGTTTTAGATTAACCCTGAAACTCCGAGTTGCTAACTAGGGTGTGATACGAAATAAGTTCCTGTAATTATATTCTAAGGACCATTCTCTGTTTAACATATGCTCTGATAGGAATAAACTTTTTACCCCGCTTTACCTATTCTTATTATACAGCTTTCTGAGAGTAAGTTACCCTGTGTACAATTAACCCAGGTGTTTAGAAATATTTCAAAATAACTTGAAACATCCATTATGTTTGATTTTTGTTAAAACTTCATAATGAGTGCAGTGCCTGAATCATACTCTAATCAATAAAATTAAATAAATTTTATCATATATGAAGGTAAATTATGCAGAGCTATTGTAAACAGTTTTGATGGGGCAGTATTATTGAGGGGGAGGATTTAAATTTTTGCTAATCTTTTATGTTTTCATTCTAAGCTTTCTTTTCATGTTTTGTTAAATATTCTCCATTGAATTTTTAAGTGGAGTGTTTACAATACTGTAATGTAAATTTCTTGAACTTTTCCAAACATCTCAGGATGAAGAATACTTGCTTCATTAGGTAGAGCTTCTCAGAATGAATTTTATAATTTTTTTTCCTCAGGTGAGAATTATGTCTTATCGTAGGTAGATAAAAGGAAGATACATTAAAAGTGGTAAGATTATTTTTTCTGTGATTACTGAATTATGGATTTACCAGCATATTTATTTCAGATATAATTTAGTTGGAAATATTGATCTTCAATTTCTATTTTTTTCTCTTTTTCTTCATTACTTTGGGTGGAATTGGGAGGTTCACATTCTTTCTTGGTACTAACTCATTGACTTATAAGACCATAGAAATAAGTGAATGAAAGGTGAATTTTCGAAGTGAGAAACATTAGTACTTAAAACTTAGCACTTACAATTAGTGGCTAAATTCGCTTAATCTGTCTGAGTCAATATTATCATCTCTAAATGTGGGAAAGTACAAAATTATGGAATATATTTGACAACAAATATATATCGTGAAGCAGAAGTCAGTGGTAACTTAGACCTTATACATTGTTTTAAACACTGAAAGATCATAGTCCATGATTTATGCCTCTTGGTTCTGTTACAATTTACTTGGATGACATGTTTGCAAACTCTTAATGGTTTGTCCTTGCTTTAATATCATTTCACTTGGATCACACTTCTTCAGAGCAGGATCTCGATCTTATTTATTTCTAAATTTTGTTTACAATCTTCTTAGAACTATGCTAGAGATGTATTAGAATTGCATGCTGTAGAATTCACAGACTGAGAAGCTTAGATACAATGAGATGAAATAACATTTTTAGGAAAGAAACTCTACTTGCAGAAAATGCAAAGGCTAAACTTCAATTTAAATCATTAAGTTCTGTTTTGCACATGCTCCTTTTTTAATTTTAAAGCTTTAATAAAAAATAATACCTGAAAATATTTGTATTTGACAATAGTGTGACATACTACATACAGTTTATGTGCTCAAATACATACATATGTGTATAAATTTATATACGTGAATTTACTAAATCACAGAAATTCAATCCTGTGGCAGGTAGACCTTCAAATATTAAATGGAACATATTAAAGTAATTTTGTTAACAGTCACTTTTTAAAATTTTTCATGCTATTTTCAATATAAAAACAGAAATTCATGGCTTTACTGAACACAGAATATTGTAACATATATTGTGTTAGAAATAATTTTTTTTAAAGTCAGATAAAACATATGAAATTTGATCTTTTATTAGCAGGTAAGACCTTCTATGGATCCCTTAGTCTTAGGAAAAACCATTAAAATAATTTAAAAGCAGGGCTCATGAGAAAATGATATTAGTAAATATTTGAATTATGTACTGTCACTGAAATAATACATTCCAGATTAAAACAGATAAATGAGAACAGAAATGTCTAACAGTTTTGGCAAATCCTGAAGATTAATTGTAATCAGTGTCTAAAGAAAAGATGTATGAGTAATTATAATAAGTAGCATTGACAGTAACAATAATCAGTAATACGCCCATTTCTTCCTATTTGTCAATCACATGGCTAAATTATGATTATTTTATCATTTCTTGTCAGAATAGTGTAAAATGGAGCATATTTTTTTCCATTACACAGATACACATCTAGTAGGTGAAAGATGGTAAATTCATTACCTGAAGTTCTGACTAGTTTTAAATACAAGGAATCAGAACTCATGAACATTATCACTCTTAATTCTTATGGTATATAAAAATAAAAAGAATACATCTTTAGTGAGTATTTGTAATGTATACCTGATTTCTGTGTGCCTCCTTAAAATATGTTGGTTTTTATGTACAATATTATCATGACAACCTTTTTAGCGATAACATTCTGAAAGTGACTGATGAAAGGAGTTTATGTCCCAGTTTTGGACTGAACTGACAGAAGAATATTTTAATGTTTTGCTTTCATTTTAGTTTTTTGAAACAGGGTCTCATTATATAGTCCAGGCTGTACTGGAACTGACTGTATATGCCAAGCTGGACTTAAATTTGTGATCCCCCTGCCTCAGCCTCCCAAGTGCTAGTATTGTGGGCATGGTGCCACAATACCAGGCACTAGAAAAATCTTTTAAAATTAGAGGAGTCAAAAAGCACTTAATTAAACAATGAACTATCATTCTCAAAAATTATCTGTTTATAACATAAAAATTTTCCACGAAAATTAAGTACATAAACATACAGAATAAATAAGATATATAAGTTGATGATGTTAGTAATATTCTAATACCTGCCTTCTTGAATACTATCCTCACAGGACAAAGCAGATTCCTCAAAAACACTGCAAGTATTCAGCTCATTTGACTCAGGGTGTACACTGGCCACAGTTTAAGAGAAAAAATTGTATCAAGACAGGGATTTTCAATTTGTAGAATTTCTTCTTGAGGGACCACAGGTGAAGGTGAGAAATAAAGTAGAATAAGAGCTTCTAAACGGGAGAGCCAAAAGTAGCTCCTGAATTCCTGAAGTAAACAACCCTTCAGCCACTGTGCAAATCGTCTTCTTGCTCTTTCTTGTGTTTTAAACCACAGAAAAGATCGGTAAGAGATCTTTGGAACCGAGAGCAAGCTGCACTAATGAGTCTCCTGATGCTGTCCCGGCGATGGGCCCCGCAGAATCCCATCAATAAAACATGAAGATGAAGCACCCACGGCCCTAAAGGTAGCAGCCAAATCTCATTTCGGGAAGTTGCATTTTGTGTCAATTAAAGAATAGACTTCAAGAGATGGAATTCACTTTGCTCCGGCTTGTAGGGTACCTCAGGCAAGCATTAGCACAACAATCGCCGTCATATTTTCTGCACCTCTCAGGTCCCTGTGCAGTGAGAAGCTCTCTCATTTCTCATTGGTGCATTGTTGTTCTAATTTATTCCCCTTGACCTGCATTTAAGTCCCCATTGAGCTTGTTGGACACTGAAATGGAGTAACAGTCACAAATTTTTTTCAAATAGTACGTATTTCCTATATTTATAAGTAAACCTCTCAGTTCTTTCTTTCTCTTTTTTTTTTCTCTTTCAGTCAGGAGGGTTTTGAGACAACTCTGTGAGGTAAGATAAGGATTTTTTTTTTTTATTAAACTAACACTTCTATAAATAAATTTAAATTCTGGCTTCCTTCTGGTGTGTCTCTTTCTCCTATGTTTGGTGCTTAAATTGCATGGAAAAAAAAATACGTGGAACGAGCAGTGTTATCATTAACTCATTCTGATTCTTTACTTGTTACAAAAGCAAAATATTCCATATTGTAAATATTAGAAAGA
>NW_004955433.1:20167086-20181777 GCF_000276665.1 Chinchilla lanigera | reverse complement strand
TTTTAAAATAAATTGACAAGCATTTGTTTAAATGATTTCTGTTTTTGATTGAAATGTAGGTTGAATCATAAAATCATTAGGTTTTACATTTGGAAATCTCTTTCATTTAATTTTCATTAATGTGTCATTTTCAGGTCTATGAAGAATAAACAAATTTACATTTTCTCCTGTATCTTGCCTCATTAGTAAGTGCTTTGAATAGTCAGGTATGTGCAGCTTGTCTTTCTGGTCATATTAGAGTACAGTGTGATTTTCCTGCCTTTTCCAAGACATGGAAGATACCCTGATTAAACAGGCAGGAAAGTGACAAACCAATTGAACCTTTCAAACTCACAAAGAAAACAGGTGCACAAAGGTGAAAGCTACTCACTCTCACTCACCCTGCAATACAGCAGATTTAAATATTGCCCATGATGAGATTTGACCTCAACCCTCTTTCCCAGAGGGCTGGCACTTCCAGGAGTAACCTCTCATCAGGAGAAAATCCTTTCCCTCTAAAAATCACCCAGGCCCCTTCGCTGTCAGGAAGAAGCATGCCATGTGCTCTTCCTACTCTGTCTGATGGCACGTGTTACAAAGCATTTTGAAATTTGGAGAATTGAGAGAGACATGCTGTCTTTGTTATAACCTTCCCTCAGTTAATACATGATACAATGCATTTCACCTTGACACCAAAGATGATAAACAATTGAAATAGTCTACTTGGTGCCAGGACAGAAATTAGGAGACATATTTGTTAATTTTCTGTTTAGAATGTGTTCCAGAATATTTTTCTAATTTTTGTGCGTTTTTTTTTTTTTTTTTTTTTTTTTTTTTTTTTTTTTTTTTTTGTCTGTTTGAGATAGGGTCTTGCTATGCAGTTCAGGCTGGCCTTAAGCTCACTTTGTAGCCCAGGCTGGTCTCAAATTTGCAACGATCCTCCTGTCGCAGGCTCCCAAGTGCAGGGATTACAGGCATGCGCCATCATCCCCAGCCCTGGCTGGTTTTCTATATTTTTGAAATTCAGAAGAAAATGATCAGATTAGATGCTTCAATTGTTTGTATATTGGTGAACAAAGTGGGTTGTAAAATTGTAGTAAGGAATTATAGGAATCTGTTTCACACCAGTAATAGCTCTTCACAAAACAGAGGATTTTTTTTGTCCTCAGTCCCTCCATGATAGAACATGAGGGATGTTTTTTTCAACGTCTTCTTCAGGTACTAGGAAAAGACATATTTAAAGGAGCTTTTTGCCCAGCTCCCAATTTCACAGTATCCGTGTATTCATCAGTGTGATCCCTGCATATAATAGTATCACCCAGTACTTCTGGAAACAAAGAAGGTACTTGTGCCTGCTTTGTGCTTTGCCAGGGGTGGAGACCTGACTAGGAAGGAACAGTTCTAACGATATTCACAGTGATTCTATACTAAAAAGAAAAAGGGTAAAGACATGAATATAAAGATATGAATGATCTTAAATTATAATTGTGATCAAATTTTGAGGGAGGAGCTAAATAATTAGAATTTGAAATAAGATAAAGAGATGACAGGAGTAGACCAGGGATCGAGAAATGCTGTCTCTGTAGTAGTAACTTAAAGACTAAAGTAGAAAAAGAAATCATCTACAGCAAAACTAAAAGCAAGCCAAACAAAATACACAGTAGAAATTATAAGAAAGAGAGAGCGAACAGTGTAAAACTGCACACATAAGGTAGACAGAATAAGTGAAGAACTGACACAAGGTGGCTTGAGAGTTTTAAGTGGCTTATGTGAGAATGCAGTGACAATGTCCAGTCTTCATTGCCGAACTAGGTCCTCTCATTCCATACCACAGCTAGTTTGTTCATTCAAAAACTCATTTTCATTTTTCAGGCATCAAGACAGAAACAATTTGCCACTCCACATACTTTACACAGTCATGCATTCCGTACCCCAACCTGCAATTTCCCTGAAAACTTTCATTTGGATGGTGTCATCAAAGCCATCGGCAGATACGGCCTGCTAAATGGAGTTGAATTAAGTCACGTTACATCAAAATGTGGTGCTCTTGAGCAGCGTACAAGCCCTTATCATCAAACAGTTGCAGTAAGCATGTATTTTGCAAGTTTCACCATCTCAATCTGTATTTGCCCTCAGTCCTTCCTCAGGCTCTGTCTACACTGTCAGATGAAGAGTTGAGCGATCACCCTGGGAAGGGTATCAATGGAGACAGTTCAGGTCAAATGAGTCCCCTTTTCCCAGCTTCTGCTCTATAATAGGCTCATGTCTCCTCTTCAATTTGCCTGCATAAACAGAGCCTTAGGGCAACTGTGAGACTAGCAGGTACTCCAAACGTGCCTCAAATAATATAACAGAATTTAAGGTCTTGTCTACAAAGCGTATTTGACCCGCAATATTTCTGTGCTGAAGGAGATGGTGAAAAATTCCATTCTAACTTGTTTTCTAAAAACTGAGGAAACTGAGGCTTATTCAATAATTACTTGTCTAATACGGTGATGCAGAGATAATCTCTGGGAAGGGGATGCTACTGAATAAGGATATTCACAGCCCTATGTAACAGCTTTTCTTGGACATCTGTATGTGGCAATTGGAATCCATTGATTCTAACAGCCCTTTAGCAAGTACTTAATATTTATCAGACTCCTGTAAGGCAAATAATCATCACTAGCCACAGGCTCCACTGTGCTAAGAATTGTGCTCAGCAATCTACATTCAGTTCTTCTAATTGGCACACCAGGAAAGAGACATGATTATTAATCCTATTCTATATAAGAAGAGACTAAAGATTTGAAGTTTAAATAACTTCTCTCAAAATTACACAACTTTATTTGGTTGGTAAAATTTCACTCTCAGCCTGAAGTCTTAAGCATTATATTATCCCCCCTGTGCCTTTAATCTTAATTGTCAACTTGACCGGATTAAAGAATGCCTGGAGAGATGATTAGAACACGGTGGTGTCATAGTCATCATGTGTCAAAATGTAGACCCCAGCTGAGGGGCTACTTGGGCATGTACATTTGTGTCTTGGTTCTTTTCTCTCTTTGCTGAGACAAAATACCCAACACCCAAAATGAAGGAAGGAAAGGTTTATCTAGCTTAGAGTTTGTAGAGGTTTCAGTCCATACTTGGCTGGCTCTGAGGCAGAAGGTAGAAAAGCAACAAGAGCAAAGGGGGGAATGGCAGCGGAACAGCAAAGCAGCCAGAGCAAAAGGTAGGAATCGCATCAAGCAGCTTCTTTCCCTCCCTTACATTGTAAAAAGGCTACCCCCACCTAAGGGGCATGTAGCTCTCACAAAATCTCCATGCCCTCCTCTTCCACAGGCTCAGGATGTATACAAAGTAAGCACCTTGGCTTCCTGCTGAGTCACTTAGCCAAACCTCTAGACTCTCCAGGTTGACACAATGTATCAACCATAACAATTTGGAAGGCATATCTCTCTCCATTGCTATTCATTTGCTCTTCCCACCTGCAATGAAGTGAGCACGTTTGTTCCACCATGCCCTTCCGCCATGATGTTTTACTTTAAAACCAGCTCTCGATGGAGTGAACCATCTGAAACAGTGAGCTAAATCAAGTTTCCTCTCTTTAAGTTGTAAACATCAGATATTTTACCCCAGAAACAGGAAAGCTGCCCCAGAGGTAAGTATGCTTTGAGGCAAAATATTAACTCACAACGTTTAATTTAGTCCATACTTGTGGAGGCTGAGAATGCAACTCAGTGGTACAGTGCTTCCCTAGCATGACCGAAGTCCTGATTTCAATCCCTGGCATCAAAAATAGTTAAAACATCCAATTATGAGTCTGGAATTGTGTTTCTTGTAGAGATAACTTTGATAGACACAATACACATATTTCTTACATTTGTAGAGCTAAAATTGCCCAGTAGGTGATACAAAAGTTGATGATAGCATGAGGAAATTTTTCTTGTAGAACCAGTGAGGTTTTTTTTTTTTTTTTTTTTTTTTTTTTTTCTGGGTCAGGTGGAGTTACCTCTTGCCTGATGAGCATGAGGACTGACTTCAACAGTAGGGGCATTTTTTTATACACTTGCAAAGTTAGTGTCATGGCAGTGGGTGGGGTAATGTTGCCTAGTGACTAAGGACTGTAATTGTCTGGCAGGATGCCTTTTTCAATACTGAGGTAGCTTGACTGCTTGACCAATAACCAGCTCCAGTGGCTCCCAACATATCTCCCTTTTCTGCTTAGCTGCAGAAGTAATGGGTGTTCAGTTGAAACTGGAAAAGCTGTGCTTGAAGAATATTATCCAAAGTCCATAACAGTGGTCAGTTATGTCTACCCGGTAATTGTCAGAGGTTGTTGATGACTTAAACTTTTTACAGTTAACCTATTACTGTGGCATTGTTTCTTTACATCTTATGGTTACACTTTTCTGCTGGATGTTTTAGACCAAGTTAAAATGAGACCTCTACAAAGAAAAGTTTAACTTTTGCTTACTACCAAGATCAGTTAGGTCTCCTCAGGAATCATTTTGGAACCAAGTACAGCATCTCTTAAACTTCTGTCAGTGTTAGAAATCTGGATGAATCATAGCCATCGCGTGACCAAGGTGCTTTTTGTGAAAGCTTGAGAGAGTTTAAAACTCAGAGTCTATGAGTGAGGAGGGTTCATGCCTGCCTAAGTACTTTTTCAAGACTTTCTGCAGGCCCAAAAGAGGTTTCTTTGCCTTTTTTATATAGCACATGCTTTATATACCTTCTATTTATGCATAGATTTCCATAGCAGTTTATCTTTTTTTTGTTTTGTTTTGTTTTTTTCTCCGGTACCGGGAACCGAACTCATGACCTTGCGCTTGCCAGGCAGGCGCTTTTGCCGCTGAGCTAAATCCCCAGCCCCACAGTTTATCTTTAATATTTAAGACTTCAATGACTTAGACAAGATACTCTGGACAATTCAGACTATATACTCTGACAAATTTGACAGAATACTCTGAACACAATATTTGCCTAACAAGCATCTTTCTGTCAATGAGCCAATGCCAGTTCCTGCCTAGGATTTCCAGGACCCATGAACTTTGCATCTAAGTAGTTCACATAAATTTTTTCTTGTCTTTAAAATTTTCTAGTGTTTTGAGAACCCTGTAACTTACAGCTTGCATGGATATTCTTCTGGTAATGCTATACCATTCACAAATAAACATTATTCCTCAGAGAATCTCTTTGAGAATTATGTGTAATGACCATGAGAAATAAAAATATACTCATGTACTAAAATAATTTTTAAATGACCTTTAAGAACTATTAGGTATAAAAGATGAACAGAAAATACTGTAAAATAGTGTAATCATAGCTTGAAGAGTGTGGTGCTATAGAAATCATTGATCAAATTTGGACTCGAATAAAAGTAGAATTGATAACATGCTTTAGTGTATTTCTGTTGCTCTAATAGAATACCTTTATTATAAATAGTAAAAATTTATTTCTTACAGTGTTGGAGATTTGGAAATCCACCACCAGTACTATGAGGCTTCACATCTTGGAAGCCAGACATGTTGTCTTCATCATTGGCTATGCTGTCCCTAGGAATTCGATGTTTTGCTTTCATATAGCAAAAGGGCAAGAAAGGGCCTCAACTAGAGCCCTTCAGTGATTTCCTCAAGGCAGCAATCAATTTACGAGAGTAGAGAACTCTTGATTTAATTGTCAAAAAAACTCTACTTCTTTAGACTACACAATGGGGACCGTGTTTCAACACGCACTTTGAAGGGAATACAAAAAACAAACCAGAGCACAAAATAAAAATAGAAGAAAAGATGACTGGAAGGAGATGGAAGAGTAGGGACAAAATGCTGTGTAGGAAGAGAGCTTTATACATGTGAAGCCTATAGATGAAGCGGCCACGTGGCATGGCCAGGCAAGATGCTACAAAATCAGGCAGAAAAGAAAGGAGAGTATAGCCAGAGTGGGAAGGTGATTTCAAGCTTCTGAAACATTTTTGTCTGCCTTTGTGAAAGTATTACTGAAAGATTTAATAAGGAGTAATTATAAGAGGGTTTATGTATTCAAAATGCTCTATACCAGTACCAGGTGTGGTGACACAAGCCTGTAACCCCAGCACTTGGGAGGCTGAGGCAGGAGGATTGTTGTGAATTCGAGACCAGCCTGGGCTACAAAGTGAGCTCAAGACCAGCCTGTACTGCACAGCAAGACCTTGCTCAGAAAGACAAAAATAAAACAAATGCTCTATACCAAAGGGGTTGTGGAAGTTCAAATTGGAATATCTGCAAGTGTCAAAATTTCATTTGCAACCTGGAATACAAACAGAGGATGGCAAGTGTGTCTGGCAAAAGCTCCAGAAATTATTGCCATTTACACATTTTAGAAAGTAAGAATAAGAAGCGTGGCCCACTGGTAGAAGAGAGGAAATAAAAAGAAGGAGGTTAATTTAAAGAAATCATATTTTGGCTCAATATAACATAGCCATCATTATATGCAAATGTAATCAGTATTTCACCTTTGTATCCTTGAAGACCTTCAAGGAGAGGAGATATATCTCTGTTTCTTAGGTCCTGATAGAACCATATAGGGAAGGGAAATTTTGACCTGGTGTTCTCTCCAAAGTTGTTTCTTGATCACTAAGATTCTTTTTTTATTTTATGGATTTGAATTTCAGCAACTTGTGTTGCTGAAGAAGAAGGAATATAATTTATTTTTGCCTAGAATTTATACAAAATTCCAAATTCTATTTACAAAGTGATTGCAGTCTTACCATCAAGAAGATGAATGAATTTTTCTATCTAAAAGATATGATTACTTCAACTCAGCTCAATATATGCTGTATCTGGTCGTGGACTAGGAATTTAGTGTAACACTTAGAGAATATCTATTTCAGAAATATCTGCAAATCTTTCTCTTATATTCCATCAGTGATTACATAAACACTTGGATGAGAAATCTTTATTATTAAATTTTAAGGAAACAGTATCGAGCAATTGAAATTCAAAGAATAAAATTTGTTTCTCCCTCTGCTTTGATTCAGTTTTCATTATCTCTTAGTTAGCCTATCATAAGCTTCCCTGCAGTCCTGATTATCCTATTCCCCATTTGTCCTTCCTCTTCATCACTGCAAGTGATATTTCTTATAAATTTCTCTTTTTATATTTCCATGTTTAACACATATTTGCATAGTCCATTTGTTTCCATGGCTTATAATGCAAATTGTATATAGCTTACATGATGTGAAATGTTTTGTTTATGTTGATGTAATATATTCAATCCTTCTCATATATTCCTCTCTAGTTTTTCTCAGGTGCTATAGACTACTTTGGATTTATTTTTCAAAAAAATAGCAATCATTACTACAAGAAGTTCAAGTAGAAGTAGTATTATATATTTAGATTAAATTACATAAATGTATTATATAACTATCATTGTTATAGTCTTAGTTATAGTAAAATAGTTATTGCATTTGAAGAGTTCATATAAACCAAGCATGTAAATTTTCCATTTATATAGCTTACTTTCAGCATTTTAATTCATTTATTTAACATACATTTCTTTTTTTTTTTCTCCGGTGCTGGGAACCGAACTCACGACTTTGTGCTTGCCAGGCAGGCGCTTTTGCCGCTGAGCTAAATCCCCAGCCCCTTAATGTACATTTCTGAAAGAACACTCAAGAATTAACTCAGTAAGTCAGTATAGCACAGTAAAAGAAGAGGTAATCTTCCCAAAGAGATTATTCCAATGAGTCATAATATTTCATTTATAGAAATAAGTATTAAATACTTATTTCAGGGGATGGGGATTTAGCTCAGTGGCACAGCGCCTGCCTGGCAAGAGCAAGGTCATGAGTGTGATTCCCGGTACCGGAAAAAAAAAAAACAAAACAAAAAATACTAATTTCCTTCCTTTTTCACTTTCTTTTCCTTCTTAGGAGTTGCATAAAAAATTTTGCATTGGGTAAAAAATACAAGTAAACAAAATTCTTCACATGTGCCACCAATTTAAAATTCAATACTTCATTACGTGGCATACCTTAATATGTTTGTTAAGGATAGTTACAGCTTTCAGAATAGAAGTGTGAGTTTTAACCTTGTTTTGATTCAGTCACCTGCATTGTCAAGGAAGTCTGCCGATTGGACTGCGTTTTTGAAGTCTTGCCTTTGACATCAGTATTCATTTTAATGTCATGCCATCAATGTGTCGCCTCAAGAGGAGATCATTTCAGTCTTAATATAGTCAGGTAAGTAAGAGCGTTTCACCCTGGGAAATGCAAGAAGTACAGAATGGGAACCTTCTGGGTTGGGGCACAAAGTCCAAAGAAAACCCCTGGTGAGATTGTCAAAGGCAGAATGTACGGAGATGTGAGAAGGTGCCACGTATTATCCAGAAGAAGGAGGAGTGATTGGCAAGGTCAGGCTATTTGCAGAGATAGCATTTGAGTCCAGTTCAATTGAAACTTTAAAGCTTAGATAAGTCAAAGGGCGGTGAGCAAGGGAAAAGAAAAAAGAAGTCATGCTTTCCTTATAGGAAACTCAGTAAGAAAGAGCATCCTCTGTATAAGAGGAACTGCATAAATGAGAGAGAACTGCAAAAGAAATTTAATGCATAGCCCTTGTAATATATTAAAAACACACATAATTTTATCAGATTAATGAAAGGACTAATAGTGACTATATATACATATAAAGAGGGCATATTTAAGAAATATTCAGAGAGTGAAACTAGGTGATATTAATACTTTTTTTAAAAAAAATCTTAGGCAGTGCTTAATCCATGAACAATTTGAATCAGAATCACCAGGTAAACTTGTGCTACTTTTCTTGCTTACCGAATCCAGATCTGGGAGAGAAAGGCCCAGGAGTGGGGGTTTCTGAAGCAAGTTTCTAGAGTGTAGGATATGCCTTCCTTCTCTAGGTGAAGAGGAGATGAACATATATCTCTTTGGCTTCTTCAAAGCCCTTGTATTCCTTTGCTCATCCTCACCTGTGCTCCCTGCCCTTTCTTGCTATTCCAATGTAGCTTCCATGTTATGGTCACATTGAGGTACACAGTGATCCTGGACTGTCAATCTTTCCTCCACCACCATGTTATTTGTTTTTTATCTTTGTTTGCAATATCTTCCAAAGCTCTCTTCTTTCCTTTTACCTAACTGATTTCTATATTTATTTCAAAATTTTACTTACAGTCATTTTCAGTTGGAGGAATCACTGCTGAGTATATACAGGACTATGTGGGCAGCTTTTTCTTATTCCTCTGTAGATCCTAAATCAATAAAGTGTAGAGATGGTTGCAATAGCAAACTCACCTCAGGATGTGCTCCCCATTAACACAAGACTATTTCCTCTATTCACAAGATTCTTATGAAGCATAGGCTTGCTTCCCAGCATTATACTTGTAAATAACTACATGTCTAGTGAAGCAAACAAAAAATAAATATTACAATAGAGTGGAATCATTGCTATACTAGGAGAAAAGTAGGATATCATAAGAAAATAGTTATCTCTAGTTTTTAAATGATATTAAGTAGTACATCATAGCTCATGTTTTACAAAGCATAGATTTAAAAACAAACAAAAAGCACACTGATAAAAGTAGGTGGAAAAGGTCCAGGGATATAGCTCAGTGGCAAAAGTGCCTGCATAGCAAGCACAGGGTCCTGATTTGGATTCCTGGTACTTAAAAAAAAAAGTAGATGAAATGGATATATTGTGGTAATGAATGAAGTTACCTCTTCTCGCTGAGTTCAATATATATTTAAGGCTCAGCATATATTTGAAGAAGCATGGAGAAATTTAAATCAAGGGAGCTTTATGGTGTTCCAGAATCTGAATTTCAGGTGTATCTGATATTATTCTGTACCTGCATTTCTATTTTATGTGTTTTTCTTAAATCAACCTGCTGTCAAGAATCTATAAGTGACATTGTTGAGGAACCCCAACCCGAGTTTAGGAATAAATTGAAGTCATAACAAGGATCATTTTAAATCAACCCAGTATTAAAATAGGGAGGGGGGCTGGAGATATAACTCAGTGGTTGCTGGAAAAGTGCAAGGTCCTGAGTTCGATTCCCAGTACCAAAAAAAAGGAGAGAGGGAGCTGGAGATATGGCCTAGCAGCACAGTGCATGCCTGGCAAGTGCGATGTCCTGAGTTCAATTTTCTGGTACCAGAAAATAAACAGAGAGAAAGAGAGAGTGGTACATCAATAAAGGAAAATAGTGGGATGCAATTATGCAGTTATAGTATGTTGTTGCAGTCGGAGAACTCGAAATTCACCTGTTACTTTCATCTTCATAAAACTTTTATGAGAAAAGCAGGAGTGATTTAAATGCCCATACAATTCCAACTTTGGAAAATTTATTGAAAAAAATCAAATCACTTATTGATTTAAAAAATTAATAGGTAACTATTACATTTTCAACATTACATGAATTTATAAACTCATTTTATTTATTGCTTTTCAATATTCATATATTTCCATAGCTTATTCATTTCTAATTTAGACCTTCCTATATCTCTTCTGCTTTTTTCCCCGATTTAAGTTTGGCTATTAAATAACAAACTTTGAAACACAATACTGCATGTAATAAATGTGCAAATTTTCAGGTTTTGAATGGGGCTTGTTCCCCAAGTTTTGTGATTTGAGTCTGTTAGAAGGTGCAGTCTGGCTGCAGGGTCTCTTGGTGAATGGATTGAAGGGTATATTATCCAGCCTAGTTCCTCATTTCAGTTTGTGCTTCTCAGATGCCATGTTGTACCAAGTTCCCCTCCAGAGCAGTTCTTCCTGCTATGTCATTTTTGCATTTGTCCCTTTCTGCCATGCTGGAACTTCTAAAACTGTGAGTCACAATAGACTGTTGATGTCAGGTATTGTGTCTTAGGGATGAAGGAAGTGATCAAGATGCATTTTGGTACCACAGAAGTTGGATTATTGCTGTGACTCTACCTATGTGGTTTAGAAGCCTTTGGAACTGACTTGTGCAGGAAGCTTGGAAAACTTTGGAGACACCAAGTAGAGAACACTTAGACTGCTGTAAGCCATGCTCAGTGGTAGATTTCAATCAGAGCTCAGAGGAAAAAAAATGCTCGTAGAAGTGCACACAATAAAAGCCAGGCTCAGAAGTTTACGGGTGTAAGCAAGGAAGCTGGGTTAAGACCATGTGTGCTATGTATATATTTTGTTCGTGTTCTGAGATTTTGCCAGAGACTGAGGCTAAGGGCAATAGAATAATCTGGCAGAGGATATTTCGAGGAAACACTGCACTGAGGCTATAACATGATAGTTTTTATTGTTTTTGGTGAGATTTACAGTGAGAATTAGGAACAAAAAGTTCATTTGAGATGTTTCAATTTCTCCAGAAAGGAAGGTGGGTCCACTTGACATCATGAATGTGGTGTTTGTTTTATAGGCATATGCAAGTCAAGAGTTATGGGGCCAAGGATGCTTCCACACACATTTTAAAGGAAGGACCAAGAGGCTAGGCCGTGTGCACCTAAAAGGGCAATGAGTAAAGCTAGGAGATCAAAGCTGAAAATGTAGTGGAAACCCCAGGAAAATGGAAAGACTAGGAATGTACAACATCTTAGCAAAGCCACAGGTAGTGAACAAAATCACCCCAAGTGGGAGGCCATGATGGCTGCCACCAGCAATGTCATAGTAGTGGGTGTGCCCGAGCCCCTTAAAGTACACATCTTGCCACAAATTTCCCTCGGTTCTAGACATGGAGCTGTGACTATGTTCTAGGATTTAGTATTCTCTTCTCAGGCTCTTTCCAGGTTATTGGAGAGCTGAGCAAAGAATTGGAAGCAGACATATGATAAAAGGTAGTAAGGTTTTACATTTATGAAATGGAGGAAAACAGTATGCTCTACAGGGTGATTGCAGACCAATGTAAGTAGGAAAAGAAGAGAAAACTCACAGTGGCTATGAGTTTAGTGGCCAGTGTCTGCTTTACTCCTCATCCCTTTTTACCCCTGTGATCTAGACAATCATATCAAAAAATGGCTTGATTTCATGCCAGAAGAACTGAAGATAGCAGTTACCAATTGCTTCAAGGGCAGGGCTTGGGAACTGTTTTTCTGCACATGTTTTTGGGTCTCCATGATTGACAGATCGTGCCCACTTGCACAGCTGGCTAGCTAGGCCCTAATCTCTCGTCTCCGAGCTACATGATTTAATGAATGTTCTGCTAGATTTAGGTCTTGATTTGGTCCTGTTCCTTTCTATCCCCCTACTTCTCCCTTTTGGAACGGCACTGTTTTTCCTATGCTTTTGGATATCAGCAGTGTTTAACTTTCTTTTTGATTTTTACACGAGCTCACTGCTAAGTTTTCCTTGAGTCTCAGAGGAAACTGTGGACATGGACTTTTCAGCAATGCTGAGACTGTTAAAACTCGGTGACTCTTAGAGACTAACTGAATGCATTTTGTGTAAAGAGAGACACATGAGTCCTTTGTGGCAGGGGTGGGGGTATTATGCTTTGAATCTAGACTATCTCCTCAAAGCCTCATGAGCTCAGAGATGGAACTTTTGGTAGATTTTTGGGCCATGGGAGCACTATAGCTAAATGTTTTAGGATTACGAAAGTCTCACAGAATCATGTTTTGTTTCCAAGGAAGTGAGTTCTCATAAAAGACCATCCCTGTCTGGTCTAACGTCTTTCCGTATGATCTCCTTCTCTTACACATATTCCCACCATGATACTCTCTTCCATGATGTGATGTAGCCAAAAAATCATTAATAAATCAGAATCTACTTGCTTACAAAGGTTCAGCAAACAGAAGCCACATTATTAAGGCAAGAAAAGCAAGTCATTCAGGAAGCTCCAAAACTGAGAAGGCGGTGTGCTAAGTCCTGAAAGACCATCTTACTACAACTTTTCAGCTTCATTTTATCCTTAAGCAAGTGAGAAACAGGTGAGATTTAAGTTAGCTGAGGAAATGACTGAGACCTGAAGAGTTATAGGTATCTCTCTGATGGTCTGGAATGGATGTCTTTCAGTCTGGTAACTGGTTATCTATTGATTTGCCGTATAGTCATGATATCCCTACAAACCTTAGAACTGTCTTAGTTATTGTCACCCCATTGTCATAAACTCTAAAGTGAGAAAAGAAGGATTAGGAAAGTTTCAGATACATCAAACCTGTGCTGCTAGTTGTGACAAACATTCTTTCAATGACTAATTTGTCCTCTTCAAAGCTTGACAAGTGTTCTGGACAACTCATCATTATAACCTACAAGGAGAGGTGTCATCTACAGCAAAGCCACTGAGAGACTAATAACATGCCACTTATTTCCAGGAGCTGCAAAATTAGTGATTTTTGAAGTCAACTAGAAGCGAAAGATTGGAAGTGAGTGTGGTTAGGTGGTTTATGTAGGATTTTTATTTGGTTTCAAGAGCCAGCAACAGAACTGAGCCAATGTAGACACAATGCCTTTCGATTTCCAGAACGGTGAGCTAAATCAAACTTTATTCTTTGAATATTACCCAGCCTTAGTTATTTTGTTATAATAATAGATAAATGACTAACACAAACTTTATACCTTAAGGATTAATGGTGATAGGATTTACTATTATTCATTTTCTGTATTCAATTTATAAATAAAACTGTCCTGTAATTTAAGTCATCATAAATATATGTTTTTCAGATTGTTGTGTATTGATAACATTACAAAAGAATTCATTCTTGGAACTGACCATGAGAGAAAGCACGTGGATATAGTTAATGTTTCAATATATGTTGGCAAATTGCTTTGCTATAAATACAGACATCATAGGAGGTTCTTTAGAGAAGAGACGTTTCAGAGAGATAAATTTTTTTATTTTAAAGAAAAAAGACAAAAACAAAACGGCACTATAAAACAGAAATTATAAAAATGATACAGAATTTCAAAATAAGATGATATGAATCAACAACGGTTGTTGTATTACTTATTGTTATCATCAAAGTAGTTGCTCAGATTACCAGATATAGGCATGCAAGACTAAACAAACAAACATTAACTGTTCCCTTCAATAAAGCAATAGAAATTAGTGTTACAATTACCTTAGCCATCCTGTGTGTGTATATACATATATCTTTTTCTTTCAGAGAGATAACTCTACAGCAAAGCCACTGAGAAATTAATAAAAGCAAGACAAGAGAGGATAAACATTAAGAAGTTCAACAGCAACTTTAGCAATGAAGTATGGGCTACTCAAGAGAAAAGGGAAGAAATGTCAAATAGCTTTTGTTTCAAATGCATAGCCAACCAGAATATAGAAAATATAAAGTACACACTACTTTCAAATTTGGACCATTATTTCTAAATAAGTGAGTGGAAAGATTTGCGCCAATTTGTTCTATTCCAGTCCAAAAAAGAAGACAAACATGGAAGCCTGTGTTTGATATTATGCACTCATATTGCTATTGAGAGATGGAATTTCCTGGCCTTGCATGCAAAGATTGCTTATGTACTCATTAAGCTCCATTTGAAATAAGAGTGATTACTGATCAAGTGCTGCTTTCTCAAAAGTGAATAGAAATAGTAACAATGTTCAGTTTTGGCAGCTGAAGGCATTAAACCATTGTATCAGTTGAACACTGATTAATTTTATTAAGACACTGACTCCTCTGCAACCCTAAACTATGCCAATAAAAATAAAAATAGAGCACTTTCCTTTAATTATATTTAATTTTCAAAATAAAAAGTTACAAGTAATAACACAGTGATAATTGCACAATATTTTCTTTTTTTTTTTTTTTTTTTTTTT
>NW_004955433.1:20152398-20166986 GCF_000276665.1 Chinchilla lanigera | reverse complement strand
TGGTTTTTCTCCGGTACCGGGAACCGAACTCACAACCTTGCGCTTGCCAGGCAGGCGCTTTTGCCGCTGAGCTAAATCCCCAGCCCCTATTTTCATAATTTTTGATGGGTGACACTAAAGTACTATTCATTTATTTCCCTTTCAATATTACTCTGAGAGTTCTTTCTTGTCTGTCTTTCTTTCTTTCTTTCTTTCTTTCTTTCTTTCTCTCTCTCTTTCTCTCTCTCTTTCTCTGTCTCTCTTTCTTTCTCCTTTTCTACAAGCCTTATTATATTTCCAACCTTAGCCTTGAACTCCCGTCCTCCAGCTTGAGGTTTCTGAACAGCTAGGACCTCCAACCTGGCCTCTTTCTTCTTCTTCTTTGTTTTTAATCTGAATTTCTATTCCTGGAACTCACTTTAAAAATCTAATTATAACTAAACACACAGGTCAAATTATTTGACTCACAATTTTGTCCCTTTAGAAAATCATCTCAATTATTTGAGGGTTTTAAGTGTTCTGATAAACAAAGTTAAGTGGGCGCATTCATGAACACATTTAACAAGTAATTATAGAGATTATAATTAGACAATACAAAATTAATTGTATCCTCTACTTGTAAGGAGCTCACATTTTAATGATAGTAACAGGTAAGAATTACAAACTATGATTTTTAATGTTACAAGTTTCCTTCTAATGTACAGTGCTACTCTGATGGCAGCATATACAGGGTCTTCAAAAAATAAAAGAAGAAATGGCACATGGCAGAGAGCCTGGGATGTTATGAAAACTATTCCACAGACAGGTAACAGCCAACTTGAATGTCTTGGGTAATGATCACATGTCATAATCTAGTAGGAGAAAGGATCATGACAAAGTTGGGGGAATGTCAGAGTTGTTAAGGTTGAAACATTCAGCATATCAGAAATTGCAGTTTAAAGTTAGATTCTCAAATGGGTATGAGATCAAACCAGTAGTGAGCGCTATAAATTTGAATTCTGTACATCAATCAGTACAGCAATGTTGGAAGGTTTCATGCAGATGGTACAATCACGTGGATGGTTTAGGAAGACCTCTATGGTGGGGATATAGAAGCAAATTTATTGAGTTTGAGATGTGAGAATGTAAAGGTGATTGATTACTACACTAGTTTGATATTCCATCTGAGATATAATATGGGAATAAAAAAAAAAACGATTGGAAAGGATGAGGCAAATGGAAGTATTTATTGCCAAGGGTAGTTTATAAGAGTTTATTCAAATGGCCCAGGTTTTTCATAAAATCTCTCAGATTAATAACTGGGCATCTTTCAATACAGAGGCTGCTGAACTGCAAAAGAATGAGAACTAAATTGCCCTCAACTTGGCAGAATTTTATTCGGCTCTGATTTGCCTATGTTTGGCATAGAATTAGGTATTGAAATCCACTCAAGTTTCTAATTTTCAGCTTCCTTGCACCCACACAGCCTCACACTTGTGAGTTTGCTAATAGAACGGATTCCCAGTTACATTTAACAAGGGCCTCACTAAATGAGCATTCTCACATGATATATCTTTATGCAAATAGAACTTAAAAGTGTGCATAGTCACAAACTTAAGGGTCTATATTTTAATAAAATGCTCTGGAAAATTAATCTAAAGATATAGTCTTAATCAAATTGTAATAATTAGATGGAATGTCTTTCACGCTAGTTAAAGGACTGCTATTCTATTTTTTTGTTTGTTTGTTTTTTGGTACCGAGACTCGAACTCAAGACCTTGTGCTTGCCAGGCAGACACTTTTGCTGCTGAGCTATATCCCCTGCTCAGAGCTGCCATTCTAAACACCTAACACTCCTGAGATATAGCATATAAGAAATTCAGCAAAGGGAATTGATCAAAAGCTAGACATTTCTAATGTATGATCCTGGAATCCCTTATTTACTCAAAATTAGAACCTTCCTCCTGATTGGCAGCTCACTTCCATCCTTGAAACATGGTAGATATATTAAAATATATTGCATGATCCTGGGCCTTAACACACATTTGTAGTATTAGAATCTCTGGAGCTCGGGCCTGGGATTCTGCACTGTAGTTAAAATAACATCGAGTCATTCCTATATTCACTACAGTTTGAAAGTGACTGCTCTAAGACTGTAAAACCCGCTATGACTCTCAACTTATTCGAACCCATGATTTCACTTAAACTATCCTGATGGTTTTACACAGAACAAGTGTTTTTGAAACATAGTGGCTGCTTTGAAATATTTCTGTTCTCACCACTTAGAAAACGTTTAAAATGATAAGACAGAAGAAAATTTATACGTGTGGTTATGTGTGGGTATGTGGGCCGGGGGGATGGAGGGACTTCCAGTAATATATTCTTGTCTTTGTCCCTTGGCACCTGCCACAAAGCCTGAGGCATGGCAGGATTCCAGTGAAATGTGTGGAATGAATTAACTGATTTGAAAGGCAGTGACTCGCCTCTCGGTAGGGAAGTAGTGGAGGTAAGTTTCAGCTTCTGAAGTGAAGCCTTGAATGCTCCCGGTAATGAACCCTGCAGTCATTGCTTAATGGGAATTGGAAGCCGTTCCTTCAGAGGCATTCTGCAAGGGTTATGTGCTGAAAAATGCAGTAATATTTCTGCTATTGCTAAAGTAATAGAGTTGGGCGCTCTTTTGTTTCCTTTGATTGCAGGATCGCCATGGACCTCTAGATGGTGCTGCTGGCTCACAGCTAAGCAGCCTCAAACTCTGATCCCAGGAAGAGTGAGCCACCAGACCTCTGAGGTACCATCTCTAAATTTGCATCTCTGCCTCTTGCTAATTTGCAGGAAACTGTATTTTTAAACGCATTCATTTGGCCAATTCGGTTCACCTTTCCTTTCTCATCTCTTCTCATTATCTTTGTTTTCAAATTAAAAAATCTGTTTTAAGTTATTCTTAATAGCATTTCTAATTATGTTTATGCTCTTTTAGGAGTGGGGTGCAAGTGGGAAGGTAGAAATAACTAAGCCATGTTAAAAAAAAATGGCTGTTCTACCGGCAACTTGTATGTAGGACTGCATACATACGGAAATGAATACTTACACTATCCCTGACCTTGCCTAAAGTATTTGATAATTATCTCTCGATGTAGCTATCTATTGAAAAAGGGAAAAACTAGCACTAAAAATACATCAGCATTACTGAAATAGAAACACAGAAATGAAAAAATATGCGGCATGTATAGACATCCATCTTCCTTCTTTTTTCTAGGACAGACCCAGTATTTCGTTTCATATCACTCTTTCCCATTTAGTAATATATGGGACTAAAATCCACTCCAGACACATCAATGCAGGTAGATGAGTGCTCATGGGTTCTTTCAACCACTCCCTAACTGCATTGCACGCTAGGGTTTCTCCCTGGCTTATGTGCATCCCTCAAAGTTCAAAGTATTGCAAGTTATACCCCAGTGTGGCTGTGCCAAAAAATGGAACCTATAAGAGGCTGGTGTTCTGCAAGATCATTAGGTCTGGGAGGCTGCATTCAGATAATAACTAACGTGTTACCCCCACCAGTTCACATGACAAGGGTGTTTACTGAAAAGCAAGCTTTCCCCTGAAATGCTCTCTGGATCCTGTCTTGCCCTGTGAGCTTTCCTTCTTACTTATGTACCTGCTATTTCATTTTTAGTACATGTTTTCCATACACAATGAAACATTTCTCATGCGGACTGAGCACATGCACGTTATACTTTTAATTATTTCTGTGATGCCATCTGCCATGGAGGCCTCACCAAAGCTAATCCAATGCCAGTGCTATGCCCTCAAGTTTCTAGATCTATGAACTAGCTAAGCCTCTTTTCTATATAAAATATCAAGCTAAAAGTACTTTGTTATGGTAAAGAAAAATGAGCTAATAGACCCTAGCTAATTCTCTTGTATTAGTTATTTGGGTTCTGAAAAAACTAGGTGACCTGCCCATACTCCCACGACATAGATTGTAGCAAGGAAAGTGGAATAAAAATATGCTAAGTCTCAGTTACATACACATACAATGTACTCACTGAATTTGTTTTATCTCTAAAATTCTAAGACAACATTCCAGTACGATTAGCGCACTGCATGAGAAATAACTGGCAATTCATTTATTAGGCAAGAAGAATGTATTCAGGGGGCACAATGAGCTCAAAACTGCTTCAGGTTGTGCCAAAGGCATGAAATAAATAGTTCCTGTGTCCAGGATTTATCATTATACGAAAAGAGGATGATCATGTAAGGTACTACTGTGTGAATCTATTGTATCTTTCATATTGGAATATCGCTAAGGTACAAAAGGAAGACACAAGATAAAAGGAATATATATATATATTTATAATCAGGAGGAAAGTTAATACCGCCTTGGAGGATAAAGATACAACTTAGACTCAATTCAGCCAAACAAAGAAACACAGTAAACACTTTTGTTTTCCAAGAATGAGTAGGAAATTACCAGAAGGATTAGAGGTAGATGAATACATAGTAAATGTTTTTTGTTTGTTTGTTTGTTTGTTTTTTTGGTTTTGGTTTTTCCCCGGTACCGGGAACCGAACTCACAACCTTGCGCTTGCCAGGCAGGCGCTTTGCCGCTGAGCTAAATCCCCAGCCCCAATACATAGTAAATGAACAATGATAGCCTGACACATGTATTTGCTATTCCTGTGTGATAAGGGTCTTATTTAAATCATATACTACTATGCTACTAACTTGTAGGTGACAACAAATTCCCATTTTAAAGTTCTGAAAACTGAGGATCAGAAATGCGCAGAGGTTTCATAAATTCCCTCAGCCAATTATAAATTTAATTTCAAAGCTCACATTTAAAGTCCCAGCATTAGGCAGTTTTTGTGATTACCCTTTGATTGGAATCAAAGAGGAAAGTAATGAAATACTTGACCCAGTCCATAACTAATGTGATACTTCAGCTGCATAAGCAAGATGTGGGATAGTTTCCTGATCGGAGAGCAGACAACACTTTAGTTTGTAGGACTTGAAGAAGCTATCGGGCTCAAAGGGACATGGAACTGTTCGGCACAGCAAGGCTTACAGAACTCATAGGTTTAGTAAGTTTGGTGTCTAAAGAAAAGCAGGAGATAGTTGGTCAGTGATAAAACTCCCAGAGTTAGTTCTAATTGTTATGGAACCTGGGAAGATCCCGAGACTCAGCATACAAAGAGTTGGATGTAAAATAGTGAAGAGATTAAAATGGATACCTAAATAAACTGTGTTATTCTGGAAATATTGCTTTACATTTTTATGGTAGAATTGCCTTCAACCCCAAGTTCAAGTAGAGAGAGTATTAGATCATTTTCTTTCTTGTATCTCTCTGCATGGCTCTATATTAAAAATATAAATAACAAAAATCATACCATCTCTACCCCAAAGCAGGGTAAGAGTAAGAAATGCAGAAAGGTTTTCAACATACAGATAATAGATTTAAAAAGTGTACACCTTTCTTACTGGTTAAAGCTAGGTTAAAGTCTCTATTGACATATCTTTAAATTTCTTCTACCCACTTCCCTCTTTGACACTTAGTACTTTGCCTAGAGCAATGCAAGGCTGCCCAGGTATGTGTTGAATATGAACATAGGCCATGTCATTCATTCATCCATTCAAGAACTGTGCGATAGGGCTGGGAATTTACCTCAGCGGCGCAGAGGCTGCCTGACAAGAGTGAGGTCGTGAGTTCGATTCCCGGTACCGAAAAACAACAACAACCACAACAACAACAAAAAAAAAACCAAACTTTCTCCGGGTGTGGTGGCGCACACCTGTAATCCCAGCACTCGGGAGGCTGAGGCAGGAAGATCATTGCCAGTTCCTGGCCACCCTGGGCAACAAAGTGAGCTCAAGGCCAGCCTGAACTGCACAGCGAGACCCTGTCTCAAAAAGACAGAAAGAAAAGAACTGTGGGATGAGTACCAACAGCAGGGAAGTCATTTTTGTAGTCATAGACACTCATTAGGCTAAAATGTGCATAAATACCATAACAAATTGAATAACGCAAAGATAATAAACATAGAAACAAGCAAGGTTTGAACATGGAGGGGGACAGAAAATTTGATCTCTTGAAGACTTCGTGTGAAATTCAGAGAGAGCATGGATTCTTCAGAAGAGTAAGTCCAGGTGCATCAGAGAGTGAGCTCCAAAGAACAATCACTCATGATGGATACAGAGAGGACATATTAGTCTCTATTACTCAAACTGTTTATTTCCAGTAAGTGAAGGCAGATGCATTCCTGCGCAGTACTATTAAAGTTCCTCATGGCAACAGAGCACTGATCTCAAATGACGTGATTGAGAACGACCATTTGTATGTGAGTTATCCTGTACCTTGCTGTTCTCATTTTCTAGATTAAATAATGAAATGTGGACTTATTTACATATGAATTTGAATGCCTTTATATGGTAAAGCATATAAGTAAGGAAGAAACACCTCAGCCTGAGCATCCTCAGACCAAGGGACATCATAGCAATCACCTGCTCCAGCGCCAGCCACTTCGTCTGTGTCAGACTCTGTGGGTTTCAGCAACATTACTGATTATTCATTCACAGAACTGCTCATCCCATCACGACTGTGCGCTGGGCACAATTGCTCATTCTTCTCCACTGATTAGAATGTGGTGATTTATAAATGGATGATGTAAAAGAAAAATAGACCAAGGCCATTATTGTAGGTGTAGTTTCTGGTTCTGAGATGTGGGCATAATCAATCTTCTGTAGACTCTCTCCTGCCCACTTGCTTATGGAATTTTTTAAGTAACATTCTGCACTGGCAACTGTACCAAACTTCATGTATGCCCATTTCTGAAAGGCAGCTTAAATAGTACTTTTTCATGACAGTAAAAGTATCTAATTTACTCTGATACTATCCTTTATGTGAAAACCATAATGTTCAATTCAAAGAGTCTAAATTGACAGACTAAAAGGGCTGAGTAGAAAACGTGAGTATTAATATATCAAGATTGTCACTGCTATAATACTCAAGGTGCCTCTCATCCATTAGTTTCTGATGAGCAAAAGTTTAGACACAGCAAAGTGCTATTGTATTCTATGGTGTATCTGCGGACTATTTTTTAGTGTTAAAACTCCTTTCAAGTATTGGGTTATATAAGTATGTCCTTTCCATAGACAAAGAAGGCAGACCAGTAAAAGAGAAGTCACAGAGTGATACATGAAAGGAAAGGAGTTACTTTTATTTCTATACTGTTTGACCCAAACACAATGCTCACACACTCCATGCTCCTTAGAGCCATGACTTCTGTTTTGTGGTCACTTCATGTCTTAAAGTTATCTTATGCAGCATACAACACACAACCCTGCACAAACCATTCCTCATATAGAATTATTGCGATAAGAATTATATAATTTACATCCCCTGAAGATGTAGATTAATTAAGGATTGTTAAAGTGAGGATATAAAGAAAGAGAAAGTTGCTTTTATGATGATGGATGCTACTGCCTAATTAACTCAGTTAGTGTGAGATTGTCAGCCTCATAGCTGATAAATTTGAGATTTGGCAGATGAGAACTTCCTCAGTGTATATAAACAAATGTATGTTTTCTTTAAATTCAATGATGAAACATGAATATCATTTTATTTTTTAAAACTATTTAAAAGTTCACTAGTGAAAATAAGTTTAGTGAAATATGAAGCAATTTTATCATATTCATTTTTAAATTGCCCTTACAAAAATTAACACTTATTTCTTGCCTTTTTAAAGCTCAATTCACCTATTTCAAGTGAAATTATCTACCTACAAGGAGAAGTATATGATATACCCTTATAGATTGACTTCAGCATGCCCAGGACACCAACTTGTTTTCAAAAATATTTTTATGTAAACTGGATTTTCACTTTCTTCTACATTTTCTAGCAAAATTGAATCAGGGTTTAAGACGTCTACCTTCCCATTGAAATTCACCCTTCAGTAACAAGAGATTTCTCTGTCTCCAGAAACTCAAATTTAGAGATTAAAGTTTAAGAGCCTATGAGCTTGTTTTAGCAACCTAATAACTATTACTGCTTGAAATGGGATTAGTCCTGGAAAATACGACTTAATTTTTTGGGAAAAAAATTGTAAAGAAGAACCTGAAGGAAAGAGGGTTGAGGACACTAAAATGATGTTTTAGGTTCTTCTTATGCACGGTGATTCTAAATTTTATGAAGTTGAATAAAAAAGTAGAAATACAAATTTCTACGACTTGGCCCACTGCAAATTTTCTTTGGTACAAAGATTCTATTTACTTACTTCTGTGAGAAAGAAGTAATATAGCAAGAAATGTAATTGTGGCAAAAGTAATGATTCTCTTAAAAGTAAGAGAAAATATTGCAAATATTGACACTCCTTTCAGCTTACTTTCTTATATACTAATCTCTAATATTCATCATAATGATTGCAGACCTAACAAAAGCCGTAAGGATCATAAGAAGATTAAATTTCACTCATTACATCTTGTCTAACAAGGCAGAAGAATGTCCTGGTGTACATAGCAATGATTTCCAATAACTTGCTCTGTGACCTTGGAAAATTCACTTAACTGCTCTGAACTTCATTTTTAATATTAGTCAAATTAAGTGATTGAATAGCATAATCTGAAGTCCTTTGAATAATTGAAAGTCAATGACTTTTAAGATGTATCCCCAAAATTCTTTGGTTCAAAATGTCCTTCCAGCCAGAAAATTAAATTACTGAAGTACTTCTCAGAAACATTAGTGGCTCCCCAGAGCTACACAGATAACTCTGAAGTACAGTGAGCTTCCGCTATCAGTGTGACGCACACAGGACCATTAGGAAAGCACCCCTGACTGGGTGTCCAGACCAGACAAACAAAGTTCAAACTTCTCAGAGATCTCCTCCATGCCTTACGCCAGGCAGCACACTCTCCTTGTACAGTTGCAGCATAAGAGAAAAATTTAACTTTAGGAATGTAGAAAACAGAGGAAAAATTAAGGGCTTAATCACATGGAAGGTGGTCATGGAGAAAGGCGTAACAGAGGGTTTATTTGCTGATGGATTTTTATAAGTGATTGAAAACACAGTCTCATTTTTATTCTTTAGGGTAACTACTTCCAACAGAAGTTTTAAGAATAGAAAAATAGCCTGATAGTAAAGATGTGAGTAGTAGAGAATACAGACTAAAATCTAACTACCTTGAATGTTTTGGACCTCATAGCTCAAACACATTCCAGTGATCATGCTATAATTAATTATAGAACGGTATCACTCATAAAATTCATCCTACTCATGAACAGATACAGAAAAAGTGGCCCACATATGTAAACACACAGGCAAAAACACAAGTATATGCTCTTAGTTTTAATATGTGATTTGCTTTACTTATTTATATCTTTAAAGTCTTTATATTCAGGTGTATGCAGAGACACTTTTTAAAAATATAATTTTCATTTTATTTCAGGGGTGGACATAGCATTTGTGTACATTATAAAATAGAGTGCAGGGGCAGGGATGTAGCTCAATGGCACAGCACCTGCCTGGCAAGCATGACAGCCTGAGTTCAATTCCCAGTTAAAAAAAAAAAATACTGCAAAGTCTGGGTTCACATATATATTGAGTAGTGAGCATTCATAATGATCAAAATATCCATCCACATAAACTCATATCATTTCTTTATAGTGACCATATTCAAAATTGCCTTTTCCACCTACTTTGAGATGCGGAGGCATTATTGTTAATTATATTAATCTCAATGTACTATCTCATTTCTCCTGTTTTATTTACATGTTGGACAAATTTGCCCTGTTCCTTTTTCATTGTAAGATATCAAATTCTATCAAACGAATGCATTTGAATTAAAAATTCTAAAATTTCCTGAAGTCAAATAATCTGTGGCCTTTGTTATTTTTATAATAAACATTCCTATTTAATATTCACACCTTACAACCAGGTTGTGGAATATTTTAATACCAGGAAGAGAATGATTTTTTAATAAAGTAGTAGCTGTCCCTCCCTGACATTTCATGTGCTACAGAAGAAAACCACATTTTTAATCTTAGTCTTTAACATATTGACCTCTGTCTGAGGCTTGTTGCTTTGTTTATTGACAGTGCAACTTTGGAGAATTAATTTCTCCCAGCATCTATTCCCTCACCTACAAAATGTTTTGATAATTTTCTAAGCATTGCACAAAAAGAATATGTAAATAAGCACTCCTGAAATAGCAGAAGTATGATAAAAGTATTACTATTGAAAAATAAAAGCCGTCGACATCTTCCCATTGGAATCTTCAAGCAAGAGCTCTTGTTGGAATCCAAGCAGATTTACAGAGGGTAATGCTCCCCATCTTGCACTTAACCTTGACAGTGAGTGGTGATTAAAAGAAAAATATACACTCTTTTGCAGCATACTCCAAGAGAACTATGAATGAGGCAGACAAAGGATCAGGACATCTCAGCTCAGAAGTATTTCAGGGTCCATTGACACATTAAAGTGGTATAACTTGTACATAGTGCCAGCCAGTGTCTCAGAGAACTCACTCCCTGAAGTAGTTTCGAGAAGCTTTGCTTCACATCTTCAAATTGGTAAAAGTAGGTAAAGAGAAGATTTGCCCAAAAAATTGCCAAGATAAGAAAAGAAATTGATTTCAGATACCACAGAATTCATTCTAAAATATTTATATCAGAAAAGTAACTGCAATGATGATAGATATGTATATATATATATAATCATATGTATTTCCATATATATATATATATACATATGTGAAAAGGAATAAAAACCCAGACTTTTTCATTCAAAATGATGAAACAAAATAAAAATAACACAGGCCATGCTTACATCATGTTTTCATTAGATATTTCAAGATCACTTTTTATATTACATCTCTCGCTATATATAGTTGCTGTAGAAATAAAAATAAGGCATGTATTGTTATCCTAAATTACTTCCCCTTAAAGATGTCCAAATCCTACTAATATGGGTACATTTTACATTCAGACCATCATATATTTTATATTCAAAGCATCAGGGATAATTCTGGCTGCCAATTTGATTTTTTTTTTTTACAAATCCAACTTGCACATATATATGGGATGGAAATTCTATTATTTTCTGCCTCTCATAGCAGCTTGGAAATTGCACAACCTATTTTAGTAATCTTTAGTTTTTAACAAGTAAGACTGGGCATTGAGGAACAATCAGCAATGGTTATCTGCCTTTTCCTATTTAAGAACAATAATGGTGCTCACTCATCCTGAACAAGGCCCTTAATTAATCATTGTAGCTATGCAGGTTGAAGTCCCAATGTTATCATCATTGAAGCATAGCAGTAATATAAACTCTTGCTTAAGTGCTTTTGTTCTGTGAAATAAATCTTTGCATTACAACCATTCTTAATCTTTATTAAAAGTATAACAGTTTGCTATTATCATACTTGATTGTGATGCTTTTAAGCCATTTATTTGTTTTATCTATTTGCAAGCACAATTTAATTTGCTGAAATTTTTAAGCAGAAAATCTCTCTACAAGAGCACACTCTCAAAAATAAAGTAATAGGATAGAAAAATAATAATGTGAATGCCCAAAGTGGTTACAAAACGGGCATTTGGAACAATAGAAAAGAATATTGGTAGTACTGGGTCCTGCTATAGCTACCACAAATGCAACTTAATTATACTGAGTTAACCATGTTATTTCAAACACATAGAGTATTCCTTTGACTTGGAAGGAATGTTCTCCTCTAATCTGGAAGTGGAAGTAATAGTACAATTTGCTTAAGTGTTAATATCTGTGAAAAAATTTAAGTGACATAATAAGTCTACTGTCTCATGGGACTTGGGTCTCCCATGATAACAAATTTTTAAGGAATTTCAGTCAGATGCATGTGGTTTGTTTTCAAATCACATGAGGAAAATTGAAAAGTTTGTTGGGACTAAACATTCATCATTAAAGTCCACACCTGGATACTTAGGACAAGGAAATGTGTCAACCTCTGCCACAAAGCAGTCAAAGAACAGCCCCCCATCCGGGCACTCTTCTTTAAGCATGCTCAAAAGGACAACGTCTAATTGTTAGCAACAGAACTTAATAAAATTAATTTCCTTTAAAACAAGCACTTGGGAAGTATGCACACTTATTTCAATATATTACCTATTGCCTAAAACTTTTTAGAAGTCTCAATCATGATTATCATTCCAGGTGTACAATCATTCAGACAATATCATTTGAATCCAAGAGAATGGAGACTTTTCAGAATGGATTACTGAATAAATATGTGTTTGAATAAAATAATTCATGACAGTGTTACTCCTTGTATTAGTCAGTGCTTACTAGAAAAGAGATTCAGTGTAAGATGTACAAATACATAAGAATTTACAAGACTGCCTTGCATTGGTCACTCACAGCGTCAGCTGTAGAAAAGTGCAAAAAGGCTACCTTTGTGTTGCAGCTCTGAAAGATCCAATCAAAGGGCTGGAGTTGAATGCAGTTTCCTACGTGAGTCTGTATCAGTAGGCTAAATGGTCTGTGTCAGAAGGCTGAAAGATCTTCACTGGAGGCTAAAGCATCTGCTCTGGATGCCAGGAGAAGGCATCCAAGTTTAAGGTGAAGACTGGAGTTCCTCTAAATAACCAGAAATGTGCCTTCCTTCTTTGTTTCCCTTTTATACTATTCAGGTAGCAGGCAAATTGGTTGCTGTCACTCACACCCAGTACATCCCAGCAAATATTCAGTAAATCCCTTCAGCCACCCAATTTAGTTGGGTATTTCTTAACCAAGTTCACACAATCAGCGAACTATCACAGTCTACCCCTTTGTCAACTTGACAGCCCCACACATTGCTTTAAACCAATCTGCAAATACAAAGAAAAGTTCATAACTATGCCTAACATGCTGTAACTATGCTACATATGAATGGAAATGCCCTAATTCCCTCCCCAGATTAGAAGGCAAGTTTTCTTTAGATGATGCTTACTCCTAATATTTCATTAATAGGAACATTATAACATACATTTAACAATACATAAGAACCAATATTAGGGTCATCAGTGTTATACTATATAGGATGCATGCTAGGAGAGAACTATTACAATTACAATCCTCATTTCTGTAGGTGATCACAGGGTTAGTAGCTGATATTTAGAACTGTCTTCTTCTATCCACTCTATAGTCGCTTGCCCTTCAGCAAGTACCTCATCAGGTCTTGGTTCTTTCCCTGGTGGGGGGACTTCTATCATCATTCTTGAAGATTCTGGAGTATTTGTCATCCTGTTTGAATTGTGTGTTTCCAATTTATTTTAATAACAGAACATGGTAATACTAGGATGCACTGTAAGGGATCTCCTGCACTCCAAGTATATTCTTTCTTTACATTACTGTGAAGCAGTAGTTCAGTTTCTCCTTGGTAGTCTGGGTTAATCACTTCAGCCAACACTGTATCTCCCTTTGTAGTTTGTTTCCTCAGAGTCATGGGAAGACTGAAATGACCAAGGGAAGCCTTAGCTTTCAGTTGAATGGTACCATTGATATTTTTTTCCTGGTACAATCCTTTTCTACTTTGGAGGTACAGCTTCCAATCCAGCAGAGCATGAAGTTGTTGGAGCAGGTAGCAAAAATTTTGCTAGTGTGTCACTAGGGGTAATGAGGAGAGGGACAATTCCTATTTCTACCCCTTGATTCCTGAACCCATGCATGCTGGCTATGTGATGCACAGTAGTACAGAGGGGATGCTGGCTGAAAGCATATACAGCATTTTGAAGAACCTTGCCCCAGTCCTGCATGCTATTGCCACCTAGCTGGTACTGCAATTATGTCTTTAAAAGATAGTTCCAACTTTCTTTTAATCCAGTTGCTTCTAGATGATAACAAATATGGTAAGACCAGTGAATTCCTTGAGCACAAGCACATTGCTTGATTTCTCTGGCCATGAAATGTGTTTCTTAGTCAGAAGCAATGCTGGGTGGAACTCCATGACGGTGGGTATGGCGTTCTGGGAGTCCACAGATGGTAATTTTGGCAGAAGCATTGTATGAAGGGAAGGCAAATTCATATCCAGAATAAATGTCTATGCCAGTAAAGACAATGACAAAGCACTGTCCTTTCCATGGTAGAAGTGGTTCAAATAATCAACCTGCCACCAGGTCATAGGCTTACCACTCTGGGAAATCTTGGTATATTGAGAATCCAGTGTTGGTCTCTGCTGATGATATATTGGGCATTCAGCAGTGGCTGTAGCCAGATCAGTGTTGGTGAGTGAGTGTCCATGTTGCTAAGCCCATAAATAACTTCCATCTCTGCCACCATAGCCAAACTGTTCATGGGCTGATTGGGAACGAACAGAGGTGGCTTAAGAATGAGATTGAGTGGCTGGGGATTTAGCTCAGCAGCAAAAGCGCCTGCCCGGCAAGCGCAAGGTGGTAAGTTCAGTTCCCAGTACCGGAGAAAAACCAAAAAAAAAAAAAAACAAAAGAAAAAAAAAAAAAGCTTAACACATATGTACAGCTTAAAAACAAAAATGAGTATACTTACCTATTCAGCTTCTTTTTGGAGACAGGGTCTCGCTGTGTAGTTCAGGTTGGTCTAGAACTCCCATATTCAGCCTCCAGTTATTTCAAAAATGAGTTTAAGGCCAGTGGTAGTGGCACACGTCTG
>NW_004955433.1:20146651-20152298 GCF_000276665.1 Chinchilla lanigera | reverse complement strand
AAAAAAAAAAAAAAAAGAAAGAATGAGATTGACTGCTATCAATAGAACAGGTCATCCTTTCCACTTGATTTTTAAGTCTTTTTCTTCTGTGGTAACTTTTAGTGAGCATTTACACGGGATACAAATATTTTTACAGCCCTTACCCATATGGAGAGGTCTATCCACATATCTCTCCCACAAATATCTTTGTCAAAAATTTCCTAGTCATGGTCCCTTAAAATTCTAGGTCACCCAGCTAGACCACCGGTAACATCCAAGTGAACAGTCACATGTCTGGCCATTTTTCCTTCCAGGCAAAATGTATTATCAGGTGGACTAGATGATTCTGTCCACTGCAAAGATTCCTCTTCACCACTTTCCTTCATGGAGGTCCTGGAAAGAAGCTGCAGTACAGCAGCTGTACACTTGCAAATGGTGCTTGCATAACATGCAGAACCATTCATAAACCAGGTCTTAGCCTTATGTTCCTCTGACAGCTTATCATATGATACATCCAGCAAGGCCATAGGTGCATCTTGGGAAACAGAAAACAATGTAGCAGGTATTGGACCCACGTACATATGGGCAACTTCCTACTGTAACTTACTTGTGCATTCTGGACCTGCTCTGATATACATATACATACATATATATATATATATATATATAATTTCTGCTTTTGTCTTGGTTACTTTTCTCTCATTGCTGAGACAATGACTCCCAAAATTAAGGAAGGAAAGAAAAGTTTATTTAGCTCACAGGCTATGGAGGTTTCAGTCCATATTCAACTGGCTCTAAGGCAGAGTGCTCTATGGCACAGAGAAACAGTTCATGTCAACAGAAGATAGCAAAAGCAACCAGAGCAAAAGGGAGGAAAGAGGGGCTGGGGATTTAGCTCAGAGGCACAGTGCCTACCTGGCAAGCTCAAAGTCATGAGTTCAATTCCTGGTACCGGAAAAAAACAAAAAAAAAAAAAAAAAAAGAGGAATGGTGGCAAGCAGCCTCTTCTTCTCCCTTACATACGTAAAATATCTGCCCTGGGCAAGGTATAGCCCTCACACCCATAATTAATCAAACTCTAGGAGCCTGCCTCTGACTTCATGAGGCTTTGGGGGAACACTCACACACAAATCATAACACTGATGGACTCATGCTGTACATGTCCAATATACGACTCAGTGGATCAGGTAATACCCAGCTTATGATGGGAAGCTCAGGTTGCGTGGTAACTCAGGCTGTTGGTAGTCTGGTGTGCCATGATCAAGTGTTCAGTTTCCACTGAAGCACAGTAGCAGGCCAAGAGCTGTTTTTCAAAGAGAGAGTAGTTGTGTACAGATGATAGCAGAGTCTTGATACAAAATCATGCAGGCCTCTGCTTCAATTCCTCTGTAAGGTTCTGCCATAGGCTCCAAATAGCATCCCTACCTGCCACTGATACTTCAAGTATCATTGAATATGCTGAATCAGAGCGTTCCCATGACAGAATAACATTCACAGTATGCTGGATCTGTTGCAGAGTCTTCTCTTGTTCTAGGTCTCACTCAAAACTTTTAACTATTCAAGTCTCTCTGTAAATGGGCCAGAGTAAGTGAAAAATATTCTGCCTCAGAGTATCCCAAGTAGGCTCACTAGTGTGCTTCATTTTTTGTTGTAGGGGGAACCAGATGCAACAATTTATCTTTTACTATAGAAGTGCTAGCTCTACATGCCCCACTTCCTTGGACTTGTAGAAATTTTACTATGGTAAAGGACCTTGAATTTTAGTTGAATTTAGTTCCCATCCTCTAGTTCTCAAATGCTTTACTAACAAATACAGAGTGGTTTCTACCTCCTGCTCATTTGGTGCAATGAGCATAATGTGATCAATGTAACAGACCAGTGTGATTCTTTGTGGGAGAGAAGGATGATCAAGAGCCCTGTAAAGAAAAGTTAATATATCCCTGAGGCAGGATAGTGAAGGTCCTACCTTGCCAGCTGAAAGCAAATCACTTCTGATCAGCCTTATGGGTAGGCATGGGAAAGAAAGTGTTTGCCAAATCAATAGTTGCATACAAAGAACCTGGAGATGTGTTAATCTACTCAAGTAAGGAAACTATGTGTGGTACAATTGGAGTCACCACTTGATTCAGTTTTCAGTAATCTACCATCATTCTGCATGACCCATCTATCTTCTGCACAGGCCAAATGGAAGAATTAAGTGCAGATATCCTGGGAACCACCACCCCTGCTACCTTCAAGTCCTTGATACTGGAACTAATTTCTGCAATCCCTCCAGGGATGCGATATTGTTTTTAGTTCACCATTGTACCAGGTGAAGGCAAATCTAATGGCTTCCATTTGACTTTTACAACCATAATAACCCTCACACTACAGGTTGAAGAACCAATGTGAAGATTCTGTCACGCACTAAGTATGTCTTTCCCAATTATGCATTCTGGAACAGAGGAAATGACTATAGGATTTGAGGACCTACTGAACACACTGAGTCAGACCTTTGCTAAAACTCCATTGATCACACAAGCTCTGTAGGCTGCTACTGGTACTGGAGGGTCACAACGGCATTTTGGATCCCCTGGAGTCAGTGTTTGTTCTGAACCAGTGTCCAATACTCCATGATATGTCTAACCATTCCCCTGTCCCCATTGCATAGTTACTCTGGTAAAAGGGATTACGTCACTTCAGGGAAGGATGGGAGAAAAGCTGAGATTTAAGACTGGAGCTCCATTTAAAGAAACAGAAATGAACCCTCCTTTTCCACTTCCCTTTTGTATACTTCAGGTGACAAGCCTATTGGCTGCTGTCACTAAGCAATAAATCCCAGTTGACCTTCAATAAATCCCTTCAACCACACCCAGAACTATGCTGATCCAATTTACTTGGGTGTTTTCTTACTCAAATTGAAAAAGTCAGCTACTATCATGCGTTTTAATTAAAAAAAAATTCTCTTGACAAAAATTGATCCCAAATTTGCATGTACTGCAGAAAGAAAATTGGCTAATACTTGAAAATAATTTTGTCACCAAGAAGACTTCTTCCTCATTCCAAAATCTAAACATGTATCAAGACTTATTACTTTCCACATATTGGGCTATGTGGAAGGAAGATACTTGTCTTGTTTTTGTTTTACTTTGTTGTTTTTTGAGACAGGGTCTCCCTATGCAGTTCAGGCTGGCCTTGAGTTCACTTTGTTGCCCAGGCTGGCCTCAAACTCACAACGATCCTCCTGCCTCTGTCTTCCGTGTGCTGGGATTATAGGCATGCACCACCAGGCCTGGCCCAATACCTGTCTTCTTAAACCTTTTTAGTTTAACAGAAAGAAAAACAAGTAACTAGATAATAAATACAGATTGACTGGAGCTATAACAGAGGAAAACAAACCATCGATGAGGCTGGTTAAAGGAAGGACTGTTGAAAATATGAATGTTGCATAAAGAATATTTTTTTAATGATCTGACAATGCAGAAGGAGCTGTCATAATCATTGTCATCTTTCTTTTAGGACTATCACTTACTAATCTGATTATTTGAATACAGGATGACCAAAAATTACATGTTTTTTTTCATTAATTTGTATAACAGGAAATATAAAAATGAAGACTTTATCAAATTTGTGCAACACAAGAACCAACTGATCGAAATGCCCCTTGCCTTTGTAATGCTCCAGATAGTCAGTATATAAAGAAATACATGCCCTGAGCAACACTGGGGTTAAACTGTTAAATGGTTAATACCTGAAGTCATTATAAGGACCCTAACCCCAAAAATCTACATTATTTCTTCTAGCCATTTCTAACGATGGTGTTTGTAAATTTTTTTCTAGTTGCTGTGAATAAGCAGTACATTTTATGTAACTTTCATAATTTTGCCTTTCATTACATTGATTCTTTAGTAAATATTCTGAGACTTGGCTTCCTGGTGAGAACTTGAGGTTTTTTTCTATCAAAGTCTTTTATATTTCACTCCAGTGCTCTTAGAAATTATTAACAATTAAGATGGCTGTTGAATAATAAAGTACCAAGAAGCACCCTCTCAATTCTTAATGGTATTTGACTTCTAGCAAATTCTCAGAAACACTGAAAGAATCAGAAGCTGTTGGTTTTGAGCTTCTCAGATCCCAATTCATTAACCACAACCCTTACACAATCACTGAAACACTCAACACTATGCACATCAGGGAAGAAATATTTCTAAAACCATGAAATTTTACCCAAACCAACCTATACATGGAAAAATAACAGCTGTAAATTAATAAAAATGAAATTCCAAACATTCATTGTCCTAAATCTTGAAAACAAGACATGTACAACAACCCAGGTGTAATTTTGCAGGGCAGTTTGACTGTATCATTCTGAATACTGAGAAGGATTTAAATTCCATAACTTTTTGACTGCAGACCTCTAACATCTACCTTTAAATAGTTTTAGCATCATCTTCTTTGTCAAGTTCCTTCATAAAGTCAATATTTTAGGACACACTAATGTCATTATTTCCCACTTTTCATTGTCTTTCAATTCAGTGTTTCAATTTCTGCTTGTGATTATTCCACTTTTCTGAATCTTATTCTTCCATGTGACATTTTAGGCCAAATTTTACTCATACTTTCAATCTGAGATAAATTACCATTTGTCATCTGAAGCTTCTGGCATCTGGAAGATGTAAATGCAAGAAGAAGGGAAAGTTCATGCCACTTAAGTCAAGTCCACAAGTAGTGAAGACCCAGTGCAACAAAAGGCAAAGGAAACGTTTGTTCAAGTCTCCTCTTCTATGCAATTAATTCACTACATTAAGTGTTAGGTGAACTTAGCAGTGATTCACCCTGGTTTTTATCCTAACTGTTTGCAAGTTGATTTTCCATATTCATTCATAAGCTCTTCAGTAATACAGACTGCATTTTGTTTTATAATTTTGGGCAATTCTTGATTTATTTTCATTTCTTTTTTTTTTTTTTTTCAGCAAGACAGTAGACATTAAATAAATGAATGAGGAAACCTTAAAATAAGAATAACTCTGCAAGATAGATGCTAGGATCTCATCACACATTCAGAAAATGTATATGTTTAGACACACAAATTCACAAACACACACACAATGTTTCAACAATATAAATAGGGTGCATCCCTTCCTATAATGGTTCAGCTTTAAGATTGATTAAAAGCACGACAATGTTCAACTAAATTAGAATTGTTTTCATTCTTCATTTTTCAAAACCCTCTGTCTCACAATTACAAACACATACACACACACACACACACACACACACACGCACACACAGTGAAATTAGCTAATAACATCCCTGTAATAATGTTTTTGTAAGAAAGGCACAAAATGACTTAGATATGTTGAACAGGTAGATATCAAAGTAGACTTCCTCCTGCTGTCATTAAATACATGAAAAGCTGCTGAAAGTTACTCCTTTCAAATTTTAGTAGCTTGTATATGAAGATCAAAAGACAGAAATTCTGGCAAGTCTTGGATCCATTTGTAGCTGCTAGACAAAAAAAAAAGAACCTCTGTATGGAAATGACTTTTGTATTTGAAAACAGTGACTAGCCAGATATTCCAAATGACCAACTGTCCAAAGACTTAGGATAGGATAGCTTTGACTGAATGTCATGCAGTGTCTTGCCCTTTGTGATGGGCTTCACTTTGCTTCTCTCTCTCTCTCTCTC
>NW_004955433.1:20138316-20145751 GCF_000276665.1 Chinchilla lanigera | reverse complement strand
GAATCAGAGTATTATGCTAGAATTCCCTTTCTTTTGTCTAAATCAGAATCTTATTATTTTGTCATTTCATTGGATTCCAAAGACTTAGGATAGGACAAGAAAGTTTAAATATTTTATATGTAAGTATTTCCTGTGATCAGTCAAGAGTTGTATACCATCTAATTCTTTCATACATTTCAAAATTACAATATTAAGAGTGTTTACATTTTCCCATCGATTAATAAAACATAGATTTAGGTCTGTCTGTTGTAGTAATTATCAATAATAACCCATTTTCCATTTTGACATTACTGTTTATGCTTACTATAATCACTTCCACGTTTGATCCACTAAAACTATAGTTTTCAAAGTGTAATCAGAAGATTAATCTCATTTACATAGCCTGTAATAGTTATTTAGAAAATAAAATCTTTTTTTTTTTTTTTTTTTTTGGATACAGGGCATCAAACTCAGTGCCTCACACTTCCCACGCAGGTGTTGTGCCACTGAGCTATACGCTCCGCCCTAGTAAATACAATCTTATGACTCAGTCTCAAAACTTGTGATTTGATTAGGTCCACTTTGTACCCATGAAGATACATTCATTTAACTAATGTTCATTTAATATATGAACAGATGCACTTGTCATTACTGAAAATCAGCCATGAATAAGACAAATTATGGTGCATTGCCAGTAGTTATTATAACCAAATAGATGAAAAAAATAAAAACAAGAAATTTCTATTACATAATATATGACAGCTGAAATAACTCTGGAGAACTTTTAGCCCAGTTGTCTATGTTTCAAATAAAGAAAATAGTATCAAAATATAATAAACATAACAATTTTAATATTAATTATTATTTGGTAGCTATTCATGAAGCAATCCCATTGTTTCTCACACTGCCCACAGGTTTTTTTAATACCCATTATTGCATTCTACAATATCTACATTACAAAAAATGAGAAAGATACCCTCATTTTGTAGATGGCGAACTTAACCACAGACATATTAAGGGATTTTTGTCAAGGTCATAGAAAGAATAAATAAGTGAAGTAGTATTGTACTCAATCTAACTTCAGAGCATATGTTATTAAACAATATATGCATTTCTGTTTTTTTTTCCTTTTGCCCTCATCACTCAGTAAACTCTACTAGGATAAGAACCTGGGGCTCTTTATTCTCATGACTATATTTTTCTTCTCTGCTGTATATCCTTAAGCGAAACATCAGCAAAGTTATTGTCATGTTTTATGTTACTGAACTATTCACATCTATATGTATACTAAAAATCCGAAGACCTCCGGCAGTAATAATTAACCAATTTATTTAAAATCCACGGTTTTACATCATTCATATCCTTTCTATCTTCTTTAAGTAATATGTACACTTTGATTGTTATGGTGGATTTATAAAACATTAAAAATAATGCAAAGGAAAATATATTGCCAATAAATGCCGGTGCAATTTTCAAACGTCGTATTTCTTCATCAGGACAACAAAAATCTGTCCAAAATTCATTCTAAAGTAGAAGCTAAACAACTCTTGTTAAAGTAGAGGTGATTTTTAGCTCAAGGCTTCTTGTATCTTTAGATTGTTGCCTTCATGTTGGCAGTGTTTCTGCTTTAAAAGGCAATTAATTTTGGCAATTACATAAGCATGATTTAAATAAGTGGATTATAAAATAACTAGAAAGTAGGTGTAGGAGATGAAAGAAAAATCAAGAACTTTTGGAGAGTATTTGCTTTCACTATGTGTAGACAGTATGTTGTGTGTGTGTGTTTTTGTTTTCACATATAGAAAATATCTCTTAAGTAATTCATAACACAAATATTTTGTCAACAATCCTTGCAGATTTCCAATATGATATAACTTATAGTAGCTCTCCAAAGACACTGAAATAATAAAAAATATCTTTCGTATTGGAAGTCAGGTTTCAATAATTCATTAAAGTGTACATCATTCTATATTCACCATTTGCTCTTTAATAAACTTAGAACTGAATGTTTTTGCACACATTTATCTGCTTAATACCTTAAAATTGTCATACAATAAATGAAAAATAGTAGAATATGAGCAACAATGTACAGGTTTAGGAAACTCATCATCTGCAAAAACTCATCATCTAACATTACAGAATATAGCATCTCTTTGGATGTCAGCAAATATACTTTAATATCTACATATTTTAGTATTTTCATTTATTATCTTTTTATGCAATGCATAAATATTGGTTGCTTTCGCTGTATTTCATAGAAGCATTTTTTTCTGAATTTTAAGTTTCATTACTTAATATATGTACATAAGTGCACAAGGTATTTAATTCAATACTTATCTTTGTAGTGTATGAAATGGCATATTAATTATACAAGTTCCTGAATTGTGAAAACTCAGTGAAATATTGCAAAGGAAATACTCAGTTCTGTCAGGCACATAGTGTTAAACAAAAGCTAGAATTTTACAAAATTTTATTTGTTTTTGTTTTGCTTTTTTGTTTTTGTTTTTTTCCTGTAGCAGGAATCGAACTCACAACCTTCTGCTTGCCAGGCAGGTGCTGTGCCACTGAGCTAAATCCCCAGCCCCCCAAATTTTATATGTGCAAGTGTTTTTGTTTTCCTCATCCCTATTTTTAGTGCATATGTATAATTATGCATTAAGCTTTTAAAATGTACTGTTCTGTTAAAATATTGTTCAGTTTACATCATACATTTAAAACCTATTTTAGATATATTTCTATGTAGAAGTTATTTATGTTTATTATTGGCTGGTAAATTTTAAAGAGTATAACCAAGTATCAGAGTATTTCTCTACACTCCAGGGTCATATAGGAAGCACAAAGGCACACAGCATGTAAAAAAGCCAATGTTACAGAGCATTATTGGGCATCAATGAGATCACATCCCCCATCTGTTCAAGAGAAAAAGAACATTGAATAAATGAAAAAAGAAGTTGATCAACTATTTAATAATTTTTACAACCACCAGTAATAACTCATGAACTATATATGCAAAAGAGGTCCAATATTTATTTACATTCTACTTGCAAGACCAAGTGTTCTGAACCCTAACTTCATTGTAGGTAAATGCTATTAAAATCAATGTTTATAATAATAGCAATAATGATGGTAGTTCTATTTAATATAATATAATTTATTACCTGATTACAAATACTGGGTTATTCGTATGCCAATTCCATAAAGTAGGTGCTAAGTGTTGGTACTGCATTTGAAGGAATAATCCAGGAAACTTAAATGTAGTATTACTTCACTTGTTTACTTAGATGACTTGCTCCTTAATTTTAAAATTTATTCTTATTCCATTTTCAGAATTTGGAGCAAACAGATACATATGTCTAGCTCCCTAAAAACTGAGCTTACATAATTAATATACATAAGAGTACACATCTTTTACAAGTGTTACCCCATAAAAAAACCCTCCATTACTCAAAGAAACAGGTACAGATATTTACCTCTTTGTTATGATTGATACACTGTGTCAACTTGAGGAGTCTAGAGGCTTGCCTAAGTGATTCAGCAGCTCCACATCCTTGGATGAAAAGAACATGCCCTTACCGCTCTGGGATGTTGTTCATTGTGTCAATTTGAGACGTTTAGAAGGTTAACTAAGTGATTCAGCAGGGAGCCAGGGTCCTTACTTTGTATTCATCCTGAGCCTGTGCAGGAGGAGGGCATGGAGATTATGTGAGAGCTGTACACGCCCTGGGTGTGGGTAGCCTGCTTACAATGTAAGGGAGGAAAGGAGGCTTGTTCCCTCCATTTTTGCTCTTGTTGATTTTGCTGTTTTGTACCACCTTGAACTGTTGCCCCTGTGTCCTGCCACCCTGCCTTGGAATCAACTAATTATACACTGAAACCTCCACGGACTGTGAGCTAAATAAACCCTTTCTTCCTTAATTTTGGGCATTGAGTATTTTATCTCAGCAATGACAGAAAAGTAACCAAGACACTCTTTTTTAAACAAAAGCTAAAATGCATACATTTAAATCATTTTCCCATTTGAACATAGTCAGGAAGTGGCAAGATTTGGGTCCAGCAAAATTTGATCTAATAGCCGTATGGAATACATTTAATTTCTAGTAATATTCATTTACATGTCATAGAATATAGATGCGGAATTCACACTGACTTGAGTCTGATTAATTCCACCATTATATTTCTCTATATTAGCATTATTTTTGAGACAAGGTCATGCTAAGCAGTTCAACCTGACCTTGAACTCACTATATACCTGAGGCTGTCCTCGAACTTGTGGTGATTCTCATGTCTCAGCCTCCTGAGTGCTGCAATTACAGGTGTGCTTCATCACACCCATCCTATATTAAGCATTCTTACTCCGAAGCTACTGACATTCTAGACTAGAAAATCCTTTGTTTGAGGGAATGGGGATTCTGTCTACTCTAGTATATTTAGCAGGCTCCACAGACTCAACTCACTAAATGATATTAGCGCCCTCGCACCCCAATTTGTGAAAGCCCCAAATATCAACAGATGCTGCCAAATGATCCTTTGAAGAAAATCACTTCCAGTTAAAAGCTACTATTTTGAATTATTGAGATACCATTATTTTTATCCATAATCAAAATTTTGATAAAGGCAATTGAGTTTCCAATGCATTTCTTATCAATGTACATAATTATCATTTATTTATCATTACCAATTTTTCAAATGTAGTCAGAGTCAGAGACTGACTTATTTTCATCTCTTTCTCCAGTGCCCAAGGCACTCTAGCATCTACCCATGAGGAACACATTAAAATATCTCAATGACCAAATATAAAAATAGGTATTCAATACAATAGGTATTCAAATTGTAACTCTTCTGCTTAGCTTTAAAAACATTTGTGAATGCTTTATTTCCTCTTAACTACTTGTGCTGCCACCATAAAGCCCCATGAATGTGGTGTCATAAACAAAATAAATTTATTTTACTGCAATTCTGGATGTAGGAAGTTCAGTACAAAAGTATATGTAGGGCTGGTTTCCCCTGAGGACACTATCTATGGTCTTCAGATGGTAATATTCTAGTTTTGTCCTCACAAGATCATTCCTCTCCACAGGTATCTGTATTCTATGTCTTTTGTATAAAAAATATTTTCTCTTATTCTAGAGATTCCAGGCAGTGAGGTAAGGCCCATCCACATGACCTTACTTTATATTAATTGTCTTTTCAAACACCAAATCTAAATACCATTTCATTCTTAATTCCTAGGGGTTAGAGTTCAAAATATAGAGTTTTAGGAAAGGACGCACAATTTATTCCTTAATAACTTGTTTTATCCAGATTGCAGTTCTTTTATCAATAAACTGGGTGTGTTATACTACATCAATATTCCTCAAACTTTTAAGTACTCTATGCTGTCAATTTTTTGATTACTTCCATGTACAATCTTCACTTCTGTTTATTAATAAGTATTATTGAAATTGTTTAATTTTGCAATATGCTTAAAAGGACACTTTACACATTACAATAAATAGAAAGCCATTGCATTGCTTAATATGATACTAAAATGAAACAACAAGATATATCCTTTTATCTTGCCCTAGTAAAGGCTTCAGCCTGAAATCTACTCTATCCTGGTTAAAATGACAAGTGTTGAAGGTGTGTTAAAGACACATTAACAACATACTGATTCATTCCCTTTGATGTATCCAGAGGGAATGAAAGAAAGTTGAGATGAGAATAACTTTCTCTGCTAGGAGACTCAAGGTTAATTATTGTCTTTCCAGCATACTGTCTAAAACCATCTTCAGCTACTGTAAAAATCATTCTGATTTACAACCAGTTTCACATCCCCCCACTCAGCCACACTGTTCTAGTTGATTTGAAATTCCATTTTAAGGATCCTACCAATCTTTTAGGATGTGTTAGTGTCAAATATTAAAAGATGTAGAAAGGAAAGTTAATAGTAAAAGTTGTGGGGTTAACTGTAAGTCAAATGGATTGAGTAGAGCCACTGAATAATGTCTTTATAACTGACATGAGAGTGCTGTACAGTTCAGCTCTAATGTGATTGTCTTAAAAAGTTCAAAGACAAGAAACTACTTTTCCCTTTTTGGTACACATATCAAACAATTTTGTAATAATTCATGTGATGATGGACTGAGATTGTTCCATGATTGATAAACTCAAGGGATATAATGTATCATTTTTGAAGTAGGTGTTATGGTGATTGGTTTAATAATGATACACGATGTCAAAGATTAAAAATATCAAGGGAAATGTCTATATAATATGCAAATAAACGTTAAGTGCAAGCGTTTTCAACTAGATGAAGACAGAAAGCACATGCACCAAAAAGACTTGAACATCATTCTGTCTGGAACCTCCTGTCACAGACAGATATCTGGAGCACTTTCAAGTTCATTGTTGGAGTCACCTTTTGAATTTCACAGAGTAACTTTCTCTTTTGGAGCTCAGGGACATCTATGCCGCAACATAAAGTTGAAGATTATATGAAAAAATAGTGAGCAACGATAGAGCATGTTTCTTTAGTAAAAGCTATTCTTAAACAATGACAACAAAAATAATTGCCTAAATTAATTCTATTTTATCCCCTCTATGTTGTTCAAGGCCTCAGTGGTTATTTAGAATGGACAGTATCAGAAACTTAAGATGTAGTTTTTGTGTGCATTGAATAGCCACATCCATGAATAATTGTTTTGTATTTCTCACTCTCAGAAGCCCCTCAGGCTTCACAGACAACATGTCAACTGCTATCTCATTTCCCCATGCCTGACCCACAACTCTGGCTTTTCCTATAAGTGTGCTTCTTCCTTGGCCTGAGCACGATTGTATTATTATGAAATTATACTTTCATAGCATTTTTATGTAGATTGTCTTTCTGAATCTTCTTAGTTTTATTTTTAAAGGATAAATACAATTTCAGATTAAGGATACGATTCTGGCAGCAGAAAGTTTACTGAAGTGTCAGGATATATTGCTATCCCCTACCCAGGATCCGTGATAGCTGAGAGCGGATATTTTCTTTGAAGATGCATCAGTTGCAAAAGGTGTCTCCCATGTAATATCTTACCTGAAAAAATGCCCATGCCTTTGTCTTTCCAAACTGTTAATGTAGTGTCTACACTCATCATAGTCCTTGGGTTGAAGAAAACATCTCCAGAATTTTCAAACTAAACATCACTATACTCTTGGGACACAAAAAACAACTACAAAATTGAGATATTCATTTGTTTGTTATTTTATTTTATTTTATTTTATTTTATTTTATTTTTTTGGTTTTTTTCGGGTACCAGGAATCGAACCCATGACCTTGCGCTTGACAAGCAGTTGCTGTGCCGCTGAGCTAAATCACCAGCCCCTAGTTTATTTTTATTTTATTAGCATATATTTGCAGTACATGAAGTTTACATTCATCCTAGGGAGTAGGTGTGTGTGTGTGTGTGTGTGTGTATATATATATATATATAAAGCA
>NW_004955433.1:20112053-20138216 GCF_000276665.1 Chinchilla lanigera | reverse complement strand
ACTATTTATATCCAACCTCAAGTACTAAGAGATTTTGTGGTCAGTTTTGCATTATACTGAACAATACTGTATATTTTCAAATGATATAAAGAGTTAGCATGACATAGTGAAAGAGGGAAGGCTTTTGTGTGTGTCTGTGTGTGTGTGTGTATATATATATATATATAAAGCAACTCAGTCCTTCTTTAATCCCCTTCCTTTTCCACCCACTTTAATTCCTCCTGTAAATACCCTTTTCCCTTTTCATTCTTGATGATATTATTATTGTTTTTTCTTTATGTTTATGAGCTATAATGTCTACATTTATTGCTTATAATTGGCATATGTAAGGACCCATCGGGGGTCAGGGGAAGTAAAGAGATATCAATTATTTTGATGGCAGACATGCAGTTCTTCCCATTACCTCTGTTTTGGACCCTGCCTTTGGTCAAACACAATAAGACAGCCTTCCAATAGTTCCTGGAGTTCCTGATGCACAGAAAGAATACAGGGACATCACTCTTCACAGAAATACCATTAACTAGCAAGGGTGCCATTATCATTATCATTTACCATTATCTCTGCTCATTCAAACTCTCATAGAAATTACCCTTTGTCCAATTCACACACCAGAGCACTTGAGTCAAAAATTGATATATTTGCACATTCTTTGGGAGGAGCCTTAGCAGGACCACACACCCAGAAAGGAACTCTTAGCAAGGATGCTCCAGATTTTTCATATAAAATGAGATGTGAATCATCTCAACAAAATTAGAAGATGCAGCCACGTTTAGACAATAGGTGCCCCAATGCCTAGTACACTTATCTTGTGAAAAGGCAGTACATCCATTTTGTGTTTCACTATAATTCCAGTATTTAGTGGAGTGTGTTACACATGATGATTGAATGATTAAATCAAGAAAGGAAAGAATAAGTAAGTGAAATAGTTCCCAAAGAGAACCCCATTCTGCTACTCAAAAATTTCCATACAATCACATTGCATGCTCCTCTGACATATTACAATGGATCATAGCATAATTTTTAAAAAGCTTTAGAATTAGACATCTAAGGCAGACTAGCCATTCTCTTCTCATCAAATTTAATTTACTTTGGGCATAAGTAGTTTTGAATCTAAATAATCTTCTCCAGCTACTAGGATAAGGACCTCTACATAGGCACCAAATTCTCATACCGGAATGAATAAAGTCCATGGTTATCTAAGGTTCCTCATGGAAAGTTCATATTAATGCCAAAGGAACTGGAGCAGGCTGATGAACTTTTATTGCCACCATCATCTAAGAATTCTGTTAAAACTCAGATTACTGGTCTCTAAACTCAGTGTTCCAATAAATTAGGTCTGGGGTAGGAAACAGAAGCAGAATTTCCAATGAGTTTCCAGTGGTAATGTTGTTTCAGCTTTGGAGCAACACTTGGAAATCAGCTGGTGGAAACCTGATGCATTCAATGCTTTAAAGAATCGTGATGTTTAAAACAGCACCTAAAAGAGGTAAACCTGGACAGAAAAACAGATTTATGATTTCCAGCAGATGGGGTATAAGGAGCAACATGAGCATATATTGTAGGGAATAACACACCTCTTGAGTATCCTGATTGCAATTTTGCTGTGTGAATTTTTGTATGTGTGAAAGCTCACAAACATATATCCAAAAAGTCAGTTTTATTAGATAAGAAAAAAGTTTTATGCCAGATAGTAGGATTGTAAAATTCTATCTATTTATTTAATATTTTAAAAATATTTGTGGTGCAGAGTATTGAACCCAAGGCCTTCTGCTAGATAAGTGTGCTACCACTGAGCTACACCAACTGCTCAATTTTTTTGTAAAAAGCATTCCAGGGTCAACTCAGTAATTTTAATTTGAGTATAATGAAAATATTACACATTTCAACTCCTTTAGATCATATGTAATTCATACATGATTTCCTGAGGAAACCTCAGATAATTCTAGACACCCTAGAGCCTTACTGAGCTGAGTGGGCACAAAGTGCTCTAATATGTCTGAGCCAAATCATTTCCTCTTAAATCTGCTCATTGATTTCTGAAACAGACGTGTCCTTGGAATGAAATCTTCCCACCTTCTCAATAGTCAAGATGAGTGAAAACCTTTTCTCCATGTCTTAGTTACTTTTCTCTCATTGCTGAGACAAAGTACCTGATACCCACAGTTAAAGAAGGAAAGGTTTATTTAGCTCACAGTTTATGGAGGTTTCAGTCCATAATCAGCTGGCTCCAAGGCAGGGTGGCACATGGCAGAGGGTGACTGTTCATGGCAGTAGAAGACAGTGAAAGCAACAAGAGAAGAAGGGACAAAAAGGGGGCAAAAGGAGAGAGCAAGCTTCTTTCCCTCCTTTATATTGTATACAGGCTTACCCAGCCAAGGACAGGTGTCACACTCACCCATAATTCCAGCATTGGACCATGAATCAGTCACAAACTCTAGAAGCCTACACCAGGACTGCATGAGGTTTTGGGAAGACATCTAGACACAAGCCATAACAACACCCCCTGCCCGCTAAAGACTCATGTACATCCTTTTTGCAAAAGGCATTTAGTCCACTTCTAATTGTTGTCAAAGTCCTAACAGTTTTAGCATTTCTGTAAAGTCCACATCCCATGTTTCCTCCAAGATATAAGGCAAACTCTTAGCTGTGAGCACCTGTACAAATGAAAAGAAAGTTAAACACTTCCAACATTCAATGGGACAAGATAAACTTTCTCATTCCAAAAGGTACAAACAAGAGGATACAAAGGAATGGGACCAAAGCAAGTCCAAAATCCAGTAGGACAAATATTAAGTCTTGTAGATCCATGTGGAACATCCAAATCAATCTGTGACAAGTTGTGAGGTCCAAATGTCTTGAGTGGCTCCATCCTTATGGAACTTCTGGTGGTTGTAGATCCCCTGGCTTCTCTCTTGGTCTGGTTTGCTGCCTCCTTGCATGTTTCCACAGATGATCCATGTTCCTGGATTTTCTAAACTTCTGGGGTCTCCTTGCACCTGTAGCTTCATACTCACAGATTTACACCCTGTCCTCTCCGGGGCACACTCCCTGGCCTTCCTAGGCCTTCTGAAGTTGAAGTGGGAGCCTTCTTAACCACACAACTCTTGCATTTTGCATGTGCCTAAAGCCAGCACCATATGGATGCTGCCAAGGACTATTGCAGCTGGAACAATGGCCAGGCTCTCTCTTGGCTGTAAGGGTTGTAGGCCTGGGCTGCTGGGCCCTCTCAATCTAATTTTGAGGAACAAACTTTCTAAGTTGCTACTATTGAGGAACATGATGCTCTGCAGCTTTCCCCTCAAAGCAGTCTTTCAATTTTTCAATTTTGTGGCTGCACAGGGTGGGGTCCTGCTGCTTCTTGTTATGCCTTCAGGCCATCTTTTCTATTCTCCAGTTCCTTCTCAGAAATCAAGATTTCCTCTGCTCTGCCTTTGCATCCACAATTTTACTGTAGTTTCTTTTCTGGTCAAACTCATATTATAAATCATCCTGCTGGCCTCTGTGCTCTTGATTCTCAATATAAATCTGGCTAAAAGCCCCCAACAATAGCCATGCCACAGCCTCAACATTTGACTGCTTGAAATTTTTTCTGCCGGATTAATTAGTCCATCACCCTTCATCTTAGTCTCAGGCAAAATGTCTGGACATGAGCAAAGTGCAGCCAAGTTTTTGCCCAACCACAACATATATTTTCTAATGTCCAATAGCCGATGCAGTCCTTCTTCCCAGCAGAAACCTCCCAAACCTGGTCTTTACTGGCAGAATTCCTTTCAACTTTCTGCTCTTCTGAGCTCTGCCCAGAATCTTCCATATAGAACAGCCTGAGACATTCCAGTGTTACTGTTTCAAGTGACATCTCTGAATCTTTCCAAAGTCTTCCCACAGGTCATTGCATTCCCAAAGGCTCTTGAACCACAGGGTCAGGTATAGTCACAGTAACAGCCCCAGTTCTCTGGTATCAAATTCTGTCTTACTTTTTTCTCATTGCTGTGACAAAATATCCAATGCCAGAATTAAGGAAGGAAAGCTTTATTTAGCTCACAATTTGTGGAGGTTTCAGCCTATAATCAGCTGGCTCCAAGGCAGGGTGACATGACAGAGTGACAGAGGGGCAAAAGTTCATGGCAGTGGAAGACAGCAAAAGCAGCAAGAGCACAGTGGGCAAAAAAGGGGAGGAAACCTCTTTCCCTCCTTCATATTGTATACAGTCTACCTGCCCCAGGACAGATGTAGCATTCACAACCGTAATCCCAGCATTGGACCATGAATCACTCACAAACTCTAGAAACCTGAGGCATAACTGCAGAAGGTTTTGGGGGGCATCTAGACACAAACCATAATACTCCATCTTTCTTTAAAGCATCCTTTGACATCAGTGGTAATGCTCTAGAAGATAACAAATAATACCATTTTCTCTGCTTTTTGAATCCAGAAAGAAACCTTATTCTCCAGGCTTTACACAATGAATTAGCCTTTAAATCATGCTCCTCAGATGACATAGCCAGTTTACCTTACTTAAGTGAGTGGCTCATCAAATGGTTTGCCACACAAATGTCTGTCTTTCATTGTCAACCTGTTCTAACTCAGTTGATATTAGGACATCACATAACATTTTCCTGTTGTTTGTTAAGGAAGAAAAAATTATAGTTACTTAGATTTAACTTTTATTCATTTACTATTTAAGATAATATAGATTTCACTATTTATAAAATATTTCATAACAATAATTCTGTAGAATGTTCTTCTTTGTACAATTTAGGGTCACTAAAGTTAAATGAGCTCTATTCCTGTAACATTTAGCAGAATTAGTGTAAGTGTCTTAAAGCAAACTTACCCAAGTAGAATGGAAAATGAACAAATATCTGTTAGTCATTTAATATGTTGATTCAGAATTTACCTCATGCATATTACCTCAATATAAGAAATTTGGCTTTTATATAAGGCCACATATATAGCTTGTTTGTGAGTTTACATTAATTTTAATTTTTCTTCTGTCCTCTACAAAATATGTTTTAGAAATGTGTAATCACTAAGGTATATAAAGTGATAAAATTTTTCTCTATGATATTCAGTGGGGGAAAAGCAAATTGGAATACTTATATTGGAATCAGGCTAAAATGAATTATCACTCCTGTTTACTTAATTTACATTATTTTAGCATTCTAAATTATTATGAGGAAAGAGAAAGAATTGAACTTCTGAGAGAACTATAGAGAGAAAAGCCATATTTCAGTGTTGGCAGATGGTATAATATTCTTGAATGTTATAACTGAACCAACTGGAAATCTTTTATATTAATAAAATAAAATTCAGAGAATTTTGAAAATATAACTAAAGATAAAGCCATCATTTCCCTACACATATACAAGAACTGTCTTGAAAATCATGTAAAACCTCCTCTGAAAGTAAACATAGATAAAATAACAAGAAATATGTAGAACAAGTATAAAAAACATATGTAATTCACTTAACATCTTCAAAAAGATCTTACTAAGTTGAGAGAACACTGTATTTTTTCATAAATTCTGTGGATAATTAATACTGAAAAATTTTACTCTTCACAAATCAATTCATGGATTTAATATTCCAATTAAAATCACAGTAGTGTTTATGAGATTTAGAAGCAACTTGATAAATAGTTGACATTTCATGCAGAACAGGAAATAAAATAGAATGCTCAATATTGTTTGAAGATATGATGGATACTTTGTCAGTTATCAAAATATACCATTTCATAGCAAATATAATATGTCTTTCTCCATATGTCTGGTTCTGTTGTCAGAGTTCTATTCATTCCTACGCATTTATTCATTACACAAAACTTAAGTCAACAGCTCACCTTGTAAATGAGAAATCTAAGGAAAATGATGGATAATTAATATTCTCTAATCCACATAACCAGTTAGTGGTTTGTTGAGTTTTAGAGCTAAGGTCATATGACATTGGTCTGCTAACTACAAGTTTACAGAGAGCTTGAATTGGAAGGTGGTAGAGAGTCAGACTCATAAATAGGTGATATGATGCATAATAGAGGTAGATTGGAGAGAAGAGAATATATTAAAATTGTTTATCCATCACTGAGCCATTTTGCTGAAAGTAAAATTCAGATTTCCAAGTGTACCAAAACTAGAGCAACTCACCATAATTCTCTATATGCTGATTTTTAGAGCTTGTATTTTTAGGGCATTGTCACATTAAGCAACAAATGTTTCATCATAAAAATTGACAAAATTACATTCATGTTCTTTGTTTTTGTGCAAAGATTAAGATTCAAGCTTTACTCAAAAAAGGGTCAACACTGTAGACTTCTCCTTCCTTCATACTAGAATTTTAATATTAGCTTTTAATTTTGATATTGTTGTATGCAGGCACACACATTTTCTGCAAAGAGGTAGATATTTCATTTTCAACTAGGGACAATACTAAAAATGAAATTCATACCTGTTTTGTACAAAATTGAGTATTAAAATATTATATATTCAAACATTATGTACTTATAAACAGTGGCATTTAAGTAGTGAGATTGAACCATATCAGGTGATTTGCTGAGAACTCTGCATGTATCTTGTCATCCAAAATTCTCACAAATCTCCACGAGAAAACAATATCATTAGGCATAAAAAGGGGTAATTACAAAAAAGGTGATTATTTAAATTTTCAGAAAACTTATTATACAGGCTGGGGATTTAGCTCAGCAGCACAGCGCCTGCTTGGCAAGCACAAGGTTGTGAGTTCAATTCCTAGTGTTGGGAAAAAAACAAAACAAAACAAAAAGCTTATTACAATAAAAGACATATTCCCAAGAAATACTGCATATATGTGTCAGAGGTAGAGTATTATGAGTATTTTGAGAGAGATTAATGGGAGCATGTATTCATTGTAATAGTTTTTTAAAATTTAAATATTTACTACACTTTGATTCCCTTCATTGATGAACTATTTATGACAATTTTTGTCAAATAATATTACCCTGTGTCTTCATCCTTTTCTGGCAAGAGGTGACTTCTAGTTTTTCCCCACATTCAGAGTGTTCATGAACAGTAGTGTTTTGAATTGATTCAGTCACTCATGCTGCCATGATGGAGAAATAAAGACACTCACAAAGGAAGACTTCCAGAACTGCTTCAGACAGGGGAAAGACTGACAAAGTAAGTGTCTGCAAACTGAGGAGGAATATTTGCCCGGGATTCAGGAAATGTGTCTTTTGCTGAAATAATTTTTGTAAAAAGTAAAGCTTTCACCATATTTTTTTTTATCACACCATATTATTATGTCTTAGGAATTGATTGGCAGGTGATAGGTTTCATGATTATTTTATGCCAGTTGTGTAAACATTGAAAACAAGGTTTCAGACATAGAATTTGAATTTAGTTGATTTCTAATTTATAAAACCCATTCTGTTACACATTTCACTATAGCCTTTGGTCATGAAGACTTTAAAAATTCAAGATCAGTAATGCTGTTAATGCTTAAGGATGTTTCAAGAAGGGATATGATGTTTGGGGTAATATAGTGGACATGTAATTGAATTGCTGCAAGACAACTATTTTACAAATGTAATCAATAGACACTGCACTTCTGTCCTGTTTTGGCTGCAAAATATTTGCTCGAAGAGTTTCATCCCTGCATGAGACTGAAGAAGCAAAAATAAGGGAAGAGTAGAGAAACCAGTTCTGGTCAGTGTAAGGAAATGGTTAGGAAATGGTCCACATCTAAAGGAATGACTCTTACAGCAATTGTGATTACTTGTAATTAAAACTAAGCACACATACAATTACGTTATGTCTCCTGAAGAGCTGATCGTAGATCAAGGCAGATACTATACATAGAACAAATGCCCCATCCCTCTGAAAAGAAAACATAATTATCCAAAGCATAGGTAGATTTTGACAAGGGTGACTTCTGTTTAAGGAAAAAAGAGAAACAAAGAAAAAAATGCAAGAAAGAAAGAAGACTTTGAGTTTTAATGCAGTATGTTGGTATGTTCTCAGCTCCTTTACAATGAAGGAGAACAATTTAGATTTCTCCCCAGCAGTCAGTGTCTTCATTCATTTGGCAACTGTTTTTTGCACGACTTATATAGGGATAACTCCAACTGACACTTGGGTCCATCAATAAATAAAAAGACAAAAGTCGTTGTTTTCCTGTAGCTTAAATTAGAGTAGGAATGTGGATAGAAGATATGTCATATCTACAATCAATAAATGAGTAAACCATGTGTTCTCGTACAAGTAGTTAATTCAGTGTGGGTTAAAAAAAAAACCAGGGAGAGAAGTATAGCAACATAAGTCAGATCTTCAGGTAAAGTGTGGGACATGGCAAAGCCCAAAAAGCAATTGAGGTGGGGAGAGGGGAAAGCGCAATTGACTAGACACACTATGTGATAGTTGGTATACTTTGTTCCATATTACTGTCAAAAAAAAGGAATACCTACTTTTTATCTTAATATTGGTTTTGATGCTGTTGGTTTTAAGGATGTGAGTTTATATATTCTTCTCGGTTTACTGATATAACGAACACTTGTGCAAAGCAAAAATTATAGTCTTTTTGTCATTTATGCTTTCTTTTCTGTTTCTCCTTTTGTTGTTTTACTGTGGGGATTAGGGAAAGGGTATAAATTTTACTTTGGGATATATTTTAAAACAGAAATAAGGGGAAAAGTCAAGGCAAAACCCAGTAATATGAATTGTTTTATTAGGAAGTCTTTCCTAATCAGAATATAAGACTGGAAATACAGTGACTGGAACACACAGTCACAGTTTAGGGGAATTTGGATAAAATCTAGGAACACTACTTACTGACAGTTTTAAGAGAAGTACAACTTACAGTGAGTGTCTGCATTACAGTCATGAGGGAGGAGCAGGAAGGAGTAAGGTATGTAGAGAAACAATGACACCCACATTGTAACATACCTCTTAATGTTTGAGTAAACCTACTACCCAACTCACCTGCACACAAGACTGATTGTTTTTCTGTTTCTCCAATGATCTCTTATTGAATTCCTCATAGTCATTGTCCATCCATAGCACTGATTTTATCTCCAAGGTATGCACAGTCCTATGGCATAATATAAAAATCACTGCCAAAATTATTCAGGGAAGGCAAGAGAAAATAATATACTAAAACTGAAAGCAAAAAGGATAAATGGGCATCTGGACTAAAATATGCTCACCATTTTGCATCTGAGTGTAATCTTTAGTGAGTAATTTGTATTAAGTCTAATAAAAAGTATGTCGGAAGTTTATGACCGAATATATCACAAATCATGAATGAATGTTGCACTGAGTTTGAAAGAATTATGTCTGCCATCAGTGTAATACAGGAGCAGGCAATAAGACACTTTTGGACCCATGAAAGTTTCAAACTATGACTCTAAAAAGTTCTTGCTAAAAGGCATGCATTCTCCCAGAGGCTTCATATGTTTGCCTGACAAAACCCATGGCTGGACAATGAGTCCCAAGGTGTTAGCATTAAATTCCCACTCACATAGTAAGTTCTTCAACACATGCGGCTGAGCTGACAGCAACATAGAATGTCTTTCCATAAACAAATTCCATTCTAGCCTATTTTTTCCTTAGTTTCTGAATAGAATTATAATAACAAGGTAAGACTCTTAAAAAGAACAAAGAAGGAATGAAAAATCCTTTGACTTAATAGAGCCTGCAGTCCACAGGAAAAATCTCTTTGATAATCTTCTGCTACCACCGATTGATTACACAACACACATCCCTTCTTTCACACTAGTTGTTGGAAATTTTGTGCAAGTGCCTATCATTCTACAATACTGATAGCAGAAGGAAAATGCCCTTGCTCGGTCTTGTCTCATAATTCTGCATAGCATCAAAGCATAGATGCTCTGGGTTTATGGAGAACTGATTTTAAATCTCAGATTAAACTATGTGAAATTGCAAACTTTAATAAAAATTTCCAGGGTAATTTAATCACCTATAAAATAGTGGTAATATCGGCACCTAATTCATAAGATGTCTGCTAATTTTGTTTTAGTCTTTTTGAGACAGTTTTGTTATGCAGTTGTGGCTGGGCCTGAACTCAGTTTGTAGCCCAAGCTCCCCTCAAACTCACAGCAATCTTCCTACCTCAGCCTCCGCAGGGCTGTGCTGGGATTACAGACACGTTCCACCATGCCTGGCATGTCTGCTAATTTTGATCAAGTATTTTTGTAATACATTTTCTATAAATCTGCAATAATAAATTTCTTTAGAAATACTGTACTAACCACTGTTATACATATAATATATTGTGTAACTAGTGAGTAAACATGTAAAATAACCAGCAATAATAGTAATGTCAGTGAGTATAAAATAAATTGACACAAATAGGATATTATCCATGTCAATGTTAAATGTAGATGAAAAATTTAGCCTGGGACTAAATGGTAGTTTTCACAGAGAATAAAACTTGTAATTAATATTATTGTGTATTCCTAGTGATTGGTGATAGTTTACTTCATGCTGGGCATGCATATATTTTAATCAGAATCTAATAGTAAACCTTCAAATATCTCTTTTATCTATTATATACAAAGAAACATTAATGCACAGATGTGTACAATGTATTTTCCAAAGTCAAACAATTATTTGAGGAAAGAATTTTATATATCTTAGTCTTCTCAATAAGATAATATTCTTTTTTGAACTAATTATAACCTTACATTATTCAGAAATTTAAGACTATTATGTGTACTATCTAGTAAAATTCTATAAAGCTATGATAAGAATACTGAGAATTTATAAGACTGATATAACTATAATGATTGAATAACAAACAAAAATGACCTGAAAGGAAAAATTTACAACATGTTGATGAAAAAAGATATGTTATAAAATTGGCAATGTTTCCTCAAATAAAATTATACATCTTTGTAAATCTAATGAAATTTCAACTATATTTCTCTGGAAATTTTGTGCAGGTAAATGTCCCATGAAATCTCAAGTTAATCATGAACTTTTTTGGCAAACACAAAATATTTAGAAGATTTTATACATTTTTGCAGAGATATTAAAAAGAATTACTTTTGGCAATAAGACAATAAACCTAAATAGAAAGCAAAAATGAATCTCTCCATGTGTAAGCACTTAGATTATGATAGCCATCGGAAATAAAATTTCACACAAGAACTGTGATCATTAGTCGTTGTGTGTCAATTTGCCTTAAGTGGGAATTGCCTAGCAATATCAAAGTTCTGGGTGTTTGTGGATAATTGAAATATATGCCAGCATACTAAGGGGGAATGACCTATGCCAGAAGTGAGAGATGTCAGCAAATAGGCTTGTAACCTGTACAGAATAAAAAGGGAAAGAAAGAAAGGTTCCTGTTTTGGAAGAGCTGTGGTCTTCATCCTTGCCTTTGGACACTGGTCTGTCATTTCTTCAGCTTTGCAATGCAGAATGTACCTGCAACTATATAGGGAGCTTCGGAGACTTCAAATTTCTTCTGTTACTTAATCTTCCAGCTCTCCAGAGCCACATGGCCATTATGGATTACTTTGCCTCTCATCCTGCAGGCAGCCGTAGTGGATGCTTTGCATCCAACCCTGTAAATCAGCCTAATAACTCTCTTTGCATAATTACACATACATTTTCTATTAATTCTGATCATTCTGAAGACCCCTAACAAATAAAGGAACTAACTGACTGGCTTATGGATATGCAGAAATAACCCTCATTACATGGAAAATAAGAACATAAATTGACCTCATTGTGCTAAAGCAAACATTAATGTTTTATATACTTAAAGAGAAAACACAAAACTACAAAGTAATAGAGGAAGTAATAGAGTAATATTGTTCATTGAGCTAGAATTTCTTATTTCAGTTCCTGGGAAATATAAACTATATCAGTTAAACTAGTGATGGATTAGTCTCCATTGAAATTAAGGATTTATATTCAAAAAATGAAAACACAGACAAATATAATAGGCAAGTGACAAGTTGGGACAAGTGAGTTGAAAAATTTAAAGTCACAAATGATTAATAACTTGAAGTTTGCAAGGTTTTGCTGTAAATCAAGAAAATGACAGGAAATCAAGAAAAGTAGGTACATTATATGAATAGACAAGTCACATAAGGGAATATAAATGTATGACAAGTATATGAAAAATAAGTACAATCAAAGAAGTAAAAAAATTATGGAACAAAGGGAAATCACATTGCATTGTCATTTTCAGAGAACAGAAAGCTGGGTAACACTTGAAAAGTGGAAGGCATGGAATGCCTCAAGGTGCTTTCAGATTACAAACCAGTGTGGTTACTTTTCAAAATAATGCTCATTAGTACGTGTACGCTTTAGATTAAGAAAATCATACCTCTCTATATATCATCCCTCTAAAATATTGCTATGAGCAATCATAAGCATTCAGGTATGGTGATCACCTGAAGGAAGATTTTTATAAATTATGTGGACTAGAATTTTGACTTCTGTATTTCTCTGCACAATGGCATAGTGTCTTCACACAATCTGTACATAACACCTTCCCTGGAATAAACTACATTCTTACTATGCTTTTGATAGAAATATTCCTGGGTGACATCCCACAACAAAAAAGAATATTTATGCACAACCTATCAAAATCTCTAATTAGTTAACCATGTTGTTTTGTTAGTTAAGCATGTTCATATAGTTATGTAAGAGTTAAACAATCAGAGTGAGTGAAGTTTAAATAAGAATTCTCTCTTGTATCTTTGCAATTTTTGTAAATTTAAAATTAATTAAATACAAAAATTTCCAATTTTTTAAAGTAGTTCACTGGTTAGAGCCTGTTGGGGACAGGACTTGAAAAAAACCAGATCATGTGCATGTATTTTTATAATGGTATAATCAACTATAGATTGAAAAATAGGATTAATCCACCTTGTGCGTCTTCTGCCCAATTAAATGCAATAAAACATATTAATTTTTCTTAATGCAGGGGTTACAATCTTACATACACACTTGATTGAAAAAATATGCCAAATATATGTATTGGATTAGTTGTTGCCCAAAAGCTTAGTATTGTTTGCTATTTTTAATGGGACTAGTAAACAGCTATCATTGATGGAGTCCATACTCTTAGCAAGGTACTGTTTTTGAAGTTTATATGTAGCAGCAAACCTACTTTGGGGTTAGATGCTATAGTCAAATCTATTCTACAAGGTAGTATTTGAGATACAAGGAAATAAACTGGCCTGAGATTGTAATAGTTAATGACATCTTTGAACCTAGTTAATTCAATCCCAAAATGAATGTGTTTAGCCATCACCGTCTGCCAATTCTGGCTTCGCCTCTGCTACCTTCAGTATTTCCTGATAGAGAAAATCAACTTTCTGTGCCTAAATTTTTCTGTGAAAAATGGTGAAATCTCCATATTTTAAAATATTGACTAAAAACATTGGAAAATACCACAAATTTAATTTCAGCATATTCAAACTACAGAATATTAAACCATTCTGCAGACCACAAGCTCTCACACAAAGCAATCAGACTACTGCCAAGACAACCACATGTTGGGCTCCAGTGACAATTTGTAAAATCGCAGCAACATTTTCCATCATCCAAAAGTCATAAGTACAGTTAAAGACGCCATGAAAGTGATAAAGTATACTTTTCACTGGAACTAGCTGAACAACTAATTTGAACACAGACCCTTATATGCCATATATTCTATGATTCTCAGCTTTCTAAACTTAGCTCTCTACAGGGCAGTGGTGAGGGAGAAGTTGTTTGAACCCCGGTGCTCACTCTTCTGTGGGCTCATTCATGCATCTCCCCAGTGTTTAAGCCCACTGAATTGCTTGTCTTTCCCCCAACTTTGTGACACATTTATCCACTTGTAAAATCAATAATAAATGTCCAAATATACAGTGAACATGTTGAAGTAAAAAGAAGTAGGATGTTTTAATAACATAGTGTTTCAGTTTTTTGTAAAAATGCAATAGCAAAGTGACAGAAGAAACATAAACATGCTTTATCAAATATCCAGCGAGTGACAGGCAATTTTTATATACTGTGACATCATCCAAAAGCATAGGTTTTGAGATAGTAGTGATACTAATGAAAAGCTAATTTGGCCACTAATCTGTGCTACTGGAAATTTCTTAGTTATGTATCATATCTCTGTAATAGAGCATAACATGTAAAAACAAGAATATGATGTAAATATACAAAAATTTGTAGAGTAATAAAAATTCTAATTTAAAAGCATAATATTTATTCTTTGCCATATAGGAAGCTGTCAGTGAATGAGGTCACCAAATTTTAATTATGAATCTAGAATTAGACTATTTGAACTCTGGTCTGCTTTCATGGCCACATACTACGTATTAGGCACCTGCAATTTATCTGTTGAAAGGGAATGTCAAATGTACCTACTTTTGGAAGCTTTTAATCTTTTTGATTAAGATAAATCTTATAAGTACAAATTTAGATGATTATATACCTTATCAAAATTTAGCTAATATTGTTAGTTTAGAGTCAGTATTTCTTGTGCTTATCCTACTGAAACTAATTCAAAAAATATATGAGGCAAATCAAATCCTGACCTTCCCATTTTAGTGATAGAAGTGAATACATTCCCTAAAACATGTTATTTACATGGTCTCAGGCATATATATGGCATTTGTCTCATGAGTCTCAATGCTAAATCACCTATGTTATATAGTTTATTCCAGTGGCCCTGAGATCTGAGCTGGTGTTTCCTGCCCTTTGAGTATCTGTACATTCTTCCTAATATTTCTTGAACTTTTCTATCCAACATTTTCCATTCCTCCTTTTGTCATCTTTTATATCACAGCATGGTGAAGTCATATCTGAAGTGATAAATGTTGCACCACAAAGGACTCTAATCTGTCTTGTGTCACTGCACACATCCCATCATCGAATATTGCAATCAGACACTGACTTTTAGAAAGTCCTCCCTACATTGATGCATCTGTGGGTTTACCTTTAGCAAAAGCTTCTCACGGCCAAGGATCCATGACCAGATAATGGATCATTCGTTCTGCCTGATATATGTGGCAACTCTTGCAGTGTCATCTTGAAGCTCTTTCATTGCTTCTGCCAGGAACCACCCAGATAGAAATGACTCAAGCTCTTCAGAGCAGCCTTCAGAATGCATCACTTAGGGCAAAGAAAAGAAGACTTCATTCACTAGTCTTATTCAAACTTCCTCATCAATGTGTCTAAGCTAAAAATTTCATTTTTTCAAATCAGTTTCTTTCAATTTCTTGTTCCTATAACAACATAGTGTTTTTATTACTGAATATTAATATAATGTTTTATTAAATAGTGCAGAGTTAAGAACACTTAGACATGTCAAATGATCACAATGAATAATTTCAGATCTCCGCATTTTATCTAATAAACCACTAGTGTATATTATTTATAAATGGAAATATTTATATTTGTTTTATAAAATCTATTGGAAATTTGAATATAAATATGCATTTAAAGGTTTATCTTTCACTTGAGATACATTGCAAAGTTCTGTATATGAGCCAGTTGACTTTTTTTTTTTTTTTGGCAGTACCGGGGATTAAATTCAGACCTTGTGCTTGCCAGGCAGACGCTTATGCCACTGAGCTATATCCCCAGCCCCTGATCCAGTTGACTTTAAATTCTCTTTGGCATTCATCTCATGAAGCAGAGAAATGATGTAGTTTGGAAATCCAGAAATACAAAGTCCACTGCTTCTTTACCATCATCTACCCAATACACACATAAAGCTTATGGTAGAATGATGGTAAAGAGCAATGTGTCGTAGATATATTCAGCACAGGAGACAAAGCAGGAAGATCACCCAGGGAATGGCTTTGAATTCTAAAGCACATCTTTGAATCTAATCACTTAAGACAGAAAAAGAGTCATCCTTGATTTTTCCAAGCCTCTCACTTTTCGTCTTCAGTATTTTAAAACCAGCACATCCAGTTTTCCTTCTATATCCATTCTCTTGTATTCCTCCTGTCATTTTACATACTTTAAGATCTATGAAACTTAGCAAGAGCTCTCAAACCCTGGTCTTACCTGTTTCAGGTCTTCTAGGTGAGATTTCTCCATACAATGTAAAATTCTGATCAGGTTGCTTATATTTGTCCAACTCACTGAAGATTATTCATTACTTTACAAGTAAAGTCCAAGTTCTTAAAACATGGCTTATAAAGCCTTTGATGAAATAACCTTACCTTGCTTCTCTAGACTGATCTTTTGCTATATAATGGATCAGGAATTTCTCTCCAGGCTTTTAAAAAGTTTTGCTTCTTTTTTTCATTTTTTTTTTTGTTGTTGTTCTTAAGACATAATTTCACATCAAAATGCTTCTGAACAGTCTACTTGAGTTCTTCACCCTCAAGTCTCAAGTTAGACATTCATTATGGTATTTTTCAGTATTCTTTCTTTAATAGACTGATCAGTAAACCACTAGTTTACAAGTACATAGACACCTCGATTCCTAAGCTTTTATAATCATCTTAGATTTACAAAACTATTCAAAAGACAGTATTGGACTTCTGTACCACACACTTATTTTCCCTTATTTTCAAAAGCTTTGTTAGCATGGTTCATTATACTAATGAACTGATATTATCAACTAAAGACCATGTTCTATTCAGATTTCCTTTTGATGTTTAATATTTCCTTTTGATTTGTGAAACCACTCTAGAATACCTTGTTTCGAAGTCCCATGAAATTGAGACATTCTTGGTTTTGAAGGTTTCTTGGATTTTCTATGTTTTGGAAGATCTAGCCATTTTTGAGGATTATTAGACAAGTATTTTGTAGAATGTTCCAATTATATTTTCATCTCATAATTTTCTCAGATTAGACTACAGTAGAGAGGAAAAGACCACAGAAATGAGAAAACATTATTTATATAACTTCAATAAGGGTCCTCCAATCATTATACAATATCACTATACACACTAACTATGATCTACTGATTTAAGGGATTATTTGCCATATTGTTTCTCTATAAAGACCCTCTTTTTTTTCCCTTCTTATACAGAATCTGCAGAATGTCACTATTCACATAGCTTTTACCAAATTAATTGCAATTATGGAAGGCTCTTTAATTATTTGTCATTCTATCAAGAAAATTTGTTATTACTTCTCATTTACTCAACACATTTTATAAAAGTTTGGTCACATGACACTTTATTTTATATTTGGGGCTATAGTGAACTACTTCCTTATTTATTGTGTTCCTCTAGTTTTTCCAGCTTTGGTCATTGGAGTTGTTTCAGTTGTCCTTTCTATTGCTTTGACAATTCTGTCATTTGCACAAAAGATTTCCTTTTTTTCTTAGTCTATACACATACTCTTTCTTCTTTTGTCACACTGAATGCAGTGTTACTTCCAGTGTGGTTTTCAATGGGATTTTTGAAACAATTTCTCATATAAGAGGAACTGAGTGATTTAAAATTGTTTTTTATTTATTTCAATTAGCATTATCATTCAGTATTATTGCTTATTTTCTAACAAATGACTCTATTTTATCCTTTTCTGTAACTGACTTATATTTATAATATTTTCTTTATCCATTCAATTGTTGATAGTCTATATGCTAGTTTGATGACTTAGCTTATGAATTTTACAGCCATAAGCATGGATGTGCATGTATCAAAGAAACATGATATCTTTAAGTCATTTTGAAAGATACCCAAAAGATATATACCTGGATTGAATAGAATTTTTGCTTTTCATCTCTATACTGATTTCTCATACTAGGTGTACCAGTATACCTTTCCATCAAAAATATACATGTCTCTTTTCTCTTCACAACCTTGCCTACATTTACCTTTTCAGTTATTTATGATACCCATTCTTTCTGAAATACAGTATAATTTCAGTGTTGTTTCAATTTTTGCTTCTCTAATAGGCAAAAATGTAGGGCATATTGTCATGTGTTGATTGAATATTTGCATTTATTCATTTGAGAAACGTCCATACATTTGAAACTTTTATTTTGTGATTGGATCTTTTATATCTGTGATAATTTTTGAATCATTCATCTATTATAGATATCAGTCCTCTGTCCAAGGAGTAATTGGCAAAACTTTTTCCTGTTGTGAAGGTTATCTTTATACTTTTGGTTGTTTCCTTTCTGTATAGAGGCTTTCTGATTTGATATAAAGAAATATGGGGATTGATAGTGTTAGTTTTTAGACAATGAGGACTCTGTCCAGAAAGTCCTTACCTATGCCTATGTCTTCAACAGTTCTTCCTATTTTATCTTCCAGCAGATTCAGTGCTTCTGTTTCAAGGTCTTTGATCCATTTTGATTTGATTTTAGTGCATAGTGAAAAATATAGTTCTAGGTAAACAAATTCAGCAAGGTAGCAGGATTCAAAATCAATATACACATATCAATAATGTTCCTGTGTACCAATAATGAATCCACCAAAAAACAAATCCGGAAAGCAATCCTATTAATGGTAGCAGTAAGAAATAAATGCCTAGAAATTAGTTTAATTAATTGACTTTTTTTTTGGTTTTTCTCCGGTACCGGGAACCGAACTCACGACCTTGCGCTTGCCAGGCAGGCGCTTTTGCCGCTGAGCTAAATCCCCAGCCCCTAATTAATTGACTTTCAATTAATAAATTAATCAATCTCTGCAGTGAAAAGTAAGGACACAAGAAAAGACTGAAGAAGACATTTGTAAATGGAAAACACCACCCAGTCCTGGATAAGCAGAAAAAATACTGTCCAAGTTTTCAGATTTCCAAAAATTATATATAGATTCACTGTAATTCTAATAAAAATAATAACAAATTCTTCAAAGAACTGCAAAAATTGTTAATATTTATATGTAACCAGAAGAAAACCAAAATAGCCAAAGTTATTCTGAGCATTACTTTGAGATTTTTGCGTTATTGTTTTAGATTTGGAATTATAATTATATACATATATATGTGTATATATATATAGAGAGAGAGAGAGAGAAAGAGAGATCGATAAATAGAGGGAGACATAGATATAGATAGATATTACATTACATGACTCTATTCTTTTAAATTTGATAAAGTTTAGCTTATGGTACAGATTTTAGTCTATTTGAGGGGTCCATGTGAACTTCTGGTTTTGGTTGCTGGTATGGTGGCATAAATTGTTCAAATGTCAGTTAGATAAAAGACAGTTATAATCTTTGGAATTTTGACTGCTCAGTTTAAGATGGTCTTATTTTTCCTAACTTTTGATAGATAAATTTCACTAAATATAAATTCTATTAGTGTTTTGTTTCATTTTCAGTCAGTGGTGTAAATATTTCATTGAACTTACACCCCCTTGCCTGTAATTTGCAATGTAAGTTCACTGTTATAATTTTCCCTGTCTTCTAGATGTAGGTTTCCTTTTCCAACCTTGCACTAGCTTCATTCACAATTTTCTATTTTTCTCTCTTTCTGTTTTGACTGTGCTGGAGATCTAACCGAGCAATGTTACACCACTGAGTTACACTCACGGGTCTTTTTATCTTTTAATCTTTTAAATTTTGAGACAGGATCTCTCCAAGTTCCCCAGGCAAGATTAAAATTTGTAGCCACTTGCCTCAGCTTCCTTCAGTGTCCCTTGATACATGAACCACGATGCCAGGCTTCTAGATTTTGAATATAACACATGCATTTTTTTTAACCTTTTTTTCATTGTGCTTATGTATTCAACTTGCTTAGTGATCTCTGACCTTTCTGGGTCTCTGGTTTGGGTGACATCATTACTTTTGAACAGTTCTCAGTCATTTTTATCTCAAATAATTGGTTTATTTTCTCTTTGGTCTTCTGAAATTCTTATTGTGCTTTTGATGAGAAATGCATTCTTGCTCATTTTTTATGGATGCCATAACATTTTTCTTCTTGCCTGGGGACCACACACTTAATGCTGAGAAGGCTCCATTGTTACCAAGGGAGATAATATCACATGGACTTGCAACATGAGAGATGACAACACCCATGTTCTTTCTCTTTCCTTAACGGGGAAGGACTGCACTACAATACAATGCTTATCCACATTCTCATAAGGCTGCTCATTGACATATATTGCTAAGTGATTCAGAAACACTGTGGGGTGAACACATAGTAACTTGAAATACAGGTAAATGGAGATACATCGCCATAACACATATAGAGCAGGGATATTTAGGTTGCTTTTAGTAAGAAACACATTCAAAGTAAGATACACATACAAAATAGGTAAAGGAAAAGAAAGAGGACATATTTGGTAAGGGTACATCTGAGAAATTGGTAATTTTTTATTATACTTATTAAGTTCTAGATATTTTCATTTGTTTCAGGGCAGAAATAAAGACACTGATTTTACTTGTACAGCCAAAATATAAATATAAATAGTCCCTATTGAATATATTTTGATCACAAACTTTCTCAACACATATGCATAATTGTCAAATCTTTTGGGTGTCCCATTTCTATTTTTATATGTTCTATTAGTAATGCATATTTTGTGGTAGTGATTTTTATGTCTGTAGTTTTTTATTTGTTAGTGATACTTTCATTATTCTTTTTTATGATCTAGATAGAAGACCCCAAAAACTTCACCAAAACACTCCAATTCAATAATCTATCAGGATAAAAATTCAACATTCAAAAATCAATAGCAGTCCTATACACAAGCAACAAACTCACTGAGAGAGAAATTAGGGAAACCACATCCTTCACAATAGCTCTAAAAAATGAAATAGGAATCAATCTAACATAGATTGTAAAAGATTGTATGGTGAAAATTACAGTACCCTAAGAAAGGAGACTGAATAGGAAATCAGAAAATGGAAAGATACACCTTGTTGTTGGATAGGAAGAATCAACATAGTTAAAATAGCCATAGTTTCAAAAGTGCTATACAAATGTAATACAATCCCTATCAAAATATCATTAGCACACCTCACAGATCTAGAGAAAACACTCCTGAAATTCATTTGGAACAAGAAGAGACCTAGAATAGCAAAAGCAATTCTGGGAAACAAAAGCAAGTCAGGGAGCATCACAATTCCAGACCTGCAAATATGCTACAAAGATACTTTGATAAAATCAGCATGGTATTGGCAAAAATGAACAGGTTTGAGGATCAGCTGAGCAGAATAGAAGATGCAGGCACAGCGTCAAATATATTAAGCCACCTTGTCTTTGACTAAGGAGCCAGACATGTTCACTGGAAGAAAGTCTCTTTAATAAATAGGGCTGGAAAAATTGGCTTTCCACATGCTGAAGATTAAAACTAGACCCATGTCTATCACCATGCACTAAAGCTAATCAAAATGAATCAAAGATCTAAATATTAAAATAGAAACACTAAATTTACTTGTAGAAATTTCAAAGGCATAGGTATAGGAAGAGACTTCATTAACAAGGGAAATACTACAAAGAATCAACAGATGGGATCTCACTTTATTAAAAAGCTTTTGAACAGCAAAAGAAATCCCCAACATTGAAAAGACAATCTACAGAGTGAGAAAAAATTGTAGCCAGTTGTTCCTCAGGCAAAGCACTTATTTCTAGAACATATAAAGAACTGAAAAAAATCAGATCCCCTAATTCAAAGACCCAGTCCAAAAATGGGCATCTGTGATGAATACACACTTCTCATATGAAGAAATATAAATGGAAAATAAACACATGAAAAAATGCTCAACATGGTTGGTCATTTGAGAGATACAAATTAAAACAACACTGAGATTCCATCTCACCCTAGAAAGCATGGCTATCATCAAGAAATCAACCAATAACAAATGCTGGAGAAGCTGTGGGAGAAAAGGAATCCTTCTCCACTGTTGGTGAGTGTAGACTGGTGCAACCACCATGGAAATCAGTGTGGAGATTGATTGTTCTTATATAGTTTCCCATTAATATAATTTACAGTCTACTGTACTTTCTCCAACTTCTAAAAATCTATAAATTTTCATTAAAATGATGAAACATTTAAACTATCAACATAATTCAGCAAAACTGCATGTATACTTTTCAGGACTTTTTGGATTACAAATAAGAGGACTCAAAACTACCTTAGGTTAAGAGTCAGTTTACCTAATCACAATATTGGAAAGTCCAATTGCAGCTTTGTGTGTGTCTAAAGAAACAGTTTAAAGTTGGATAAGTGAAACTTTTCTCTTCACTTTATGTCTCTTTCCTTTCTTTCTCTTTCCTTCTGCTCTTCTTTCATTTTACTGACTTGATTGATATTCTACTGGCAAGTTCTTCTTCTGGTAAGAGAACCTCCCTAAACTCAGTCCTAAAAGAATTCTTAAAGATAGGGAAATTCTCATTAGATTGTATCATAATCCATACCATTAGATTTGTCTTCCAACTCTACATAAAAGAGCTTGGAACAGAGCCATCAGCTGGTAAGTGGGCAAGACAGATTGGTTTGTAAATTCATCACAAAATGGGAAGAGGTGTAGCAGTTTCCTAATGAAAAATGAATGTTGTCTGGGTTGTTTCTAATTATTTATTTTTATATGATTCACTACCTCACAGATTCAGAGAAGTCAAATTATATGAATCTATGTCACGTGGAAGTTAATTTCCCAGTTCTCTAATGTAGAATGATAAAAAGAAAGTACTGACATGTCTAAAACAGCTCACTAATGACTGTCTACACCCTGAACACTTAAGGTTGCACTCTTCCAGATGGCAAAGCAGTTCCTCAGGGACCCCTTTTACTTTTGCCTTGGCACATCCAACTGTTTATAGACAGATCTCCTAATTCTCTGGTGGTTTCTGGCTATGAAATCTTAAGCATTAGAACTTGAAGTTTCTCAGAGACAGTGAGTATCCTACAGTGGGATTGTGAATTTTATGCATTCTCAGGCCATGGAAATGTGTCCAAATTTCTGATGAAGCAGCCTCTGAGGTCTGTAAATAGGCAGCTGAAAACACCTTAGAATATGTGTGATCTTGCACATTGGTTATTAATTTAGTCAAGCCAACTGTCAGTCAGACCATCAGCCAACCACAACAGGCAGCTCATCGGGCAGCTTGTCATCTCAGACACTTAGCTAGTAGGCTAGCCATGCATGCAGCTAGTCATCCAGTCAGCTAGCAAGTTAACTAGCCTATCTTCCTGCCAACCAGTCATCCAGCTAGTCAAGCTCTGATCCCATGAGAGATTGAGTAAATGAATGAGTTTCTCCCAGAAGATTGATGGTCAGGCATCAAAGCTGTTTGTCAATCAACAGTCTCCAGTTCTGACAGCCACTGCAAGGAGGACTGCCCGGTAGGGTTTTTCCTTTTAAAACATATCTAGATTTTAATTATCTTAATTATTTTAATTATGATAAACAAGTCAAATCATTCCATTGTAGATTTTTCAAATACATAGTGTATTTAAAGTAGTGTGAGCTCTGATAATTAGACCATAGCAAGTTTGGAGACATCTTCTCAAGATATTTGGAAGACTTCTTATTTTAGGAAGATTTATTTATTAACAAAATATGGTAAGACATTACAAAATTATCTGTTTAACAATATAAGTCTCTTAGGTATTCAATATCAATGATATTTTTAAAATATCTTCACCACTTTGAAAATGAAAAATTTTCTTTTCAAATAATATAAAGAATTTGGGAGAACTAATATCTTTCTCAGTTATTTCAAATGAAAGAGTTTCAAATTTGAAAAACAAAAGTAGATTCAATATTTATTTTTTAATCCATTCTATAATTATTTATGTATTCTATAACGGTGTTTAAAATCTTAAATTATAAAGAGAAAAATAAAGACTAAACACTTCTATGAAGAAGTGGACTTTGACATTGGTGAAGATAAACATTCAGCCAAATAATGATTCTAACTCTGACAAAAGTACAAATATTTATGCATCACAAGGGAGCATGTCCAGAGAAGGGGATAATGCTTAGCTAAATTTTGAGGAGTGGCACTGTTAAGGGGTTCATTTGGCTTGTGGAAAGAAGGCAGAAATAGCAAGCCTTCCTGTAAAGAGTGCTGGGCACCTTGAGAGAGTATTGTTCAGTTCTGTTTTTGTGCATTAGTCTGTATGAATATAGAAAATAGCACTCAGCAGTGAAGCTCCAGGCATAAGTGAAGCCATGTCATGTACCTGTGGGAACTCGGTCCTCAGAGTTATAGGGAAGTCCCAGGAGGACTTTGCTAAAAGGTCAGCGACACTGTGCTCATCCCATAGTGACGTGCTTTAAATAGCTGCATTTATGGTCTTGGACAATGGTCTTCAAGTGGTTTTGCTAATATATTTCAAAAAAAATCTTAAAACTTTACTCATTGTATATATTGAAACTGACAAGTTACATTTCTTCTTAAGTAAAGATAGTTGCAAATGTTGCACTTTCTAGTACAATTGAGAATAAGACATTTAAACCATTGTAATAAAGTATAACCAGTGAAATCCTACAGCAGCCTGAAAACCACCAACAATTATTTAGCAAGAAATCTTTTCTTCACCACAAATGTCACAGAAAATTTTGAAATATAAACTCTTATTTTCTTTTGCCTCTTGAAAAGCTTTATCGTATTGTAAATGTTTATCATTGAAATTATTTTATATTTTACTACAACTTGACTCTCAACAGAAATACAAATACAAAGTCTTTATATATTTTGTAAATAAATGTAGTTCAGGGTGATGGTGTCTTGCCAAAACAACCCTCAAATACTAATATAATTTTGGTTAACTATCATTTGATTAATATTGATATCATTAATGTTTATTAATCCTGCATAGCTTTTAAACTTATCTCTTAATAATCTGAAATTTTATCAATTATTTCACATATCCACAGAATACTTATATGTAGAATGATACAGAGACCCACACCACTAGTATTTTTTTAGCAGAGATAAATGTTGAGTACTCATGAACACAGATAATTAAAAGAGAATAAAAAGAATTTTGATATATAAAGTTTATCAATGCTTCAAGCCTTTTCCAAGTTGTAACTCAAAAATCTCATAATCATCAAACCTGCTTTTCAGTAGTGTCTCAGCAGACACATCCATTACATATTTCTACGGTTTTGTTGAAAAGAATACTAAAATTTATTTAGTTTACAAACAGGTATAATATTCCAGTCAATTAAGTCATTATTTTCTCATTGTCTGTGAAGTGTATCAAAAAGTTTAATTCAGGGGCTGGGGATTTAGCTCAGCAGCAAAAGCGCCTGCCTGGCAAGCGCAAGGTCGTGAGTTCGGTTCCCGGTACCGGAGGGAAAAAAAAAAAAAAGTTTAATTCAGTCTTCACAAATTATTGTGAACGTATTTTGTTACTCAAAGTTAGTGTATTTTTATTTATCCTTTTTTAACCAAGAGAAATTGGATGACACAAACTATCATTAACTTAAAGATCAATAAACTTTCTACACAAAATCACTTCTATATTGAAGTATAAGTTACATGCAAAAAGTACATATTTAGTTCATGTCTTAACGAATTTTAGATCATTTGGTTAATGCCATGTATCCATGCATGAACTGTGCAAATGAAATCAGTACCCTCTCTTCTAACTTCTTTTATTGTCCTCTAAAAATAAAAGAGGCATTTTCCATAAATGATTTTGGGTCAATGAGACAATCATAAGACAAAAAAGACCTATGTCTTGGCCCTTGCCACATACCATAAAAATTAATTCCAAGTATATGACAGAACTTAATATAAAAGAGCAAACAATGAGTTTTTTAGAGAAAACACAAAAGATCATTCTCACTGCTTTGGAAAAAACAAAGATTTTCTTAACAGTATAATAACGATGCTAAGCATAAAAAATAGAAATGTGTGCATCAGACTATAGTAAATTTGAGAACTGCAGTTTTTTTAAAAGGAAGCCTTAAGAAAGTGAGCAATCCATGGAGCTGAGGGAAGATATTCACACTCCATATCTTATATTCAGAATAAGTGAAAGAACTACAAATCAATAGAGCAAAGACAGATAACTCCATAGAAAGCAGGCCCAGCTCTGGGAAACATTTCACACAAGCAGAGTTCAGATGGCTAATGAAGCAATGAAAAGTAAATCAGTTCCATTAATATCAAGGATTATGTATCAAACCGATATGTAAAGTCATTTTACTGCGATTGGAAAGCTTAAAATGAGCGAAGACAGTATAAAATGCCAAATATTAGTGATGAAGAGGGCATCTGGAGATTTCCCAATATATAATTTTGCAATAATTTTTCCTCAGTTTTTGAACCTAAGCATACTTTA
>NW_004955433.1:20108043-20111943 GCF_000276665.1 Chinchilla lanigera | reverse complement strand
GGTCTCACTATGCAGTACAGACTGGCCTTGAGCTCACTTTGCGGCTGGAAACCCTTTCTTCAGCACTCCGGGCTGCCTCTAATACATTTTCTTGTTTTATTGTGTTCACACCTGTTATCAGTGCCTGATACCATAACTGATTTGCTTCTTTCTTTTCCATATGAATGTAAGTTACAAAGAGATAGAGATTTCCTTTTTTTTGTTCTCTGTCACATCCCTAGCGCCAAGGGTAACTAAGTGATGATGCGAATAAAAAAATGAAGTAATGAATGAGCACATCCATCAGGCGAGCCCCCAATCCTTACAATAGCCGCTCTTCTGCCGCAGTGAGATAAAGACCAGTCAGCATTCGTAGATAGTCGCTGGCCCCGGTGTTGCGGCGCCCAAGCGCGAAGCCCAGCCACGCAGGAAGATGTTTCCCTCTAAGGCTGGGCGGTGGCCTCGTGGGAGACGGGCCGTGGGCATTTGGCCACATTCCCTGAGGGCCACCGCTGAGTCCACGCAAGGGTCTCCAGAATTTCTCATTTTACTTACACAATCAAGAGTATTCCTACAGTATTTATTAAAAAGAGCTTCCTGTACTTTTTCTATTACTTTGGTGAGTGTATTGTACATCAAAGGACTATGTGTTGGTTAAATCAGGACTTGTGTCTTTTCAGTTTTTCCTAAGCCAATAACACATTTTGTAAATTACTGTTTTTATAATAGGTCTTCCAAACAGGTACTGTTTGCCCTTGACTTTTTCCTTCTTCAAGATTATCTCATAACTCTCCTGTGTAGTCTCATATGAAAACTTAATACTCTTTCTGCAAACTTCTATGATAAAACAAAAGCCTGCGATTTTTTTGAAACTGTTACGAATGAATAGATAAATTAAGGAAGAAAACTTTACAGGTTTGGATTTTCTGATGGAATGGGAACACTTTTAAGATTTCTTTTATCTTTGAAGTGACAAAATTCTGCATGCTGATTCCTACAACATTGCTGATAAGTGTTGATTGTAAAATTATTTACACATTTTTCATAACCACCTGCAAGTTTATGGATACAAATCTAACTAATGACCACAAAAAGCTAAGACTTACTCTTGTCTCTCGCTCTTTCAGAGTATTTACATTTGTTAACTTTTTTCCTGTCTTTCAGTTCCATTAAATTTTCCCATCTAAATCACTTAAATAATTTGATACTAATTTTATACAAACTAATAGAGGCTTAAGACTGGCTGTTAGCTTTCGTTCCAGCCCTGAGAAACAATCCACATTTGTGTTTGCAGTGGAAGGTTATAAATTACATTGAAATATCATTCACTTAGAGTCATTCTCCAAGATTGTAAAGAGATGGATGGTCTCCAGGGGAGGGTTGTCATAAAAAGGAAAATCAAACCAGCTGAATAATACAATAAGTCTCTCTATAAAGCTAGCTCAGCCAAGCAGAGATATGAAAGGTAGCAGCCTTTGAGGAGACGGCTGACAGATTTCATTTGTCGAGGATCAGATCCTGCCCTGGTGTCACATGTCATATCTTCCCACCACCCTTTTGGTGTTCTACAGGCACCCAGTCTGGGTGCTGTCAGGGGAATAAGCAGGGACTGCCAGAGAAGGCCAGCCCTGATTAAATCAAGTGTATGAAAATCAACTATTTTCACCTTTCTTTTCCTGCTCTAGTGTTCAGTCTCTCCGGCTTATTTACTAATCAGATTGAATAAAAGTGAGGCAACAATAAATGTTCCGCTTTTCTTCGTTTCTACTTCCCTTTCCTTTCTGTCCAGGATAACTCCTTTTTCTTCAAGGTGGTTCTCTTCTTCACTTCCTCTTTTTAAAGTTTGCTTAGCTCTTCTCTTATTTGTATGTTATTTGCCCTACATTCCTCAGCGCATTTGCCAGTTTTCTCTTCCTTCCTCTCTGAATAGAGAAATATAAAGAATTTGATAATTCCTCCAGGCTTAATATTTTACAGATGTGATGTTCTTTGACCAAATGAGAGGGAATCCATCTGAAGGTTACCTAAGGCTTCTGTCTACTTCATCAACTTTCTTAGAGTTTCCTGGGCTTCTTCATTCAAACCTTCTATTCATTCTCTTTTTTTTTTTTTTAATTGGGGTTTGTGTGTGTGTGTGTGTGTGTGTGTGTGTGTGTGTGTGTGTGTGGAAAAGGGGCACTTGTGGGCCTTCTCCGTGTTAAAACACTACTGGGCACTGAGAATAGAAAAATGAGCAAATTTTCATGCCTTTCCTAGAGTGCTTTATCAAATTATCTCTTCAATTGCCTTAGTTTGACAATTAACAGTTTAAAATTATATATCAATAGGGAATCCAAGACATTCATAATGAAGAACCACACAGTTTATTCACAAATTTGAAACCATATTCAGAGCATTATTATGTATGCATATAAATATGAAGAAGTAATTTAAATCAATGTTATGATTTGCTATCCCAAGGAAACACAGGAATCTGGAATTTGGTTCAATTTGAGGTTTCAAAACCTGGGTCTCTATGTGAGCACTGGTAATTGTCAGGCAATATTTTCCTGAAAAATTTGCTGTTTCTTTTTCATTTCTCTGTTTATACACTAACAGTGTATTAAAGTTCTCCAAATTGTATTATATTAATTCTCCAAGTTATATTTGTATACATGAGTTAGCTGTAAAACAAAAGCAAGCAAACAAAGACCCTATAATTCTATAAACCTTTCAAGGCATTTTAATCCTTTTCTTCATTAGGTCTGCTATGCACTTTGTGTAAGTGCTTAATACATATCAAACACAAGTATATAAAATTATATACTCATCAGTACTTTAGAAAATGTTGTGAATGAAGGAAAGATTAAGTAATGTTGAAACAATGTGTTTTCTCATTGACTTTTTGAAGGATACATAGGGGCAATCTTCAAACATAACTATTGCAGCTAGGTTTTCAAACAGTTTGCTGCTGTGACAAAATTGTAAAAACATTTTGAGCAAATGATTTTCATGTATCTTTGCAATAATTATACTATCATTTATGTATATCAAATGTTGAGCAAGTCCAAGCAGACTTAAAAAATATTTCATAAATCAAAAAGCTCTTCTCATTTGCATCGTTAATAATGATATTCTTTTATAAATATTTAGGAAAACGTATAAGAATATATTATTCTAAGGAATAAACCTGGACTATTTCTGAAAAGTATAAAACCTGAAGCATTTTTCTGAGGCTGATATTTGACTTACTTCTGTTTATAGCCTAGTAAATTAATCCTTATGTGCTTCTGTAGATATTAGAAAAAGACATGAAAATCCTTGGTCAGAGACAAAGAATGGCATTACTCATGACAAAACAATTACTAGCATGTTGCCATAAATTCCTCTTGCTCCCTAGATGGACAGGGAGAATAGTCACAGAAATCAACCCACACAGTAGGCTGTATTGCAAAAGAGATAGTGAGATTTAAAACTTCACTGTTTTATAGCAAGCAGTAAGCAAGTAAACCTTCATCTCTGAAGGAGATATCACCTCACTCCTTAGTTCCTTGCTGTAACAAAACCCACAGTCCAAGAAGAGACCCAGTAAACAGTGCTCAAGGCATTAAATTCTAGCACATATCAACACAGGTAGGAACATGAGAGACACATGGAAAAATGTCCGTCAACAATTTTTCTCATATTCTTCTGTAATTTTTAGTGTGGATTTTATATGCAACGGAATACTACCCTGCCATCAAGAAAGATAAGCTTGAGACATTTTTTGGTAAATAGATGCACCTTGAGAACATCATTTTAAGTGAAATACATTTGACACATGTTTAAATAACACATTGTTTCCCTTGTGTTAGAAGTCTAAAAGGTAAATGACTAAAATGGAGGGTAGACATTGGCAAGTAGTAAGAAAATGCTCAAGTAAAATGAGGAACGAGGGAGAGG
>NW_004955433.1:20025047-20107925 GCF_000276665.1 Chinchilla lanigera | reverse complement strand
TGATCATTATGGATGTCAAAAATATACCAAGAAAATTAATTTTCAAGAGGAAAAGTAACACTAGGCCATAAATAACTTGGTATTTGCAATAATTACTGGTTTTGCTTTATTTTTGAACACTGACAATATAAAAATGCTCTTCAGCCCAATTAGACTCAGATTCCATCCATACCTACTTAATGCCTGCTATGTATCTATTACCAAGATGCATGGTTTACTACATCAGAGACCCCTCAGTGCTCAGGAACACCTTCCAATAAAGTGCTTTGTGAGATATAATTCAAACAGCACCATATGAGAGGAGGGAAGCCCAAAGGGAAGCAGCTGGTTACAGCGATCAATTTCAGACTCTTTCAGATGCCTCTGTTGGTATCATTTTCACTTTCTCATAATGTTTTGCAAGTTTTCAGAGGATGGCACTAAATCACCTCATCAGTAGCACTGTTCCCTACTTTGAAACTCATATGAATTTACTATGTTCAGAAAATAATTGTATGAAACACTATAGAAAATATTTAATGGTCTAAATATTACCTTTGATCCTGCAGGTAGCTCACCATAAATCTCTTGCTCTTTGAGTCCTAGGAATGATGGTTTTTATCTAGCTCCCATACCAAACAAGTTAACACTATCATGAGCCTTTTATAAATGAAATGCATGGATTCAAACAGTCCCCTTAAGTCTGTGCCTGGTTAACACCTCCACATTCTTTATATTATCTCAGGTTCTTTCATACAGGATACATTTCAGAACTCTGAGCAGATCTCTCCATACGATTGATAAGTATAACTTCATCTCTCTTTACTTTTTAGTAATTGCCACAGCTGTAATTCTGTACATTTTATGTGATTATTCAGTAATGTAACCAAAGATCTCTCTTTAATGGAACTAAGTTCTTAGATTGAAGATTTTAAATTTAAAACTATGTCAGCGTTAATCAGGAAGAATTTCTTATCTTTTTATATGACTAATTTTAATATCTGTTTCTTGCCCTTTTTTCTAAGTGCTATGAGCACAGACGTACATTTTTAAATGTACTGAATACTTGTATTTTTACTTGTAGTAAGTGCTCCATAAATAAGAACAGAGTGCTTTTTATGCTGTTACTTTTGTCATATTATGTGGTGCTTACATTCTCATGTTTACTTGATAAGTAATGTCCCCTAAAAACTACACTGCCTATATCAAGGCATAGCTATGAACACCTGCAAAGTGTCTAATGAAATAAGGAGTATAAAATATAGAGGTTAAAACAATGGAAGATTTGAAGGTACATGACAGTCAGTATCGAAGGAAGAAAATAGTATAGGGTTTGCAAACAGATATCTCAAATTTCAATCTCAGCTTTTGTTTCTTAGTTAAAACTCTAGGGTAAATTGTACACTGTTTCAGTAAGTTTGGGCAGATGTAACAGAACACAAACATCAAATTCTAACAGTTAAAACCCTGACAGTCTACTTCTTCTTGGTTCCTAGATGTCTGGGATTTTTCTCTCTGTACCCTCACTTGTCAGGAAAGCAGTATTTCATTCATAAAGGATCCCCTATCATAACATAATCATCCTCAAGCGCTCACCTGCAAATAGCATCATGTTGTACTGTTAGGATTTCAACACATGAACTTTGAGAGGAGACAGACATTGAGTCCATAAGGGAATATCTCTACATCACGCTTTAATAGGGTATTTCAGGGAAAATGATACCTACTTTAAAAAAATTCTTATGGAGTAAGTGAGGCAGTATAATGAAAGTCCTGGAAACAGTAGTAACAGCAACTATTAGTTCAAGTGTATGTCTTCTTTTTAGGATGATATCATCTCTTTTGCTGGTTTTGTTTTCTGCACATAGTTGCTGTTACAGTCGAGGTTTGCAAAGGAATAGATTTAATACAGGACACATAATTTATAGGATTATTTTATGATATTCATCCAAAAAGTCAAATGCAGAAGATTACAGAAGATCTGTGCACACACTAGAGACTAAAAGAACCCAGTTGAGGGCTGGGTCCCATGACAATGTTCTGCATGAATCTAACTGAAGACCTAGAGCCCATAGCAATGTCCTTCACAAGTCCACCTGGAGGCCTAGAGCTCCCAACAGTGACTCATGCAAGTCTGCACCAAGGCTCTGCAATTAGAAGGCCCAAAGGTCAATGGTGGAAACTAGAAAGTCTGTGCCAGAGAGATGAAGGATTTGTGCCAGTATCTATAGATCTGTGCAGATGGATCTGCACTGGAGCCAGGAAGTGATACTTAAGATAAGGACCAAAGAAGTCCCCTGAGAAGAACTGCAACTATCCTCAGTGACAGTGATGATCTGAGCTCCTCCAACAATGAGACCATCTAAGTTCATATCAGGAAAACCAGTATGACAAGCTTCTCCAGGGGAATCAATGGTACACCATCTTCCACTCCAGTTCTCCTTTATGCTGTTGGCAACAATCCCCAGATGGGCCTCCCACACACCACACCACGTTGATTCAGTTCTGCTGGGCATTACAAATTGGCCATTAGTTAATCCACCGTAGTTGCAATTAGTTTTCCCAGTCACATATCTGAAATCTAGTATGTTATGTGGGGCAGCCATCATGCTTGCATGGAGGAAACTCTGGAAACTGTTGTTTGATTTCTCCCAAATAACACATTATTATGAAAAAAGTATTTAACTGGCATAATTTGTATGTAACATCCAGAGCATATTTACTTAAATAATTGCATTTTTAAAACATGCCATGGTATTTTGGCATGCATTTAAATACAGCTTATATTTAGTACACTTAAATTCAAATTCCCAGGTCTTAACTGATATTAACATTTGAGAATTGTATACTTGATTATATATTTTAACAAGAAAATAATTTGAGATATTATAAAGAGACAAATGTGGTGGTAGCTCATTACTAGTGCAAGACCACCTCTTTCCTCTGAAATCCACTTAGAAAATGGCCTATTCCAGAAGGAGAGATGGAAAAGACAATCAAGAACATATAAACATATAATTGGAGAAATAGTTGCAATATTTTTGCCAATGTTACATGACAACTCTAGAAAGCACTGAGAGACGAGGTACACTGAAAAATCTTAGCCATGAAGATCAAGGCCCTTCTTTGGCTAGCAGTTGAGATAAGAGTCAGTTAAATTTACTATTTAGACATTTTAATGCCCAAAAGTTGTATTATGATTGGGGAATTATTTCCCCCTCATGATGAATTTAATGATCACAGCAGCACAGCTGTGGAAATCACACTTGGAGAAGCATTTGAAATTAAATAGTTTAGTTTATTCAGAAAGCTTAGGAAGGCAGGCCCCATGTGCTCCGTGAGGAAACATGTGGGAGGGGCTTCCAGGGAATGGGCTCATTCATGGAAGTGGGGAGGAGAAAGGGTGGTCGCTAGACTTGTAGACAAGTGATTTTATTGGAGTCTAGGGGGTTAAGATGAGGAAAAGGCATGAGGGATTTTATTATTTTGTTTCAATACCACTAGGTCACAGTCTAGAGAAAACAATAAAGGAAACTCATCTTTTTACCAATGGAGTTGAGGGTCCTTTGGCTCAAGCAGGATAGAAACTGCAAATAACCAAAATGCACCTCCTTTAGTGTTCCCTGTTCTGGGTAATAACTGCCATTGGCTCTCTGCTCTCAATGTCACCAACTCTCCCTGCTGCTTTTAGTGGCTGGAGCCAGCACATTTCAGAAAGTCTCTATTGTTCTCCATCACTACCCCATGATTCTATTGCTGCTAGTGATCCTCAATGGTACCAGCTCATTACTGCTTGCTTTCAGAATCAGCAGATTTGGGGGAACCATATCAGCCTCCTTTCCTCAAGATAGAAATCATGAACTCACAAAATAAAAGTCATCCAGAAGAAGCTTTACATTGCAGCATAAAAGAAAGGACTATAAAGACTGATTTGGTAAGGAAAAGGGACACAGACTGAAAAAGCCTCATAGAATCCTGCTTGTGAAGTGCAGATTTTCTCCTTACTCATGCAGGGGAGGCCCTCTTTGTAATCTAGTGGGAGAATATCTGGATACAAAGGCAGAGTGATCCAGAGAGGCTACAGGATGGAGTCTGTTTTCTTGATGAAGCCATGACTTTTGCCACAACAAAGCAAGTGAATGACTATAAGCCATATTGAATACTTATGACTATCAGACAAGGAGGAAAGAAAAGTTTCTCAAAGTACCACCTTCTCTTCACTCTCAGTGGGAGGTACGTGGCATACGGGTATATCTGGTCAGGAAAAGGTCTTCAGAGCCTGCCTGTAGGGATGTTAAAGTAACAGAAAAATATGACATTTAAAAGATGTATAAGTCTTGTTTTGCTCAAGGGAAGCAGTAGTTAATATACTAATGTGATAACAATGCAAATATTTTCCATGTTTTTGATAGACTATGAGCCATAGAAAGTGGGATTCTTTAGTGGTTTGTTAATGTACAGAATACTACCAAGCAATTTAAAGGAACCAAATGTTGGAAAATGTAATCTATTAGGTGAATTTCAAGGGTACTCTGCTGAATGAAAATAACCTGTCTCTAAACTGTGCATATAATTAAATTTATATTATATTCACAAAATGACAAACATAGAGATGGAAAACAAGATGTTTAGGGATGAGACAATAATTCTTTATGTTCATTTAGTTTCTGTTTATTCAAATCTCAAAAAGTGACAAAGTATCACAGAATCACATAGAAAGGCATGCAAAAGGTTGACAACTCACAGTCATGTGACCTAGATTTAATCTAATTCATCATCTTGGGCCAATACTTTCAATGTCCTGTTTTAATAATAAATTATTACCTAAAAGGTTAATACTGGGGTAAACACAGTAACAGTTACAAAGGACTTATCTGTATAGTTATTGTGTCCTTTTGTGAGTCTGTATTTAAAAATAGTTTCAAAATTTCAGTGTATGTACCAGGTACTAACGTAATTGCCAGAGATTAAAGCAAGATGATGGATTCTTATCCTTATGGAGGACAAATTTTGCCAGAGATTAACAATAAACAGAAAGATTAGTATAATAATTGAGGGAAACTATTGATTCTGTGAAACCAACACAATCTAACCAGGTAATGTTTGATGGAGAGGCTCAAGATTCTATTTTGGATGAAGTACACAGGAAAGGTAAACCTGCAGAGGTAACATTTGAGATTTAAAATGTCTGGATTTTTGAAGATGGATGCTTCTATTTCATTTATCTATTTAAGTGAGTTGAATGTTCTTATATGCCAGGTCTACAAATACAATAAAAATTGGCTGATATTTATGAGGTAATATATAAGTTTAAACCCACTAAGAAATACCTTGCTGAAAGCTAAAACTGGAATTTTATTGTTGAGTAGAAAAGAGTGTGTGGGTTGGAGGCAAATTCATTTTGTGGATCATACTTTGAAACCTTAATAATAATGTTAACAGTAATAATAGTAAAAATTATTATAATCAGACATTAGAAATTATTTGTATGTATTATGCAATGAGTTCATTTCATTATTATACCCATTTTTACTAGACATTGGATGTAATCCAGAGAGAATGCTGATCATTTGATTAGATATGTATTTACAACTACCCTGGAAAAACGTGTGCTTTTTCAATAGAAAATATATTTCATAGATGAGAGAAAGTGGTGCTCACAGAAGTAAGACAAATTGCTAAAACACACAGATCCTATGGTAGGTTTAGAGTTAAATTCGCTACTGTTGGGACGAAAGCATTTTTATTAGTCTACCTCAGAGGATATGAGGCGACAGGCACTCCTGAAAGAGGTACCTAGATTTGTGAAGGCATGTAGTATACTTCTCCAGGTCTGGGGAAAACCAGATAAAACAGGAAGCCCCTTCTCAGGCCAGCTGTGCAGAAACTTTGCACACACATCAGCTATTTATATCAAAGACCTACCTAACTAAATTTTTCTCATGACCTTGAGAGTTGGATATTAATATCATGCTAATGGTGCTAAAATGGGAAATGAAAGGAGGAATTCACTTAGTGGACATCAGATTCCAGATGTGGTAAGAGCTGAGAATCACCACAATTAATGCCAGCATTCCCATTCGCTCCACATCTTAGATCATGGAAACTGATCGATCCTGCTATGTTTTCCTGCTAGATCTCACTAGTAGTTTTCTGATTAAATTGCTCCTTGGAGTCTTTATTCATGGATTTAGAGTTGCCACAAGTGTTAAAAAGTATTTACTCTCCCTTGAGGGATTCATCTTAATATGCAGAATTACATGATTCTTTATTCTATAGTGTGAGTTGTAATTTCTTTACAGAAGTTTTGTCTTTTACGTTTCAGTGGTGACTGTGTACCAAGACTGTTTTTGTGCAGTAAAGCACAAAACATAAACAACACATGACTGTCATTTCTGTGCCCCTGAGGAGCATTAGAGTTTAATATAAAATTTTTTGGTTAATTCTCCAGAAAAAAAAAAATAGAAACAATTTATTTTAGAAGCTGAGAAAATCATGAGTCATACAATTAGACCAAAGTGGATATTTAATGTAAGTTTCCAACCTGCCTCACTCTCCCAGCCCCCAGCCAGCTTGCCAACAGAAGCAGGGCTCTTTGCAGAGAATTCAGCTCAGCACTTATAGGAAAGGAAAGAAGATAGGACAAGGGAATTTGCACTTCATGGGAATGTCTTGGGACACTCAAAAATTTACAGCATACATTTCAAAGGACTCAGCCCACTGAGATTCAAGACTGCCAGAAAACTTTAACCACAGATGTTCACAGGGATCTTCCCATCTATTATCACCTGCCTGTTGTCCATCCCTATAAAAGAGTCATACTTCTCTTTGTTTGGGGCAGAAGGTCTTATCACACTCTCTCCCTGAACCTAGCACAATAAATTCCATGCCATTTTGCCTTTACACAAGCCTGGTGGTCTCTGCTGATTATCTGTTACATTTTTCCTCTGTTTTGTGAGACGTTCACCAAACAATTTAACCACACTAAGGTGCAATTTCCCCATGTGAAAGACTGTCAGAATAATGGTTACTGTGCTTTCGATTTACAGTTTAGTGACATGTCTCATTTAAGCTCTGAACGGTGTTTGTATGTAGACTAAACTAAATGTGTATTTGTGCTCTTGTTCTAGTATTAATAATTTGTATATAATAATTTATATTTTGCATGCTGAAATGACTGAAAATGATACTTTTTCTTGTGATACTGGGAATCGAACCCAGGAACTTGTGCTTGCCAGGCAGGCACTTATGCTACTGAGCTATATCCTCGGCAAATGACAGAAAATGAGCATCTGACTTTTCCAGAACATGCAATAGTGTTAGAATCAGAAATCATTAAGTTTGAGATGATCTTTTAACAGACAACATACTCTTTGCTTTGCTGGCTGGGACCAGAAACATTCATTCTTTGTAGTCTCTAATGCCTCACATTAAAGTAATGCTTTATCTATCTGAACAGCTGAATATCCATTCAAATTCCTACTACTTAGCCTTGAAAGAGTGCACAATATATCAAACACAAAATAAATAATTTGATTTCTACAGTGTCATGACCTAGATTATGTTCACTTCCAGAGTGTTACATTTGTTCCTTTTTACAGACCATCCTTTTTAATAAAACATTTACTTGAAGTAAGTCTCTAAATTTCCCTTCAGAATCAGAGAGGCCAATTTCAAAGGAAATTACAGTTGTACTTAAGAGTTTGAATTATCACTTGGATAAAGAAACCCTTAGCTATTTCTTACTGTTACACGGAATATAGATCATTATCTAAATTAATTCTGAATAAAAGTGCATTTAAAAAAAAGGAACAGAGAATTTAGAGTCTAAAATTCTGTTTTTCTTCTTAATGTGGCTTTGGTTGAAGTAACTATGTATGCTGGAAGTTTTCAAAGAATAAAAATAAAGACTCATGACTTGTCTGTATGAGATCAGTTTGCTATCTGGCCTGGAAGAGTGGTTCTCCTCGCTGCCTGCATCGCAAACCACCTGGGGAGAATGTGCGGAGGATATTAAAATGCAACATTCAAAAGTTTAGCTCTAGTAAACATGATTCAAAAGGTCACAGCAGGACACATTTAAGCCTGTATTATCCTAGAGCATCTGAAGCCATTCTGATGTATACATTGGTTAGCTTTTCTAAGTCCTGAAATAATAACTACCATCTTAATAAGATTAAAATCATTAAATGATTGATTTGGATGACATAGTGGAAGCAATGTTCCCTGTTCACAGACTTTTCTCTGAACTATACAGCTGTGCACCTTAACATTGTTATGAAAATTAACACTGAACAAAGAACTGGTGTGTTTTCAAGCACAGGAGCTTTGCACCTAGAATCTCCTGCAGTGAATCCTGTGATCTCCTTTCTCATCAAAGCAGAACGCGGAGCAGAGATCTCTATGGTGGCCTTGTATTTTGCTCATTTGTGAAGAAGTGGTCTTCCCAGATATCAAAAAACCTGTGAGGAGTACCAGGAGCTGAACATGTTATCCTAGGGTGATGCAGTGCCTTCCCAGGGCATCTTGCTTTCCTTCTCAAATCTTTCCATTCATTCATGACTAGGCAGCAGACCAATACTGTAAAATGGGAAATATCAACCCAGCTTTAAAATCAAAACAGCCCCATTGATTAAGATCAAAATTAAATTCCTTCCTCAAACCTGTCCTGGGGGGGCTGGGGATTTAGCTCAGCGGCAAAGCGCCTGCCTAGCAAGCGCAAGGTCGTGAGTTCGGTTCCTGGTACCGGAAAAAAAAAAAAAAAGACAAACCTGTCCTGGTTTTACCCCAATTATCACATTGTCTCTTTCTTTGCTAGTTTTGTTTTTTGTTTCTGGATTGTATACTGACATGCTTCTGACTTTGGAGGTTAATGTCTGATGTTCTTTTGCCATTTCTTTCTTGCACTTCTTTTATATATGTTTTTAATCTAATTTCTTAAATCAATAGTCAAAATATTTTGACAAATTGCTTGGTTATTCCACTGATATCTTTGTTAACTACTTTTTATGTTAAAGAGAATAAAAAATCAATAAAAATGATGCAGAATTTCCAACAAGTTGATAGGAAATTAACAATGATTATTATAGTGCACATTGTTATCATCAAAGTAGTTGTTCAGATTACCAGATAAAGGCATGTAAGACTGATCAAACAATATAGCTGGGTGTGGGGGCGCACGCCTGTAATCCCAGCACTTGGGAGGCTGAGGCAGGAGGATCTCTGTGAGTTCAAGACCAGCCTGCGCCACAAAGTGAGCTGTAGACTAGGCTGAACTGCTGAGTGAGACCCTGTCTCAAAAAGACAAACAAAATAAAACAAAACAAAACAAAATAACAATATAAACATGGTCCCTTTCAATGAAATAATAGAAATTAGTAGTACAATTATCTTAGCTATTTTGTGTGTATGTAGTCCTTCTTTTATCCTTTTTCCTATCACAGTCATTCTTTCCTTTTTGAGTACAATCTATTGCACTTTTTGGGTCTTATTTACTCTCTCATTCTCTTACACTAGGGAGACAAAATGACACTTTACTATCAATCTGTATTTTCCTTCAAGGCACTTTTTACAAGCCATAATTTTCTATCTATATGTGAGCTTTTTTGCTCATAGCTTCACTTCTAAACTGCAAGTTTTATGATAGCAAAAGAGGCTTCTTTTGTGACCACTGTACTCTCAAAGGCTGAACCACAAAATCCGGCATGTACCAAGTGTTCAGTATGTGTTGTGGGTCACATGAATGGATCACATAGGTAAACTTTCTTGTTAGACAAAAAGGAGAAATTCACTTAACAGGACCAGTATAGGATATGAATAACAAATTCAACGTTCATCCTTTGGTAAAACTGATTGGAGGGCACAGAAAATGAAAACATTTTCCTTATGAGTATAATATTCAGTAAAAAGAGGGAGAGCTTCAACTCTGATAAAGTGGGCTCAGTAATCTGGTTGGTAGGGTTGAGGATTCTATATAGGGAAGCCTGGGGATGTAGCTTGGCATCATTATCACCTGCCTGGCAAGTACAAGGTCCTGAATTCTATTTCTGGTACCAAATAAATAAATAAATAAATAGCAGGAAAATATTTGAGTAACCAAAATTTTATACCACAATGAATAAAAAATGTGTAAGCACTCCTTCTATTTATGAGTCTGACTTTTAAATTACCTATTGTGCCCAGTGTCCCTGTTTTATGCCAAGGTTGGATTAATTTTCTTCTAGGAAGAGAAGCTCCCTGCATGAGTAGCAGAAGTGGAACTTTATTACTCATGTACCCTTCTTTTGTCATGTAATCTTGTTTCTGATTCCTAGGTTTTACCAAAATAATTCTGGGGGAAGCTAATTTTTATTTCTCTCATCCCAATACATATTTTTACTTTTAATCTCTAGGTTCTGTTGCAAAAATTACTAACGACTTACTTGTTATAAATTTTCCAAATATGCGTTGACTCCTCTTATGTGCAAATATATCTTTTCAGCCTTCTAGTGCTCAAGCATTAATCTTTTTAAAAAATGTCATCTACTATCAGTTTAGTAGATATTTGGGTAATGAATACATGTATTTAATAATATATGTTAAGCCTCCTTTTTTATTCCATAATAATAAAATTCAATTGGACATGCATTAATGCACTGTAAGTTTACATTCTAAGTTAAATAAGAACTCTTAATTTGAGATAAACTTCATGTTGCACCTTATAACTTCCAAATATTGAATTCCAATCAAACAGAGGGTCATTTCTGTTCAGAGATTTATAGTTTAGCAGATACCTCAACTATTATATCTCTCTGGTTTGTACTCTGTATTAATTAAAAGTCTTAAATGTCTCATTTCTTCTGTCCTTGGCCATAGACCACTGATCTGAACAATTACTCTAGGCAGAATATACAGCTAGCACCAGCTCAGGTGAATAATAAAATAGAAATTTGTTGTAGTTAATTTTGGAGCCTGTCAATGCCTTCCTATGAAAAAATATATAAAATATTTTTCTATTTTGCATTTTGGTTATAAAAAATAAAGATACAAATATTTTTTTCCAGAGACAACTTCATGCTACACATTGGGATATGATACTTACATTTCTCATGTGAGAATAGCAATACTTTAAGGGAATTAGTATTGTAATCAATTTAGTATTGTTCCATTTGATAGACAAATAAGTTTAGTTTTAGGAAAATAAGAACTTGATTAAATGTGCATATCATTATATTACTAATACCTAAACTATTTTAAATGTTTGACCTGAGACAGACCCAGAAATAATTATTTGTTGAACACATTTAATCACCATAAAATTCCTTCATAATAGGTAATGTTATACTCACTATGATAAATGAGGAAACTATAATTTGAAAAATTTTTTAAAAAGATAATAAAGTGCATGTTACATCATGAAACTTAATAGAAATTTCAGATGCAAACTGTCCAGTCCTATGTATATTTTTCTTCCCAACCATCCTATAGCTTGTTATAAATATATGATGGACTACTATATGACCTTTTTTGAAAATGTCAATGACTATGATATTGGATTTAGAGCAGTGATCAAAGAAATACATATTGGTAAGGCCACCTACAATCTTGAATAAGATTTTTTTTTGGTGATTAATCCAAAAATGAGTGAAGGACACAAACTTCAAAGGTAAGTAACCACCTAATAGTTTATCTGGTGGAAGACCTTTCAGTGGATGCCCTTTTTTGCCAAGTATAGATCATACCTTCAGTAATATTCAGGAACATTCATTCGGTGGTGACACCGTTTGCAATTGTGCAAACGACATTATCAGACTGTCAGGCAAATTGAAGCAATTATCTCATGAGCCTTAAGTAATGCACACATTGACATATATTTGCCTTTAATAGCAAGGAATGATCTGTCAGCTGAAAACAGCTCCGGCATTGAAATGCTTCTTAGATATTTATTTCATTTCCTGGGAAATGACAACTTTGGCAATAAACAGTGATATTCTTTCACTTAAGGTGAGTTTTAGGATTAGAGAGTTGAATTAGCACTGGCAGCTTGGCATATATTAGCATATGAAAACACTCAGCGATGCACCTCTTGGGAAAAGCTGTAATTAATCATAGACAAACAAATTGTAATTCTTATTATGCATGATAGTGAAGAAATAATATCTTAGCTTTACATAGGCTGGGTTTCGCTGTGGGATGAAGAGCTAAGGGCTGCACTGTGGGAAGCTATATCTGAGTGTCTGAACATAAAGATCACTGTAAGATGCATTTCTCTGACAGAGATAACAAAGCACAACAAACCGCGATGGGATAAATAATCATAATTAACAGCCTGAGTAAGATTCATCTCTACTACAGAGAAGAGTGCTCCTTTAACGCCCATTCAGTTTCAATTCGTGTTTAAAATGGAAGATACTCAAGGAAGAAGACAGGAATTGTCTACTCTGGCATATAAATCGAAAAGGTTTAAGCAACTCAATTTTGGGTATAAGAACTCTAGTTTCTGTGACGATTGTCTTCCATGTCTACTTGCCATTGTTTTTCATATGGAAAGCAGACACCCTCTCTATTAGTCCTTCAAAATAATTTTGTATGAACCTTAAGAAAGTGTTCACTATTTGTACAGATTTTCACTGATCCGTGAAATTTTCTTAAATATTGAATAGAGTTTACATTTAGATGATTATTAAAAGTGTATTCTGTGCATTTGTTGGAATAACGACAGCTATAACCTGCCTAGATTTATTCATTTTTTATTGTTTTATGTCATTATTTGTATAATTTTCCTCTGTTTTATTCATGTGTTTGTAATACATAATAAATATATTCATTGTGGGACAGTGGTAACGACAATTATCACACTTTGATCCTTTTCACTTCTACTCCCTCTTCCCTCTCTCCAGAGAGCGTTACTTTTAAATATATTAAAATGTTCTCAGAGATTCCTAAGAGACTACTAACCCATGGCACTGTGCCTGTTGCCCTTCAAGAATAAGTCAGGCGGGCTGGGGATATAGTTCAGTGGCACAAGTGCCACCCCGGCATGAGCGAGGTCCCGAGTTCGATTCCTTGTTCAAAAAAAAAAAAAAAAAAAAGGGGCTGGGGATTTAGCTCAGCGGCAAAGCGCCTGCCTGGCAAGCGCAAGGTCGTGGGTTCGGTTCCCAGTACCGGAGAAAAGCCAAAAAAAAAAAAAAAAGTCAGGCCTGGGAAGAGGTCCGGTACAGGCAGTCTGACTGCTTCGCTCTATACAGCAAAAGCAAACAAACAAGAAAACAAACAAACAGAAAACACATAAACTGTGAGATGGGAAACTCCTCCTTTTCCACATATGTGAACTATGAACATAAATCTTGGCCTCATTTGTAATTTCTGGACCAAATCCCTCACTCCAATTATTAATATGTTGTTCATAAATGTGTAAAAGATAAGGTTCATATGAACATCAGAACACTGTCAAATGATTCTACGAAATTTGTAATTTCAAAACAACAAAAAAAACCCTTTTCTTTTTAATTCAGCAGAAAAGTATGTAGTATTCAGTAATGGACATTTTTAATAAGAATCTAGTATGCAAATTTGAAATCCATAACTGGTTTTGGTGTTTCTTTATAAAGGAATTTATTCATGTTATTAACTTTTACTTGGATGAATCAGCATCCCAAATATGATCCTTTCTGTCTGTGACATCAAACCTTACATTCTACTAAAAAAAAAAAATTCATTTAGCATTGTGTTTCACCGCTAGTTAATGGTATGTTTTTAAACCATTAAATGTGAACAAATGTAATGACTTGTTCTTCATACAGGTGACTACCTGGCTCTAAGAGTAATATATCCATCAAAATCCTTCTCAGAATTTCTGTTTTATCACCAAAATAATGAGCACAGGCAAATTTTAATAATTTATCATGGTCTTATTTACCTATGGATATGAAAACCATATACTTATGCTCTAAAATGATATCCTCTCTGTTTTCAAAACTAACATTTAGCTTGTTTTGTGAGGGGTATCTTAGGCTAGCAAACTTTTACAAAATGTAAAATGAGGAAACCAAATCTGAAATGTAGCAAGCTGTCTATTCTCTAGTGATTAGGTATTACTAAGAAAGAAAGAATATTTCGTCTCCAATGTATTCAGGAAAGAAATGTGGAATGGGTTGGAGATTAAAGCAGCGTTCAGATATACAAGTGTTATCTTTACAGTTTATGTTAATTAGCTTTATTTAAATCATGTATACAAAAAGTCATTAAATTTAAAGAGTTGAATAATTTTAGTGGGGGCTGGGGATTTAGCTCAGCAGCAAAAGCGCCTGCCTGGCAAGCGCAAGGTCGTGAGTTCGGTTCCTGGTACCGGAGAAAAACCAAAAAACCAAAAAAAAAAAAAAAAGAATAATTTTAGTGAATTAACAACATTTAAACACCAATCAATTTTTGATGTTAATTTTCTCCAAACTCTCATTTAATTTGGAATTTTGCCCCTGTCAATATTTAATCAGTTTCCATTATTGCTGGAGGGTCATGAAGGGAATTACAGTGTACAGTTTTTTCTGCCTGGCTTCTCTCTTTTAGGGCACAATGTTTAAAAATCCATTCATGTTGCTGTACGTAGTTCATTTCTTTTTTTTTTTTTTAATTGCTAAGTAGTACTCCTTTACATGTACCATAAAACTTTTGTGCATTCACCAATTGATGGGCAAGTGAGTTATTTACAATTTCGGGCTATTAGAATGAAGCTTCTTATAGCATCCTGGCACATATGGCACTTACACATAAAAACATGTCTTTATGTGATGCAAAATTATACGTCTGAGTAATAGCTAAGTAGAATTGCTGTGTGACACAGAAAATACAATTGAACTTTTTAAGGTAATAACAATATGCTTTTCAAAGTGTTATATTATTTTGAAATTTTACCAGGAACATCAGATTGTTTCATGAATTCCTTCTTCTTGTCAATATTTGATACTGTCAGATTTTGTTGGTTTGTTTTAATTTACATATTCACTTCTCATTGAAGTTTTAGTATGCAATTTTCTAATGACAAATACCATCAAACATTTATTTGTTTGCCATGTACCAATTTTTCATCATAAAGTGCTTATTAAAATATTTTCTTTATTTTATTTATTGGATTGTTCATCTTCTGGTTAATAATTTGTGAAATGTCCTAAAAGATTCTGACTAGAAAACCTGCTTCCTCTTATTGTTTATGCTTTTATATCATGAATAAGAATCTTTACCAAATGCAAAACCATCCTTATGTGTCTTTATATTTTTTCTAAGAATGTAGTAGATGTATTTGTAACGTGGAGGCATTTGCTCCATTCTGAGTTAATGTCATGAGGTTTGCATGTAGGTAATTATCTGCTTGACCTACCATCATGTGAATGCCTTGGGAGCCCCTTCTGAGAATCAGTCATCATAAATGTATAGGTTTAGTTCTGAATTCTCAATTATGTTTTATGGATCTGTGACACATGATTCAATTATACAGTGAATGTTTAAACGGAAAAGATGCAGTGCCCTTAATCACCTCAAAATACTCTTCTTTGCTTCAAACATGCTTACCCCATTTACTTCTTGCAATTTTTTGCAGCAGTTCTGAAATCCACTTTCATGACTGTCTTTATGAGACATGATCAAAAATACAGTGAATGCCTCTGCCAAGGTCAAACCAAGGAAAACAAACTGGTGCAAACATTAAGGTGTGAACTCACCTGCTTTATTCACTCAGTCTGACACTGTCTGACCTCTGTCTGTTCACCAAAGTAAAAGATCATGAAATGTGAAAGTTTTGAATTGATTCAGGACATAAAAGCAGCTTTGACAAAGCAGCTAAAGACATTCAGGGAAGAGGACAGTGGTGTTGGTTATGTGTGTTCAAAATGAGGGGAAGTATTTTAAGGGAGATCAATGACAGTACGTCTTTTCCTCTAATAATTTCATTAATTATACATTCACTTTATCTTTATCTCAACTGGTGTAGTCTATCTTTATGGAATTACTACCTGTCTTGCTTCTATGTTTTAGAAAAAGTTTTGAAATATGAGAACTTCTAGTTTAGTCCTTTTTTTGGCTTTTTTGAATGATTATTTTGGAAATTTTATAAATTTCATTTTAAATTTTATGTCCCTTTAAATTTCATATGAATTTCAGAATTAAGTTTTTACATTTTTAAAAAATTTAACAAATACTTTTAAAACCTTTTACATTTATTTTTACAAATAATTCACCTGGGATTCTGATGGAAGTTTCATTAAATCTGTTTATCAATGTGAGAAGTATCATCATTTTAATAATATTAAACTTTCCAATACACGAACTTGGGATTTTTAAAAATTATTTTGATCTTTAAATTCTTTCAACAATGTATTGCAACTCGGGTGTGGTAGTACATGCCTGTAAATCCCAGCACTCGGAAGGCTGAAGCAGGAGGATTGTTGTGAGGTCGAGATGAGCCTGGGTTACAAAGTGAGCTCAAGGCCAGGCTTAAATGCATAGCTGTCTCAAAAAGACAAAACAAACAAACAGAACAATGTATTGCAGTATTGCAGCTTCCCATTCATAAGTTTTACATTTCTTTGTTAATTTTTTGCCTAAGTATTCTACTATTTTTGAAATTATTTTAAATTAACCTGCGGTTTTTGTTTTGTTTTGTTTTGTTTTTTTGGTTTTTTCTCCGGTACCGGGAACCGAACTCACGACCTTGCGCTTGCCAGGCAGGCGCTTTTGCTGCTGAGCTAAATCCCCAGCCCTAAATTGCATTCTTACTATCATTTCTGTTTTGTTTGTGGAAAGGGTGAAGAAATACAATAAATTATTTGAACATAAATATTATATCTTAAAATGTTGCTGAATATGTGTTAGTTTTGGTAATTTTTTAGTAAGTTCTTTGATATTTCTGTATACATGTGCCTTTTCCAATATGAATGTCTTTAGTATTATTATTGGTAGTAGTAGTGGTGTAGTACTCATACTGGTATTTTTATTTTTGTCTGATTTTCTGAACAAAAATAATAGAATAAAGTGTGGAATAAAAGTTATGAGAGGTGGAATCCTTTTATTTCTACCTTAGGAGAAAAACAAGTGGTCTTTAACTGTTAAATATAAACTTACTAGTGAGTTTTTTATATGTGTCTTTCTATCAAAGTGAACAGATTGTATTCTATTTCTAATTTGTTTACTAATTTACCACAAAAATATACCAGATTTTTTCAAATTATTTCTTTGTGTCTTTTGAGACGATCATATCATTTATGTTCTTATGACATTTTTATTTTTATTGGTCCTTATAAAATTTAGCATGTTGTTATGTATATACCTATTAATTATTGTTATGTCTTAGAGAAGTGAGTCATTTGCCATTATGTAATAGCTTTTCTACCCTTGATACATTTTTTGCTGTGAAGTTTGTTCTGAAATTAATATAGCTATTCTTGCTTGTTAACGAATGTGACATTTTTCCATCCATTTTCTTTTAATTTATATTCTTCATATTTAATGTAATTTTTGAGATGTACAGTTTTTCAAAATATTTTTTAGTTTTTTATCTGGATCCATTTAGAGATAGTAGATACTTAATAATCAAACTGATTATTGATATATTTGCATAATAACTCTTATTTGTTGCTATTATTTTCTCTTTTTCTGACTTCTGGGATTTTAATAAACCATTCAAATGCAAGTTATATTCCTTTTTTACTTTTAAAACAGCCTTAAAATTTACAGTATATGTTACAAATAATTCAGATCCATTTTCAATAATACTATACCAATTAATTAATTAATACCAATTAATATTATACCATTTAAATATTATACCACTTAATACTATATCAATTAATTAATTACCAATTAATGAGTAGTGTGAGTTTCTCATAAAAACAAAAGAATCGTAATTCTTCTTCCCTCTCTCTGCACTTATCTACACGGGGGCATGTGTACGTGAGGAGTGTGAGTGTGTGTACTTTGTCATTGTTATTTGCACACATTCTAATCATTAGATCCATTAAGAATAAGAAAAATAAAAGAAACTTTTTGCCCTCACTTACTGCTTCTTGATGCTCTTCTTCCACGTAGACATGCATGAGTTCCGGATCTGTTTTCTTGTTGTGTGTGTGTGTGCATGTGTGTCCTTCTCACTAAAGAACTTCTTCTAACATTTTTTTCAGTTATTCTGGCAAAGAATTGCAGCAGTTGTTGTCTTAAATTTTTTTCCCTTCATTTCTGAAAACTAATGTCGTCACATACACAATCTCATGTTGATGTTTTCCTTTCCTCTACTTCTCTGACAATTGTCAATATGTTGCTCTATTCTCTTCTTGCTTTTATCATTTTTAAGGAGATGTCAGTTGGAAATTTCATCCTATTTTTACTTCCATTCAAGGTGTTTTGTTTTATTACTGACATTCTGTAGCTTCAGAAATGGTATGTTTAGGTTTAGTTTCTGAGAACTTATCAAATTGGGTGGTCTTGTGTCTGACATTAATTTAGGGAAATTCTCAGGTATTATTATTTGAATATTTCTTCTGTTCCTTTCTTTATTTTGCCTTTCTCATTACAAATATATTGCACAATTTGCAACTATCTCATAGACCTTGATATGTTGTTCTACCTTTTTTTCAGTCTTTGTTGCTTTATAGCTATGGTTTTTGTTAATAGCCTCAATTTCAGAGATTTTTACCCCCAGCTGGATACAATCTACTACATATCTCTTTAATGTAGTCTTCATTTCTGTCACAAGATTTTCAGTCTGTAGCATACCACTTGATTCTTCTTTACAATTTCCATCTCTTTGCTTCCATTGCCCATGTGTTTTTTTCACATTGCCCCCTTTATCTGTTAGACTTCCTGGTGTAAAAATCATGATTATGTAAGTTCCTATGATAATTCTAACATCTCTTTTATGTCTTTGGTGCATACTGCTTCTGTATCTTCAAATGTTTTTGCCTTTCAGTGTGTCTTCTAACTGCTTTCTTAATAACTGAACATGATGTATCCCAGACAATATACTGCTATAAATCACCTTTTTATTAATGCTGGGCAAATGGGGGAAGTGAACGAAAGTATTAAAGAGTTCTATGATTATTAGGTCTTACACTTTTAGTGCCTCTATTCCTCTGGTCTGGGAACTTTACAAGTGCTTTTCTCTTTGTTTATACAAACTGTTAAAGTGGACAAGAGTTGCGTTCCCTTACTCCCAGGTCAATTAAACTCTGACAATAACACAGCAGATCAGGCTTTGTATACTAGTTTATCCTCATTTCAGACTTGTTAAGAGCAAAATGCTCAAGCATATTTTTAAAAATGGATCCTTTACTCATCCTTCTGCTTGACGTACAGGAGGAAACGCTGATATATACTGTGAAAACCTAGCCATGTTTAGATTAGGGTAATACTAAAAGAAGTCTGAGTTCTTTTCCATGACTATAATTTCTAACTCTCACAATTGTCCAGACTGAACCTTCAATTCACTGATTAGAATTTAGGTTTTTTTTATCCTAATATTGGTTGTCTTGTGTCTTCTGATCCCAAATACCAATTTATGTGAGCTGAGGTTCCCCCTATGTGGATATGTATTTTCTCAATTTTTGGAGTAAATATATTCACTTTGGAGTAAATATATTCACTTTGGAGTAAATATATTTACTTTGCAAATTCAGGAAGATATGCTGACTGTTAAGTCTGTCCAGTTTGTTACTTTTTGTTAAGACAAGGTGAAGCCAGGTATATAGCTTAGCTGCACAGCCCCTGCCTGGCAAGCACAAGATCCTGATTTCAATTCCCAGTACCAAAAAAACAAACAAACAAAAAAGACAAGGTGCAGTCTTTCAGGCTTCTTATTTGCAGAAGAAACTACAAGTTTCAAAAGTTGTTCTTGTTGTTGTTATTTATTTAAATTTAAACATGTGAAAATCTTAAAGTGTCTAACATGCAGTAACTATTTAATATATATGTTAATAAATGATTAAAGATTCAATGGTGAATGAAAATATCATATTCCATAAAGAATAAGGTTATTGTTGTATACATTTCTGGAACTAATGGAGGAGCAGTATAATTTTTCTGTCTTGATGGAGCATTGTTGGTTATTTATTTTAAGTTTACATGTACTGACCCCTTAAGAATAAAGATGAAAAGCAAAATGCAGGCTGGGGATTTAGCTCAGCGGCAAAAGTGTTTGTCTGGCAAGTGCAAGGTCGTGAGTTTGATTCCTGGTACCAGAAGAAAAACAAAACAAAACAAACACCAAAGCAAGATGTGAATGGGAGAGTTGGGTACTTTCCTTCTCACAGGAAAGAAATGCTTGTAAGATACTGGAAAGCATTAGGTCAACCACTCTTAAATTTGAACATTTCCCACACATTACTGCCATGGTACAGTGCAGCTAGTTTATCCAGTAGTTTGAGTTCTGCTCTTCGTGTCATCACTGACTGACCAAAAGTTTCAAATACACTTTAACTCCTTGGGTCTAAGACTGGATGGTTTGGATTAAAGTACATTCTAATTCTTGAGAACTTAGTCAAAAACTTAGTCTTACTTAATACACTATTTTTTTCCTCATTCGCTCCCATTCAATGAGTTGCCAGGAGAGTTGCTTGCTATAGTATCATTGTTTTCTCCTGTGCCTTAGTGAGAATATAAAAAAAGAAATGATTCATAGGAAATAACACAAATATCAATTATACAAGATGTAATGTAATTTTATTATACTTGCTATACTTTTCAGAACTAAGTTAAATCTAGCAGAAAATTCTTTATCTGGTCATTAGTTCAGTGTTCCATAGAACAGAATACACTTAGAGCTATAAAACTGAGCTTTATCATTTTCTAAGGGAACTAAATAGGAACTTAGCAGTATATATTGCTCAGGATGTTTTCTCTTTCATTTGCTTCTATGTCTTGCATAATTAAGAGTTTGAAAATTAAATTTTCTATATGTGCCAATGCATAAGTTGTTTTCAAAATGTGTTTCTTAAAAATTTCCCAGAGATATCTTTTTATTTTCAGAAAAATTAATTCTAGTGCCAGTACAAGTAAGTTTTAAGTATGGAATAGCACTAAGACAGGCTCTATTCATAGTTTACACTTGTTTAACAAAAAGTGCCATGGCAATTCATACTGATTTATTATAAGACAAGACTGCTATAATTCCAGATATTTGAGTTTTACAATGACAAAATAAAACTACTAGGGATACTAAGAGTTGTAATCAAAACTTTAAAAATCTTTCCTATTATTATTGTTATAAGGAAAGATTATTTAAGGGGCAGGGGAAATAGCTCATTGGCACAGTGCCTGCCTGGCAAGTGTGAGGTCCTGAGTTAGATTCCTGGCACCCACACACACACCAAAACAAAACAAAACAACAACAGAAAAGTCTTCATCCTTTGCTGGGAATATAGCTCAGCAGCATAAGCGCTTACCAGTTAATCCTGACCTCTTGAGTTCAATTCCTGGTATGAGGAAAAAAAAAAAAAGAAAAGATTACTTAGATGATTTTTTTATTCATGTTAAAATTTTTCAAGTTAATCATTAACCTAGCAAGTCAAAAGCATTAAGCAATATCTGGATGCTATAAATAGGAGCAAGTTCAAAAAGATTCTAGCATTCTTAGAACTTGAAGTTTCAGTAAGGAGATAGGAGACCAATAACTGATGAATAAAAATGTGAAATAACATAAATACAAATGGTAAATTTGAAATAATAGCCATGTGTACTTTGAGAATTATCAAAATAACATAAAGTGATATATGTGGACCAAATGACAGAGGCAGTATGGTGAGGACCCTGTAATCTATGATCATACACACATCTCTAAACATTTACTACTTCCCAGGGATGTGACTTATGCACATTTGCCCAGTACAGGCCTCTGTCCGCTATTGCTCCAAAGCTGCTTGGATACACCACAAATATTTTAAATATATCAGGTACAGAATAAAAGCCATCACATAATGTCAAAATTTTCTAAACTTTGCTAGTTCTCAACATTCTATCAATCATTGAATTCTATTGGTTTACCACAAAATATCTCTTAAGCATATTCCCTTTCTCTAGTTTCATTGTATATAATGTAGGGGTGCATTTCTTTGTAGTGGACAGCAGTTTCGGTATGTTCCATGATATAATCTGCATATATATGATTTTGACAACAAGTAGTGTGACAAGGTGCGGCAAATGTTACAGTTCATTTTTTTTTTTTTTTGGTTTTTCTCCAGTACTGGGAACCGAACTCGCGACTTTGCGCTTGCCAGGCAGGCGCTTTGCCGCTGAGCTAAATCCCCAGCCCGCTACAGTTCATATTTAAATAAATAGTTTTTATATTTTATTACAGTAAGACACATTTCCCTTAACCTCCGAGTATTCCTCCTCACTTCAAAGACATTTCTTCCATTGTTTTTGCCACTTTCTGAAGCGATTCTTTAGGCCTCTTTTGTTAGTGTCTTTTTATGGTTGCCTGATTGTTCTGATTGAATTCAAAATGCTTACAGTAATTTCTGTCAGAAAAATATTACAGTGTCCTCATCCATTTTATACAGTGGGTCTGGTATCGTGGGACTCCTGGGTCTTCCTCAAAGCCAAAATGTTTATAAAAGCTAAATATTTTGAACCAGTGTAGGACACTGGGGCAGCCTGAAAGGTGTGAGTAGTGATACTCGTGAAAAAGGCACCCAGAACTAACTCAGAAAATGGCAAAGATGATGGAATAAGTGTGCTCAAAGTGAGGGAGATTATTGTGAAGGGGATTAATTGAAATAGTTCTTTTACTGTATTTTTAAAATTTAAGCACTTACTGTAATTGTTGATCATACCATGTACCTCCTGGGTCTTTTGCTTTCATATTTTCCTTTTTAAATCACTATTACATGCCATTGTCTTTTTCTCACTATTTTGACATTGTTGATAACATGATAAACACAATTACTAGATCCCTGCTATTGTTAGAATTTAGTATGTTCACAGAAGATCCATGTGTTAGAAGCTCTTCACCCAGACACTGTGGAAGGCTGCACCATTGTTGAGTTATAGGTCCTGGTGGGAAGTCTTTGGGGTCTTGGGACCATGTTCTGGAAGGGCACTTGGTGTTCTAAGTCCTTTCTTCTCTCTCTTCTGCTCCCTGGTTTGCCAGGAGGTGAATAGCTTTGGTCTGCTCCATGCTGCTGCCTTTGCCACTGGCCTGAAAGAAACAGGGTCTATCAGTGATGGGCTTCAATCTGTGAAACTGAGTCCAAATAAACCTTTTTCTCTTTATAAGTTAATTAACTCAGATATTTGCTCTAGTGATGAAAAAGTGACTTACAAAGACACCAGTTTTCCCACCAATGTCAAGTTCTGCAGTGGTTGTCCGGCACCTTTATCAGCAGTACAAGAAACTTGGAGATAATAATAATCACCTTGATATTTAAAAAAGTAGTTTAGCACAAGGGGAGCTGTATTCACCATTTGCATAAACATAAACTCAGTGCCTCTACAGTTGAATTTTGTGTTTTTAAATATAGCACTAGTGATTTTAATGGTGAAATAATACTGTCTGGCTAAGTTTTCCACACTGAACTCCTTAATACCTTGAAGCTATTGTCCTAAATGTTTGCAAAAGTTGAACCCCTTACTTTCTAACTCACATTTCGTGTCCTACCAGAGAAAGAATATTATTGGGTTTTTCCCACCCTCTAGTCATATACTAATTGTGATCAAAACCACTTATGTTTCATGCAGTGTAGATTCATTTTCCAGTGTCCTTGGAAACTAGTCAATCTCATCAGCATTGAAAAACCTGCTTTCAGCATTACCCTTTTCTGTGTAATGATTACAACTTTTTTTCACCTTTTTGATTTTTCCACAACCTCCTGATCTACAGAGCTAGATCATCTAAAAGTTTAACTTTTTCATGCTCTATCACCTTTTGAATATGCCAGCCAGCCAGACAGCACTAGTGCAGAAAGAGGTCATTCTTTTCTGGACCTTGGTTGAGTGTGAGTATGAATTCCTTTGACTTTCAGCTTCACAAATATCCACAAATTTAGTCATTTTTCTATCTTTCACATAGCTTCATTGTACATTATGTAGCAATTTCTGGAGAGACTTCACATAGCAAACTGGTGAAATTTCTCTCTCTGAGTGTCCATAGTTTGGATTCATTAACAGTAAACTCAGGGCAAACAGCACTGGCACTTGTACCTGAATGAAGCTTATTTGATTTGTACATTTTCTGGGTAATGCTTAGGGACACTTAGTGCTTCCATACTAAGCTTGGGGACATTTTGAACATTAGAATCACCAGCAAATATGACAGAAATGCTTAAATGCTTTACTAAGTAGGCTACAGGAAAAGCACTTGTTCACAGCAGGATGCATGAAGCGAGGAAGGAGAGTGCTACTCTACTGAACCTCAGCTGAGAACTTGCAGGTGAGGAGTCTCAAGTATTTTACTGCTCTGTGCATATCCAGAAACAATGCAGAGTGCGTACTGAATATAGATTTGGAGATCACAAGCAAAATTCGTAGACAAACTCACAAATACAGATTCATAAATAAAGAGGATCAGTACTGTTTTTCCTCACTTACGAACTGAGCTTTGCGAAGCTCTGAGCAGAGGAAAGTGTCTTGATTTGGCTTACATTTTAAGAGATTTGGGGCAGAGATCAGGAAAAAAACTAGAGAAAAAGTTAACATAAGCTTATATGTTTTGCTTGTTTTGGAATACCACATCCCTCTATTCTTGATGAGAGTGTGATTCTTTGGGATTATTTTGATTCCCGTTTCTGCTACAGAATACATATTTTCCTTTTGTAAATTTTGTTATTGGCCTAACATTAGTAAATTGGTGTTCCAATCTTAGATCTGCCAGTAGCAGGCCATTTTGTCTTAAATTTGCTTTTAGCAGTTAAACTCAAATTCTGTCTATGTAAAAGAAATAATTTGATCTAAAATGTAGTTGGTGAATGAATCCTCAGGCTAAACAATGCTCTAAATTTTAAGCATTTCTTGCTAATATGGTTCATCCATGTTTTGTTCCATTGAAGGTTCACTGGCTTCCTACTGGAAGTTTGAAGAACATATTAAGAGATCAGACTTTGCCAGTGTGAATTTTTGTAGGAAATATCAATCGAATATTAATCCTTAAGATAATCAAGGTAGTAATCCTATCAATCACACAGATTAAAAACTACTTTTCAGGAATGTGATCTACCAGTGGTAGATACTTGGCCAACCTCTAGTATTCCTGGAATAATTTTGTTTTCATCACTTTCTGTAGGTACACACATCTTTATTTTCCTTTTCTTAAAGAGTCTCCATTATGTTGAGCTATATACATTTTGTTCAATCTGTTTTGATGTAAGTCCGACCTCACTATTAACTATGGAAAGACTCACACAAGGTACCTCACATGAAATCTTCCATCTCACTTGGTTGTGGACCCTGAAATGGGGACACTCACTAAGCATTTTTCATCAGTATTAAAATAAAATGAGAGTTAGTTAAATTTGTGTGTTTTCTATGATAAATTAAAAATTGCTTTGCAATTCTGTTAAGCCTACAGATTTCTTAGAATTTAATTACAGAGATATTTTTATTTTCCCAAAGACTTCTAACTTTTCTGTCTACATCTTCATTGTCAATCATAGAAATGACAGATTGTGTCAGCTTTGTCATTTGAATGAAGATGAGGACTTACAGACCTGACATGGTGGCACATACCTGTAATCCCAGCACTTGGGAGGCTGAGGCAGGAGAATTGTCATGAGCTCAAGGTCAGACTAGACTACATAGTGAGCTCAAGGCTAGCCTGACCTATACAGTGAGACAGGGTCTGAAAAAAAATCCATCATTTATCTAAAAAAATGAAAACTTATCTAAATATTTGATATCATCATAGTGCTTTTAGTCAATCTTTAGCCATCTGTAAGTGAGATTTCCAAGGAAATCACAAGCAGTTTTTCAAACTAAGAATATTTTAACAATTGTGACAAATTACTTTATGCATTAGTTTCTGTTACTGTTATAAAAATTACCACAACCTTAGGGGCTTAAAGACAAATACTTCTAGTATCTTAAGCTTCTGGAAGTCAGATATTTAAGATAATTCTATAGGGTTACAAACAATTTGGAGGTTGGAGGAAAGAATATTCTGCTTCTGCTCACAGCCCTTGGTGCTAACATCTTTCTCCACCTCCAAAACTAGCTGTGAAAAATTATCTCATTGCTTTGACTTCTTCTGTTCTTGTATCTTCTTTTTTTTGGCAGTCCCACTCCAGGAACTGAAATTTATTCTATTTTTCCATAAAAATATTTAAGGGCAGATGAAATAGCATATACTGTTCAATTCATATAATATTAAAATTTGATATCTATACACACTGTATAATGATTATACAACAAAAAGAAGACATCTGTGATCCCATACTGTGCTATTAGCCCCAGAACATTTTTCATCATAAAACACAAAGTATGTACCCTTTGAATAACATATTCCCATTTCAAATCCTTGGTTCTACTCTGTTGCTATTATATCAGCTTTTTCATACAGAAGCTAGATGTATGCCTTTCCATATCTAACTTATTTTACTTAGCATAATGTTTTACGAGTGTATCCATGTTGTGGTGAAAGGCAAACATTATTTTTATGTCATTCCATTTTATATCTACACATAAATCATATATAGCACCATTTTTTCTCGCCTAGTCACTCATCTGAATTTTAACTATCATGCTTATTATGGATTCCACAGCAGGCAGTTGGGGGTGCAGGTATCTATTTGATATTTATTTTTTTTTTTGGATGTAGAGTGAGAAATAAGATTTCAGGAACCTGTATGTTCTTTCCTTTATGTAATTTACATAATGTTTTCCACAGAGTGCTGGCAATTTACATTCCTCACAGCAGTATAATGTTCTCGTATTCTCTGCATTCTCATCAGTACTTGCTGTCTTCTGACTTCACGGTCGTACTGAGAAGTGTGAAGAAGTATTTCATCATGGTTTCTGATGTGTATTTGCCTAATGCTTAGTGAGGTTGAACATCAATCTGTTGGTCATTTTTATGTTTTGTTAGGAAAATATCTGTTCAGGTTTTTATCCATTTTAATTAGGTAGTTTGGCTTTGATTTTGTTATTAATATTCAGCGGTTTGAGTTCATTGTACATTAAAATATTAAATTCTTACAAGCTATGTGGTGCATCAGTATCTTCTCACTTCCCAGTTTCCCTTTTTAATTTATTTACTGTATTTTGCTGTCTAGAAACTTTTCAGCTTGATGTGGTCCCATCTTTTTTAATTTTTATTTTAGTCACTTTGATATTTGTCATATCCAAAAAATCATTGACAATGTTAAGCAGAATTTCTCCAACATTTTATCTATCATCTTTACAGTTTTAGATCTTATATTAAAGTCTTTAATATATTTCAAGTTACATTTTTCCTATGATATAAGAAAATACATTTTTCCTTTTCCTGCATCTTTGCCTTAATTTCTTCTTTTAAGTACCACTGCTCTTACAAGGGCTGTAGTAGAAGAATATCAGGGTAGTGTGGATCATCCAGAATGACCTCTCTATGCCAGCGTACACAGGTCAGTCAAGTGTACAGAGTATTTTTCCATAGAGAGTAACAGATTAACAGTTTTTATGTATTAGAATATAAATATGTTCACAAGCATATTGTTCAGACTAACACATTCAACTAAAATATAGGTGCAAGAGTTTCATTTAACTATTTCTGCAGTTGTTATCAGTAGAGCAGAATGGATTATTAAATAGTATCTTTATGAAGAATAAAAGGCATACATAATAAATGGATATTCTCAACTCATGGATTTTTAAATAATATCTTTATGAGGAATAAAAGGTGTACATAATAAATGGATATTCTCAACTCATGGCACCTTTATTGGGAATAAATTCTGATGAGAAATGAGAAAGACTGAGGATAGGGTAGAGTAGTATGTACAGATGGGAAGAGTGTTTACTAGTCTTATCAGGAAACAAGGTCAAATTTTTCATTAAAGTAAAAATTATGTCATATCTTGTAGATTATATCACAGTTTGGGGGAGTCTTTTTGAGACAGGGTCTTGCTATGCAGTTCAGTCTGGGCTTGAGCTCACTTTGCAGCCCAGGCTGGTCTCAAACTCACAATAATCTTCCTGCCTCAGCTTCCAGTATGCTGGGACTATAGGCACGCATCACCATGCCAGGCAATATTACATTTTGAGACTATAAATAAATGTATGTTTGAGAAGTGACTCATTGTAGCACTAGCAACACACACACACACACACACACACAAACACACACACACACACACACATTTAGATGTACTGTGACTTAGCTTGGAATAGTTAGCTTTGTCCTTACTTGCTGTTTCAGATAATCTGTGATCCATTGCTTCTATATATCTAGGTATGTGTGCATCTGTCTACATACCTATGTCTAAGTGGTATGTGCCTCTGCGTGATGATACCTATTTCATATGTTGTTTATAATTCTTAAAGGAAATAGATGGACAGTATTGAAAATCATGATTCTTTACAGATAAAAACCTTAAAATATCACACCTACTTTTCTACTGAGAATCATACTTGTTCTGAGAACAGTTACTTGTTGGGAATTGGTCTGCATATATAGATGAAAATAGAAGATACATAAATGTCTAGCTTACCTTCAGGTTGTGATTGGATACTTGTTCTATTTTTCATAAAGTGTGTTCATTTTGAGACTACTATAGACATCGTAAGAATATCTTATAGTAAGCAAAGATCCCAAACCAACTTTCTCTGATTATGTGAAGAGCCCTTTTTAATCCAATATGCTTGCTGCTATTTTGGTTAGCAAGGAAGTAACAAGTGGTAGTTTTGCAAATCCTCCACTTCTGCTTTCTCCTTCTTCTTTTTAATACCTTGTCATGTGCTGCACCATTGCATAGCTGTTCTCAAAAATCATTCCAAGGAAGGATGTGCTCTGAGTACCATACGCAATGAATGAGTATTTGACAAAGTTTGTCACGTTGATATCACAGTGATGACACAACCTACAAACTGTTTTACTTTTTTATCTTAGAAATGAGTACTACAAGAGAATCATTATTGTACCTGTAAAATTATTTTACCATAATTTGTTTAAATCATAGTGTATTATTGAAAATAGGAAAAGTATATAATTGGAAATATCTAAATTTAGGGATTCTTTCATTTTTTCTACCAAGTGGCATATGTACATAGGTTTTCTCTGAAACACTTACTACATCTCCCTATTTCTTTTCAGAATGTAAGAAATCAAGGAAGCATAAAGCTAAACCTCAACTTTTTAGAAAATCAACTTCTCCATTTTCAGAGAAATGTGATTTGAGGAAAAAAGAATCAATAACTCAACTCTTTTCTGAGGGCTTTGCTTTGGCCCTTTAGTTCTTTGCAGCCCTGGCATGCTGTGATATTATCTGTCTCTCTGCAAGACACAAATAAGAGAGCTGTCAGGGTGACGTGTGCTGAAAAGGACTGGATTATCCCTGGACTAGGGCTCCTCCTCAGTCTATTCAAAAATGTTTTACTTTCCCTCAGAGACTTTCTGTTACTATTTCTTTGTTTGTTCAGATAAATAGAAAAGAGCTGGAAAAAGGCGGGAGAGGGGGAGAGGGGGTTGGATAAGACAACTACAGAAACACCAGTGTAAATTCAATGGATAAATAAGAACCAGGTAATCTCACAATTGGAAAGTCTACATTTGTTAAGTTGCAACACTGTCATTTGGATTTACTTGTACCTTTGGGATTCATACACCAGTCATACTTCTGTTTACTGAAATAATTTTGGCATTTCAGTTGTGCTAGAGGAAATCATTATGATACTCAACAGATCTATGTTTATAAAACTGATGTTTAGAATGTTCTGTTCCATTTAAGCGCACCAAGACTTAATTTTCTGTTTCCAGAGGACAGGCCTTTTTCTGTGGTGTAAATCATGACACAGGACAAGACAAGCAAACAAGCAAGCAAACAAACGAAGCATTCCTTAACCAGATGAATGCAAACACAGTTCCAGGAAACAAGTTGTCATCCTTTGCCTTCTTACCTGTTTGCTTCCAAATAAGGTCAAGCTATAGTAATTTAGGATGCTTTTCAGATTTCTTCTGTTCTCATTGAGGCCAGGTTTCACTCCTCCTGTAAGTCTTTGTAAATCTGGTAGAACATTCATATGAAAATCAGAACATGGCAAAGCATTTAAAGAATAAAGTGCTAAATTAGAAACAAGATGATGTCTCCTCTACACAAAGCCAGACTTAAAACAAAAGTAATCTCAACAAACTTTTAAATTCAGTGTGGAGAAAAATAAATGGAAACTTCCTTTTTTTCCTCTTTGACATTTACTAAATTCTCTGGGGTATAGAAAGAATAGAATACTTATTTTGAGTAGATACCCTTAGATTTTAGGTTAACACCTGTCAGAGAGGGTCATGATTGTATCCCCAGCACTCCAGAGGCTGAGGCAGGAGGATCAGCATGAGTCTGAGGTCAGCCTGGACTACATAATGAATTCTGGAGTCCCTGAAAATTATGAGATCCTGGTCTCATAATGAGACTCTGTCTCAAAAAAATAGCAATCATTGGCAATCTTCATATTATGCACATCCAACCCTCTTAAAACATGGGTCAAAAATAACCTGAACAAATGTGACTTCAGAATGATTTAAACATTTATATTCCAAGATCTAAATAAAAATCTTGAGGGAGGTATGTCTGACACTTTTATACAAGCATGACAAGACTTATTCTCTTCTAGCTCAATATCTCATAAATGTTTAAAGCAAGTAAGGGAAGGCAATGGATTGGAATCAGGTTTTTAAAGTATTTTTCAAAGTCCATACTTGAATCAGTACTCCTGATTAGAAAGTGAAGACAGCTTAATTGACTCAGTTTACTCTGTTGGAATTAATTTGAGGTTATCATGTGAGAAAAGGTCTGACTCTGCATTGTGCAAACAGACACCAACAGTATTGATCATCATTGTTGAGTAGGCTGACACATCAGAATTAGATTTAATTCATAGATTTCTCACCCCTAGATGTGTAAGTTTATGTTAAAACTATGTGGCTGCACTAAACTTCTGTCATATTTTGAAGAATACTTATCATAATCCCTGACACCTTAGAGATACACATACACCCACAGTTGATCCTATCAGAAAGATGCCATAATACTGGGTTACCAAACTCCTGACAATCCTTTATCGTAGCAGTTTGCCTTAATCTTTCTCCTATACTCCCAAAATACTGTACATCAGGAGCCAACCACATGAGATGAGAAATTCTGGGAATAGAATGGTGTCTATATCGAGTTGATAAAGAAGAATTCTTCTCCTTTAAATTCTTTCCAAAAATAAGATCTGGGACCAATTAAATTATGAGGAATTTTCCATTTTTATCCTTTCCTTTCTTGAAAATTTATAATGATCACTTAGCTATTTGAAAAGCTAAAAGAAATGTAAACAAGATTTTAATTTTTGTTAAATGACCATTTTCCCAAACATAGTTGATGGTATGCTTTTTTCTTCACTTAATAACAGTTTAATGGCTTAGCATCATGCAAAATTCACATTAGTACATGCTACTTTCTAAGTACCTTGAAGAAAATCTATGTAGTCTACTTCCCCTAGCTTCTTTCAGGCCCTACTTTGTCTTAAAAATTAATTAATACAGTCATCTGCACAACTCCTGAATGTCAACTTGTAAATAAATCACTTCCGTTTTCCCTTCAATGTCATGATCTTCACTAAATTTCTAGTGATGAAACTTCAAGAGGAAAATATCAGCCTTCAAATTAGCCCATAGCAGGTGATAATACCTGGTTCTTATTGAAAATCAAAACATCACCATATATCTCTTTTTTCTGAGCTCCGTCAAGAACAGGAAATTCTGAAATCCAATGTATAATCTGTGCTGATAAGTCTGTGTTAATTGTTCCTTGCTTGACACAAAAGGTCTGAAGCAGAGGCACCCAGGGAAGAAAGCATTATGAGAACAGTCAGATTAGATTTGTGGAGACAATTAAGCTGGATTCTTTATGGCTTTTTCTTATTGTTAGCTTTGAAATATTTCTTGCTGTTGAGTCATTTGGGCTCCTGGTAGCATTGCTGGGAAAAAAAAGAGATATTTATTAAACAAACAAACAAGAACAAAGTCATAAATCTAGTTTTGTTCATTCTATGTGAAAACAAATTGAGGAACTATAAAAGTGTGCATTGTGTTAGGCTTTTTAAAGAGAGCGTCTTTAAAATATTCTTTCCTGTAGATACGGATTTTGCAGTGTGCTGTCAGATTTTAATTATCTCCTAGGACAGGTCACAGGTAATTACATCAACTCTATACAGCAAAGAATGCTTTTAAACACTTTTGAAGACCTCTACTTGTTACTTGACCTTTGACAAAAGCGTTTTGAAATTGCAAAGGCTGTGTTTGGGGGGTAGGTTTATCTTCAACCAAGATGAATCAGCATCTCCCTCCATGAAGTTTGGGTTCAGAAAAACTAAAACACACAAGCATTTGCATTTCGGTGCTTATTGGATATCTCTTGAACTAGGAAAGTCATTCTAGGTTCTCTTAGTTTCCTCAATGGAACAAGAATGAATTTACATAGGTTATTTCACTCTCAGGAATGATTAGCATTTAGTTTGGATATTGTACAGAGCAAAATTTTTCTCACAGTGGAGCTGCTACATAGAAATGACATTGATACTGTCTGACATTTCAAGAGAATCTTTGAACTAGCTTGGAAAATACGTGACTTAACTGTCTTCCCTACTTGCTGTTTCCCTTGCCATATTTTTCTGCAGTTCTGATTCTATGTCCAGTCCCAACATATGAATTCCTTCAGGAGGCTCAAAACTTTGACACACTTTGCCTGTCACTACTGTCTCTTGTAGGACTTTGCACAGAGCAGATTCTAAGCAAATACTTATTAATTAAGTAAAATATTTTAGAGAAATAGATGGATCATTCAATTTGAAGCTGTAATTATCTATTCCATCATTCCCCAAAAGTTTCTGCATGTGTTAAGATAAACATGTGACTTTACCTAGATTTCAACTCCCTTCCCCTTATAAAAACAATGTAACTCATGTAAATTTCCATAAAATATATAATAAGTTCCTCTGCCCAGTAAAGCAAACAATATTGACATGACTTTTCTTGAAAATGCATATGGACTTGTTTACTCATCACATATTTGACAGGCTTGATTGAGGGGCCAGAAAACATAAATGAGAAGATTTTCACCATGACAGAAACGTAATGCTAGAAATAGTCACTTAAATTTTTTAAAGAATTATACTTTATTCACAGTGCTTCCAACATATAAATGTTCTTCATTGCTCTTATCTTTCACAATTCTCCCTGTATTCTTTACATTTATGTGTATTCATTTCCTTTTTGATAGAAGTAGTATACAAATGACAGGTGTTAGGCAACTAAAGGGAGAAGAGGGTTATTTTGGCTTATGGTTTTCAGAGGATTCAGTCCATTGTAGGTGGTTCCAAGGAGCACTCAACAGGGTCAAAAGCATCGTGCAGGAGACCTGCTTACTCCACAGCAGCATGGTAGCAGAGAAGAAAGCAGTCTCTAAGACAAGGACAAGAATACTCCGTCACAGATCACCCTGCCTGCTGATAACATGCCTCTCCCATCCAGGTCCTATGTCCTAACAGCACATTCAACTACTGAAGTCATCAATGGATGAATTCTGTGATGAGGGGCTGGGGATTTAGCTCAGTGGAAAAGCGCTTGCCTGGCAAGTGCAAGGTTGTGAGTTCGGTTCCCGGTACCGGAAAAAAAACAAACACCAAAACAAACCAAAAAAAGAAAAAAAAAATTCTGTGATGAGTACTGTACCCTCCTGTTCCAATCCCTTTCCAAAGATGTGAACCTTTTAGGTAACATTTTATATCTAAACCATAACATTCTGCACCTTGACTCCAAAAAGTTTCATGGCCCTATCCTTAAAGAAAATGAATTTAGCCGATATCTAAGAATTGCTGAACTCGTAACAGTAACAGAATTGCTAAAATTCCAAGTTGAAATTCTCTTCTAAGATACAAGGTAAACTGTAAGCCCTCTGAAAAATCAAACACAAAGTTAAATATGTCCTACTGTAGAGTAAGTAGTCCAATTCTAAAAGGTGGGAAAGGAGATAGAAAAAAATCAGCTCAAGACAAGATCAAAACCCAGGTGAATAATTAGTAAAGCCTGTAGCAACATGTGCAACAATCGGGGCAGGCTGTTGTGAGATGGGAACTCCAAAAAGCATGGGCAGTCCCACTGCCATAGTCTTAGTATGTTGTCACCCAGATGACCTCTGTCTTGTGCTGACTCTGCTCATTGCCTTCAGTTTTCCTCACCAGGCTTTCCATGTTCGTGGACTCTCCAACTTCCTTGGGTCTCTCTTGTATCTTTGGTTTCACTCTTACAGATTCATGCATTGCCCTCTTTTGGGCCCCTGAAGGGAATGTCACCCTGTCAAGCACTTTGTCCACTCCTCCCAGGCCTTCCTCTGAAATCAGGGTGGAACCATCTATGACACAGTAACTTTTGCTTTCTTCATACCTGCAAAGTCAGCATACCATGGATGACACCAAGGTATGCCGCCAGCCTGAAGAGCGGTCTGGCCCCGTTGGACTGTGTCTCTAAGTGGCTGGCTGGATGAACTCACAGAAGCTTTTCATTAAGTCCTCCTGAAATAGAAGGTTCCCTTTTGGGCCTCTTCTCAAAGCAAAGTCCCTGAACCTGTAAAAAAGTAGAATCTGGCCAATTTTTGAGATATTTTTAAGCCATTTTTCCAATTGTACTAATACAAAGTGCTTATTTTTTTATAAATGTTAATATTTTTTGCAACCATGATCTCTCTGGCTCTGACATTACAGACAATTTCTTTCCAGTGAAACTGCAAAATTCAAATCATTCAGCTCCTAATTTTTACTATAGATCTGGCTAAAAGGAGGCAGTCATACCCTTGCCACAATTTGAACAATATTGGTATGAGTTCCACTTAGATGTCCTCACAAAACCTCATGCATGCTAGGTGAGGCTTTTGGGAAGTGGCTGGACTAGGGTGGGAGACGCTGTGATGAACTGTCTGATGCTGTGATTAAACAAGGTATGCAGGATGCAAGGGAGCCCCACCCTGGGTGTGGATTCTAGCCACCCTAAGGGATGGCACCCTAGACCGAATGTAAAAGCCAAAAAGAGGGATGCTGCAGTCACTTCCTGCTGCTGCTTCCCTCTGTGGTCTCCTGCCCACTCTGCAATGCCCTCTGCCATTTCCCCCTGCCGTGGAAACAGCAAACTATGGACTGAAATTCTACAAAGTGTGAGACAAGATAAACCTTTCCTCATTTAACTTTAAGTGTTGGGCATTTTGTCTCAGCAATGAGGAAAATAATTAAGACAATCTGGCTGCCTTGTAATTTCCTGAGCCAAACCAATTAGCCACCTTTAAATACATCCTCAAGCATAGTCTTAGAATATGGAAGAATTAGACAAATTCTTCGTCAGAATGAAAGAAGAAAAGCTTCTAGACCAATTTATAATATAGTCCTCATGCCCATATGAAATCTTATGAACTTGACCTTTAATTTCTATCAGCATTCTGTTTTCCTAAACTCTGACCACTATCTCTCATTTATAACTATCCAATCATTATAAGACTTCTCCGGATGACATATCTAAAGGTTTTTAACCTCTACCCACAAACCAGATTCAAAATCTCCTAAACCGATAGTCACTAACAGTCACAGCGATGACTTAACTCCTGGTACCAATTATATTTATTGGTCAGATTCCCGATAATCAGAGCAAAACTCCTGACACTAGCAATTTAAAAGATGAGAGGCTTATTTTGTGTTATGATTTTCAGAGTATTTAGTCCATTGTTGGCAGACACAAAACAGAAACAGTATCCAAGAGGGCATGGTGTAAGACAGATGCTTACCTATGGTAACCAAAAAGCAAAGAGAGAACAGAAGAGCCACATTCAAGAACATAACCCTTCAGGGCATACTGACGGTAATCCTCCTTTTCTGACCCATACCAACTGCCTAACACCATACAGTTACAGACTTCATGAACAGATGAATCTGGGAATATTATAGCTCTCCATAATCCATCCACCCACCAAACACATGAGGCTTTTGGAGGCTATATCAGATCAAAACCATAACAATTCTCACCTGTTAGGACTCAATTCATTCTTTCCAAGTCTCCCTCTCAATACACTTGGACAGGGAAAAGTTTGTCCTAGTTTTTTGCTAAGAAATAGGGCTTGAGTTCTCACTTTTTCTTTCTGTTTTTATTTGCCAAGATACTATTGCAGTACAATAGCAAGGACTTAGGCTAGACAGGTCCTCCTTCACAGGCCGACTTTATGCTTTATACTTCCAGTGTCTCATAATGGTGTGTGATTCTGAAATGACTCCTTGAGGATAGAGGTAAATGTACTGCTGGATAATTAGAAGTATGATCAAATTTTTCCCTTGGTAGATACAGAATAGGATAGAATAGACTGAACTATAACCATGGGATTTTCAGAGGAAAATGGAGCTGGACATTAGTTAAAGAAAGAACACATATTTTATTCAATAAAAGAAAAAGTCCCATTCCAATCTATACACAGGTAACTGGGAATTTTCAAAGGAGAATGAGAGAATCAAGAGTGGGAAAGAATGAGACACAGTGGAATATTTATAAAATGTTAGTCCATGCGAATGTGTTAAGGTGTTAATGTGCACTCTGCTCCATGTCCTGGACTTTCTCTGTCTTTTGTACAGTCCTTGGCATCATCAAATGCAATATCTAGTCACCAGTCCACTCATATCCTCCTTATAATCTGTGGTGGTGCAATGTGTGGTGTTGTGGTAGTTTTCATCTCTAATTAGATGCAGAAAGAAGAAAGAAAAGTATAGATCTAGATGTGGGACAAACAATAGGTTGGAAAATGCTTCTAGTAGTTTCAAAAAAATCAACTCTTTTAAATCAGTGACATGGTAATTCCTTTTTTCCATTCCTTAAATCTTTCCACATCAAAAATAACGTATGTTTGAAAAAGTTCAGAACATACTGATGTAGGATATATATCTTTCAAAGGCTAATGTGTGTTTTTTTTTCCTTATTTTATCTCCCTCTCTGTTTTTCTTTTCTTTTCTTTTTCTCTTTTTGTGCATTATGCAATATTTACTCCTGTTCTGATTCATACTCTAGCTACTGGTAATTCATTCCAGATTTCACAAAATGAACTGATGATCACTATTCTAATCTTAGGTCATGTGAGCTCAGTGGTATACCAGCCATAACTTAGAAGCTACTTTTATACTTCAAAAGTCATTTTCTCTCTGTAGTTCACCTTATACATGTCTATGAAGGTAATATCTAGAACGTTCTTTTTAGCACATCCATCACTGAGAAAATCACTCATGATATTCATTTTTGTTTTTGGTTTTATTCTAACCCTACTTCTTTTCTAGCAGTTCAAGGATAAAAGCAGCTAAGGGCAGACATCATGCATATTTTTCTGTTAATCTAGTTCTGTTACAGATGACAGCATTTGAGAAACTTCTAGCTCAGCATGGTGGAGCACATCTGTAACCCCAACATTCTGGGTAACTGAGGCAGGGAAATTGCAAATTTGAATCCAGCCTGGATAACTTAAGAAATTAGCAAGGCTCTATCTCAAAATAGAGAAAGAGGGTGGGGTAAGCAGAGAGGTAGGGAGAGGAAAGAAGGAAGGGCTAAGAATGTATTTCAGAGGAAAGGCCCTGAATTCAATCCTCGGTACTGAAAAATGAACAAATAAACAGAATCTTCTCGTTAACCTTCCTCCTGATTACTGGTGTCATGATCTGGCTGAGGTATTGACTTGTGGCATATTATTATACGAGTTTAAACATCAAACCCCAGACTTTTAGTAAATGCAACCAGTTCAAATCCATACTGCTATACCTTTGACATTTTCACATGCATTGCACAGCATAGAGTTTCGACATGAACACACACCTCATCTGCATCACAAAGTTCCAAACAGAACAGTAGCAGAAGCAAAGAAAATGACTATGTATTAAAATCGATTATGTGCCAGGCATTCTGGTACATACTTTAAATATCATGTTACATGATTTTTACATAATGAACATATGATATGGATTATCATATCATTTCTTAAAACGAGGACACTAAACACAAACAGGAAATATATTAAGCTAATTTAATAATGCAATTTTTATTCAAATCCAAGTTTCTTGAATTCTAAAGTGTGATTTCCTCTAAACTCCAGGCATCACAACTATTGGCCTTTAGTTCCTTCCTTTTGGTACTGGGAATCTAAATCGGGAGCTTATCCTTGCCAGGAAGGCACTTGCATTGCTGAGCTATATCCCTGGCACCGGGTCTTTAGTTTCCTAATTCTGTCATTTCTCAGTTTATTGCTTGTGTGCACCCCTGTGAATAGAAGTTGCCTCCATACATCAATACCTAATGATTTTGTATTTATGTACTGTATGTAATATTGTATTTCATCTAAAGAGAAAAACACATTTAATATGAAATTAAAAATACTTTGTTCACTGCCTAATTCTGTCTAAAAGGTTATAAGTTGAACATTTATATCCCTTCTTCCAAAAGTGATTTGTTTGCAACTGTCTCCTGAAATCCAACTGCTGATACTCATTTCTGTAATTCCTGTCTGTGCTTAAACGAAAAGTGCAAAGTCATGGAACTCTGAGATAATAAAATAATTTTGTGCCTGAAATTACTCATCATTTCCTCAAGTTTATAGTGGAAATTGTTCAGATTGCTTCCCGCTCAGCTGTTTTGCTAACAGTCTTCCAGCAGTAATATTGGCTTCATAGTTATACACTATATTTAGATCAGGTAGAAAGACTTACTTTTCACCATTTCATCAGAAATATGCCAAAAATAGGCTCATTTTAAGAAAAATTTTAAAAGGCTCATTTGTAGACAATTGTCTGTTCTGCATACTTTATTTCCAAAATGAAACAGAATTCTGATTCAGAGGTGAAAATTTCCTTTGGTGAAAATCTACATTAGATTTAAATGGAACATAGTTAATAGAGAATATTGAATTCAAACATCATTGGACAGGTGCATCATTGGTAAAGAAGTGATTCACTCTGTTCTCATAGTTTACATTTTAATGGTGTATATTATTTGCTCAGAGAAGAGCTCCAATTCAGAATTTTGTAAAGAAATGATAGAAACTGTATTTAGCTTGTTTTTAAGTAAAAGTGGACCCATATTACTGGTTAACACAAAAGTTCTTTTTCTCATTTAAGGACATTTTAAAGTGTATCCTCAAACATTTCAAATTTTTTTTTAAAATGGCAAATTCCTTTAACTGTTAAGGATAAAATGCTGATAATACATTTCCAGAAATAATACAAAATGCTTTAGGATACTACTACTGTTTGAAAGAGATAAATGTTCTCTGCAGTATGAACAAAATTGAGTAATGTACTATAATAAATACCATAATAATGAGATTAACACTACACAACTCTATCTACATCATTTCCCTAGCACTTCCAAATAAAACAAGCTGTTGGTTTTCATCTTAACATCTCCAACAAGCAAGGTGAATGAAGAAAGATGCTGCCACTATTTGAGACGAACAATTTACCTATTTTTGTAACTCACTTTCCTAGAATACACTAGAACACACTACTCTTTTCTAGAAAACTCCAAAAATAAATGACTTTTGTGATAAATTCCTTGTTTGTATCTTTGCTGTTTTTGTTGCTATTGTTTGGTCTTGCCATGTGATTTTCTTATTTACTGTTTTTCTTTCCTTCTTATGTCTTCCAGTTTCCCAGAATTGCAAATGGATGTAGATTATGTGCTGCAAAAGTGTGCAAAAGGACAGGGAGAGAGACCACGAGATGAGTGGAAGGGGAGAAAAGGAAGGAAAAGGGAATGAAAAAAGAAATTAAGATTTGTTACGTACGAGTACTAAGTTCCCAAAAGGAACGCTAACATTATGTATTACACACCTGGTACAATAAAATAAAATAAACTGTTTTTCTAGAAAAGGAATGTGATTGAGTGTTCTATACAAATCCAGCAACAGATTGCATATTTAGGTGATGGAAACAGGGACAGCAAGTTTGTGGCTAGAACTGGCTCTTTCCTCTTGCTATTTTTTATGCAACACTGACTCCCCCATAGGCTCTATGATAAAACAATGTTATGACTTGTAGCTAAATGTCCCCCAGATCCACATGCACTCATAGGTGAGACTTTTTGAAGGTAGTTGGATCTAGGCTGTGTGATGCTAGGTTTAAAGGTGTGATGCTAGTATTAAGGATGCATGAGTACTAAGTTAGTCAATTTACTGGTATAGAACAGTTTTGGGTGCAGATAATGGGAAGGTCCATCTGGGTGAGGATGGCACCACCGAGGAGGATCCTGGAGAAAATGAGAGGAAGAGGTAGGCTGCTTCTGCTGCTGTGGCTGCTTGCTGCTTTGCTGTCACCTGCCTGCTCGCCATGGACAGCTTCTCCTCTATGACGCCTCGCTGCCAGGCCACCCTGACTTGGAGCCAGCCAATTATGCACTGAAGCCTCTACAAAATGTGAGCTGAGATCACCTTCTCCTCCTTTAAGTTTGGGTGTTGAAATATTTTGGTTCAGCAACAAGAAAAGTAGCTAAAATAAATGGATATATTAGACTTCAGCCATATTGTCATGAATAGCAGAACAGGGACCACGAGGAAGCCAACAATATGGACAGCATAGAGATTAGAAAAAAGAACCACTTGGAATATATATTGATCTGGGTCTCTATCTTGAATTGATCATGTGTAGAGATGCTCATAATTAATCATAAACATTCCTGAAGAATGAAATATGTTCACATCACTGGAGAGTCCAGAGTGAATCCTGGATTTCTCACATACTGGGTATGCCAGAACTGCAGAGCAAAGGTTTGAAAATTAAAAAAATGTCACTGAAGCTATAGTTCAGGAATGGTGATTTAGACCTTGTGATCTAAATAAAGCCAGTTTTATTGATTTCTTTAAGAAACATATAAGGTAGTTCTCTAAAAGAACTCAGTAGTTCCCAGAGTTTCAGAACAACTTTAAAACATCTGTTAGAGTCCTGCTGCATGAAGTAAATATACACATTACTCAAGAGACTAGAAATAGAGTGAAAAAATTGATAAAGAAATAACATCTTGAGAAATAGAAATTTTATAATTAAAAATGCTCATAGACAATTGAAAAGCATGAAAGGGTATCAATTACATAGAAGGCAGAGGAAAAGAGCAGTAGAGATAAAGATAGATCAATAGAAATAATAAACTCTGACTAGCAAGAAAAAGATTTATATACAGCAAACAGAATTTCAAAACTCCTGTGAGTATGTGGTAAATAATCTAAAATTCATGTCATTAGACATGAACAGCAAGGAAAGAAAAAATAGGTACTTGCAAAATATTTGAATAAAAATGGCTAAACGCTACCCACACTTGATGAAAAATGCAAAGTTATAGATTCAAAACTCTCACCTGATTTCAACCAGTATAAACTTAAATTGAATAAAGTACAGACACTTTATACTAAAAAAAAAAAGCAACAAATAAAAATCTTAAATCAGCCCAAGAAAATAGTGCACCATACACACAGAAAAGAAAATAATATAGATTTCTAAACAAAATTAATATAATCACTAACAAATGGAAGAATATTTTTCAAGGTTTTGAGAGAATTAAAAGTAAAATGCAGAATTCCTGTACTAAGCTAAACCATAGTTCAGGAAAAGTCACAGATGAAAGAAAATTAAATAATTTTTTACCCATAAGCAAGGATTTTTTCTGAGATATGGTCTCATTATATAGTTCAGGCTTGCCTTGAATTCATCATGTAGTCTACACTGGCCTTGAACTCATGGCAATCCTCCTGCCTCAGCCTCCCAAGTGCTATGATTATAGGCATGTGCCATCCAGCCTCGCTTCATAAATCAGTTTTCACAGATTTTAAAAAGAAATTTATGAGAAATAAAATAAGACAGAAATCTGAAAACCCAGGAATTAAAGTGGTGAGCTTGAAGTGACAAGAATGACTGTAGGGTTTTTATATGTTATTTAGGGTGATTTTACAAGGAATCATCTTTTAAATTGATTGAGTAGTTAAAAAACTCTTTTCTTGCTTAAAAATACTCAATATACTTAGAAAGCCAATTTTCCCCAAATTGATCTAGATTCAATTAACTATCTATCAAACTTTTCAAAAAATTTCTGTAAGTATAAAAAATGATTTTAAATTTTTTATGGAAAAAGACATGAAATAGAAGTGTCAACATAATTTTGAAAATAATTTTGAAATATTATTTTGAAAAACCACAACAAAGTCAAAGAACTCACACTTGCTGATTTGAAAAATAGGGAAAAAAGCTTCACTCAAAATAATTGTGATTTTGGTATGAGAAAATATGCAAAGAATATTGGAACTGATTCAAATGACAGTCCAGAAATAGAAACATATCTGGTCAATAATCTATTTTAAATGTTTGAAAATCATTTCAATAGAGAAATTACAGACTTCTAAAGTATTTTGGGAATAAGTGTGTATCCCCATGAAAAACTATATCTGTTACATTTTTGATATAATGAAATGCTACCCAGCATTTAAAAAGAGAAAACTTTTGATATGTATATGAATAAATCTCTGTATTATGATAAGTGAAAGAACAGTTTTAAAGTATCTTATTTTAAGGATCAAAGATCTAAATATTAAAATAGAAGCACTAAATCTATTGGAAGAAAAAGTAGGTAAAAATCTTGAAGACATAGGGATAGGGAGAGAATGTATGAAAAAAATCCAAACTGCACGGGAAATACTTCAAAGAATCAGCAACTGGGATCTTACCTTCTTGAAAAGGTTTTCTTCATCAAAAGAAATCATCAACAGAATAAAAAGAAAACCCATGAATTGGGAAAAAATTTATCCAACTGTCTCTCAGACAAAGGACTTCTATCTAGAATACATAGAGAATTTTAAAAAATCAGGCCCCCCCAAAAATTCAAAGACTCAATCAAAAAAAAAAAAAAAAAAAGACCTCCACTTGTAGGTCCCATAAAAACCTCCCTCTCTGAGCCTTTTCCATTTTGATGAACAATTGATTCCTAGTCAGTGCCCAACCAATGTTAAAAAAGTCCTCCTCCAAATCCTAGGCTCTATTGTTTCTTTTTGCTATTGCAGGATCAGCTAAAACTCTGGTAAAATCATCCTCATTTTTCTCAAAAAGTTGTGATAAATCACTGTTTGATCAAAAAACAAAACAAAATAAAAAACACTTTTAGCTATTTGAGATGGAATCGAAAATATTATGTGTGTCAAGTAAAGGTTTTGCATTTTATTTGTAAAACAGTTAATTGGAAGAATATTCTGAAAACTAAATACAGATTACATGCATTGTGACTGGAATAATTGGTTCAATGTAAATGCTCAAAATATACTGATTTCTAGTGCTCTACTGAATTATAAACCGAGTAGAGAATCTTATATTGCATCTTTCTAAACTTCGACTTTGCATTAAATATAATAAATATTCAGTTAGTCATAAATTCATTCCACAAACATTTATTGAGTACCACTTTTTGTCAGGAAGTTTACTAGGCATTGCTAATGACTTTTTTTCTTTAACAATGAGAAAATTAATGAATATTCTAATAAGAGGCATGATACCCAGATTTCAGTTTTGATTAAGTCATGCCATGCCTGTGTGATTTTAACAATGCAGGCTTCATTTCTGAGTTACTGGATTAGAAGGAAAAAACAAAAGGATATATCATGTTGATATTAATTTTAACATTATATCATTAGAAGAATATTTACTATTTAATAAAATTCTCTTCTAGTTTTTGAACCTGTACATTTAGCTGTACTTTTATTTCTAGACCAGGAAAATATCACTAAGATTAGTGTTTTCTAGGGGTCATTATTTTTTTAGAAGCATCTGTTCAGTTAACTCACAAAATGTATGTTTCTCCCAAAGAATCTATATGCATGACATCTAAGTTTTCATTTAAAATATAATTAAGGATTAATTTCCTCCCAAACTTTAGTTATCTGATGTTATGATGACCAAATATTTGATACCTCCAAAGAAGTATTTCCTCCTGAGGTCATATTATTTATACATCCACTCATTTCTGTAGGAAGCAATTATATCCTCTCTGTGAATCTAAAACTACTGTCAACAGGGCTCCCCTGGTAATCACATCATGGTACTTTCAAACTATGCACGGTGGTCTGCTAGTAAATTATATAGACATCTATGTTTTTTTCATTTTCTTTGGACAGTTAATTTATGTTCACCATAAATATAAATCTTTTGCGGATGTAACTACATTTAGTCTAAGGCTATATGGAATATTTATTACTCCAGTAAAGCCCTGTTTGTCTTTTCTTCCGGCATCAGAGCTGAGTTTGCAGGTTAACAGCTCGTGTTGCTCAGCCAGAATGCAAAGGGTTTGGTCCATCAAACAGGAAAGCCATTGAAACATATGGGTGTTCCAGGAGATAGGAGAATCATGTTTTCTCTTGAATGTCAATAGATTGTCAAGGAAGAAAAAAAGGCTTCCTAAAAGCTATTCAGAGAAAAAAAAAGGTGTCAAAATGTGAATGATTCTTCACTATTTTCAAAGGGTAGACTATAATGTAAGACATGCTGTGGTTGGAAAAATAGACACAAAATGTCAGAGAGAGACAACACTAAAAGGAAAATAAATACAGCAGAAGTTAGCCATAGTGGTCCAAAGCATATCTTGACAAACCAATGGGCGTAATAAGAACTTCCCAACAGAAAATTCAGAAGCCGATTTTAATAGAAAACATATGCCAACAGTCAATTCAGATGTCTTTTGAACACCTAGCACCCGAGCAGATAACAGCCATAATTGGAGAACCATAGCTCTGAGCACAGACAAGGAAGTTACAAAATGAATGGAAAGGGAGACAAATCAATCACTGTACTCCTGAGAAGAAGGGGTTGCCATAGTAACTCTTCCTCCAATTGTCTTAATATTGAGGACATGGTCCTTGAAATAGACACTAAGGCTATCAGATACCTTTTTGATTGATTGGCTTCCTAGACCTTATTTTATAAAATTTTTTTACCCCTGCCATACTCCATTTATATATTATAGGCTGAGGGATACTGGAAACTTTTATTAAAAGAGGTTCTCAATCCTACATCCTCAGTCAATTGTACTAGAATTAGAAACTTAACACTACAAACTGACTCAAACAGAATCACTTCATTAATAATGTATTTAGAGGACATTATCTTCTCTCCTCCAGCAATGTGATAATCATGGGTGGGCATAACCTGGCATTGTGTGGGGACATGGTAATATCAAACAAAGAAGACCCAGCTTGGACAGTAAAGAATAAAGCAGTCATACAGGAGGCAAGCACAATAGTTCAGAGGGTTTCTCTGTGGTACAGTAATTTCTGGTTTTGATTTATTTTTAGACAAAAATGTGTGCTTCAAACAGTATACACATATATGACTTAAATAAATCAGTAGGATTCAGGAAATGAGCCCATTGCTGTCCTGATTGAGCCTCACACACTCATAGGCACGGCTTTTAGAAAGTGAATGAATTGTGGTAGTGCTATACGTAGAACTAAATGTGACTTTAGAAGGTGAGAGCTCCTCTGAAGAAGTGGATCCCTGGAGCTGGCCCTGGAAGTGCTCATCTCCCTCCCTGGCACCTCTCCTCTCTCTGCTTTCTGGCCACCAAAACCGAGCAGTTTTCCTCCATAGCAGGGCCATCCACCAAGCTGCTTCTACATTTGAGTCTGCCAACTACTAAGTGAACACCCCTGAATTAATTTGCAAAATTAATCTTGTTAACTTTACCTCCTCTAAATTGTGTGTGTTGAGAAGTAACTGAGACAGGGCCTAGTGTGTGAAAGAACTAGAATCGATTTTACTTCATCAGCTTTGTTAATAAAAGCTAAGATTGGTGTTGCCGCATAGCCAAGTAAATAATAGGGTACATATAGGATATAATCTGGGCATCGGCGTTTAAAAAAAAAAAAGTTAATACAAAAGGTATTTGTTCTTGGGATAGCTAATTCTGGATCTGAGGTTTAAGTAAAAGATTCATTTCTAAAGACATTTTTGCTCTCAGAACTATGAGAGAATCTCACACTCCCAGCAAGGACATGAACTAGCAAAACAGTGAGGTAGGAAGGTTTCATAAAAGCATTCATCAGAAAGGAAGAGCATGAAAGTTATATACAGCTCTGCAGCTTCTAATTATTATCTGTATCAAGAAAGGGGAAACTAATCTATTATGGCTTGTATCTAGTTGTCTCCCCAAAACTTCAAGTGCATAATAGGACCTTTGGGGAGGTAGCTGGATCATGAATGTGTGATACTGGATTAAGGTGTGTGACACAAGGGTTAAAGGTGTGTCCTGGTTACTTTTCTCTCATTGCTGGGATAAAATACCTGACACCCAAAATTAAGGAAGGAAAGGTTTATTTAGCTCACAGTATGTGGAGGTTTCAGTCCGTACTCAGCTGGCTCCTTGGCAGACTGGCACATGGCAGAAGGCAACAGTTCATGGCGGTGGAACACAACAAAAGCAACAAGAGCAAAAAAGAGGAGTGGTGGCAAGCAGCCTCTTTCTCTTGCTTACATATGCAAACTATCCACCCCAGGGCAGATGTAGCACTCATACCCATAATCCCAGCTTTGGATCATGGATCAATCATAAACTCTAAAAGCCTGCCCAAGATTGCGTAAAGCTTTGTGGGGACATCCAGACAGAAACCATAACAGGGCATATGTTAACTAAATGGGTTTAGCATACTTCTGTGTGTGGACAATGAAAATCCTAACCCTGGGTATGAGTGGCACCAATCAATAGGTGTGTAGCCTGGATAGATTATAAAAGGACATAAGAAAGGCAAGCTGCCTTGCTGCTTCTGTTTGCTGCCTTTGCCTACCACACCATGAATTATTTCTCCTCTGCAATGTTCCTCTGTCACAGAACTCAGCCTTGGAGCCAGCAGCCTATGGACTGAAATCTCTGCAAACTGTGAGCTAAATAAATCTTTCCTCCTTTTAACTTGGTGTCAAGAGTTTTGCTCCAGCAATGAGAAAAGTAACTAAGACATAATCCATATGAGTTTGTATAATTGTTTAGCTCATAAAATTTAGCAGACAAAAATCAGATTATACACCAGCACATTACTTACCAAGATGAGAAATAAGATTAATGGTGATGAAGCATCTTTCCAGGGTCAGATTTCAGGATTTAATATGAATCTGTGACTGGTACATTGATATATTGTTTCATAAACTCAGTTTTCTTTATGATTTTATGTGGTGAAGATGGCTGTGGTTGCGATTGTCACCTGATCTGGAGTCTGCAAATGGAAGCAAAGTTTTTGTTGAACACTTTTGTTTGAGAACCAAACTTTTTTGGAAGAAACGTATTTGGCACTGAGGTAATACCTGTGTGTACATGTATTACTTTCCCTCTACGTTTAGTCACTAGGTAGTTCGCTAACATTTTTTGAATATCTTCTTAATGTTGGCACTAATAACTACTTTATCTGTAGTACTTCATATCTTTCTGATAATCATGAGGCCAAGTATATCATGTTGAATCTGACAGAACAAAATTTTTGTCTCATAATTTTTAGGCTGTAAAGCATGGTATGACAGACTATTTGATTTTTTGACAAATTAATCATATCTTCCTATTTGGACCTTTTCCCTAGATGCTAGAAGGAGAAACCTTCTATTTTCAAGACATTCAGGTGTATTTAGACCAAGTAGATATTACAGAACCAACTATAATGCAAGTGTAGTACTTATAATCAAAAGCTATGGAGTTACTGAGGAATTCACACCTCAGTGCTCTCAGAATGTTATAGGAGAAAATAGTTTTATATTGTTATTTGTAAGATTAGGTCTTGCTATATTCTAAGCTGACCTCAAACTTGCAATTGTCGTGCCTCAGCCTTGCAAAGCATGATGATTCTTGGAATGAAACACCACAGCTGTGCAATACAAACAATTCTTAATGTTAGATTTGCAAATAGACTTTTTTGTCATATAAAATATAAAGGAGGTTTGATACTTTTGGAATTCTGATTTATGCAATTATTACAGAGTGGAGATTCTGGGGATGTATTAGTTTGCTACAGATTCATTAAAACACACACACACATGCACAAACCAGGTAGCTCAAACAACAGAAATATATTGTCTCAAGGTTCTGGAGGCTAGGTATCGGAATGCAATAATCAACAGGCTTGATTTCTTCAGAGAGGTGGGAAAGAGAGCTATCTCTTCATATTCTTCACTAAGCTTGTGACGGTTTGTTGCTAGACTTTAGCCTAGAGCAATGATGGTGAATTTTTAGAGGTTTCAATGGTATAAGTAGCTCCCTGCAGCACTTCTATCATAGGTTTGCCTCCACTGACCTAGAATATCACCCTATCATACTGTGACTTCCTATTATATTCAGGTTTGTGTTTGTGTGTCCCATATTCCCTTTACACGAGTATACCAGCCATACTGCAGTGCTGCTGGATGACTTCATCTTAATTTAATTACATCTACAATGATCATTGCTGTTTCAGTTAAGTGACACAATGCAGAGGCTTCATTTAGATATCTCCACTCCATTCCTTCTATCCATCTCCATCTACAAGCGTCTTCTGCTTTATTTCTTCTTCTTTGCATCAAAATGTCTGCATCATTTACATTGACATCTGCAGTGAGACAGCTTTGGCTAGTTCGTTTGTACTTTACAAAGAGGTTTTGCTGACTATGTCACTTTGACATGTTCTGGATGGTTAAGTTATTCTCCTATTCTGACCAAGCCATAAATCCAGCATCATTTTTAGGCAACTGCAAAATTGTTCTGTTTACATCTTTTGTCACAGAATAAAGCAATCAGTAAATTTTATTGGGAAAAGAATCTGTCTCATAAATTTCTTTTATAAACATCATAAAGTGATGCAAAGAAAGAACCCATTTTAATTCATTATTTTTATTCTATTGTTACTTTTTAAATCTTGGTCCTGGCCAGCTTCCAGATTTAACACAGAAACGCTTGGGACTGCTGACTCAGTACATGGTCTCTCAGTTTCCCCGGTGATTCTTTTCTTTACATTTGTTACTGAGGTTGAAACATCACTAGTACTTTGCTTTTCCAAACAGAAAACCCAAGTCATTTCCCATGTAGAAGGAAAGAAACACTCAGAATTCCTAATGATAGAGAGACCTAGCAAGGCTTTATGGTATTGGGTCAGAACATAGCCTCCTTTAACTGTCCTTCACCTCTTGTCTTCCCTTACACTTAACCTCTAGATTTAACCTAGTGCTTGAGTTCTCTATAATATGGAGTTTAATAGAAATTTTTATCTTTGGACATTTGAATATGTACTTGATCCTAAAGAATTTCCACTTTCCATTGGTTTCCTATTTTAAAAAAGGAGCCCATATACAAGTCCCTTACGCCAGTGTAGTGTTAAACCAGGTGTTGCAGGGATATGTTAAAGAAAAAAGTTGTATGCATTTAGAAGAAGCAAAAATAAAAAGTGAGGGCTACTGTGAAATATAGGAATATTTTCTTCACAGGCATATGTGATAATTAAGAATATATTAGGGCCAGGTATGGTGGTGCACACCTGTAATCCCAGAACTCGGGAGGCTGAGGCAGGAGGACTGTTGCAAGTTTGAAACCAGCATGGGCTACAAAGAGCTCAAGGCCAGCCTGAACTGCATAGAAAGACCATGCCTCAAAAAGACAAAAAAAAAAAAAAAATACATTAGTTAAGTAACTCTATTATTGCTTGAGTAGAACAAGCATATTTCATTTTTACTATGCTATAGAAATTTTAATGGGCATTTTGTCTGTTAGGTTTCAATTTCGAGGAGGAAGTGCCCTTAATCTTTGCTAAACAGCAAAAACTTTTCCAGTTTACCTTGGTTATTTGGAAAGTAAAAGTAATTAACCTCAAGTTTTCAGTAAATATTCAAACGAGAGTATGCCTGTGTTACCTATGATGTTTTCACATTGTCCTTCTGGAGTGTTAAACCAAATGAAACGTTTTCAAAACCAGCCTCTGTATGTGGGTGATAAGTTTGATCCTTGCTGTCTTTTGTTCATAATGCATCACACCACAGCTCCTTGTATAAACAAATTATAACTCTGCTTGAAGAGTGTACTGTTACAATCCAGAAACTGAGTCGCAATCCACCACAGCAGTTGAACTTCAGTCACTAACACGCTGCCAATGGGATAGATCATTTTTGTATAAGACAAAACTCCAACTCTAGCCAAGCAAATGGTTCTTTTTTATTAATGTATATTTGTAGTACATAATGGATACATTTATAGTGGAAAGTTGACACATATGCTTAACATACTGGAACCCACTTTTCATCCCTTACCTCTGCCATCATTTCTTGTTGCAACCACATTGTATTTATATGCCCTTTTTTTTTGCTATATAAGTAACCTGCACAGATGTACACTAAGTGAAAGGGCTGCTTGGTGAATTGTCTAAGGTCTGGCATGTTGATTGGTCTTAAAAATGCTCATCTTACCTTAAAAATTGTTAAACTGGTATCAATTGTTCTTTCATCAGGATGAACTGCGTTACCATTTGGTTTGATAAATGGTAGGAGAATGGAAGAGAGGAAACATCTCAATGAGAAATGGTCATGGTGAATTATAAGATCTAGTATAAATTTTTCTGGATTTCCCCTTGCCCTATGTTTTTCTCAGTCAAAACTGAGTCATGTGACTCTAAGCTGTTGAATTCAGGTGATAATGTGGTGACAATGGAGGGTCTTTCATTACTAGAAACGTATTACTGTTTTAAAGAAGGTTAATAGTATGCAAGTATGCGGACTGAGGATGTATTACAACCTTCTGTATGATCTTCTCAAGTTTACTGTGAACCAAATATTGCTATACAAATTAAAGTGTATAAAAATAAGAACTAATTGTACAATGTTTTGTTCAAAACCACTTAACTATCCTGTAATATGATTGAAACTTTGTACGGTTCCTCTTTTCTTGTTGGTCTCTACCAGAATTACCCTTAAAATCTGTTCATAATAATATAAACCATTTGCTTGGATGCCCTTTAACATTCTTCTAGCCTTATCCATGACCCAATTCTAAAGCCACTTCCATACTTTGAAATGCTTGCTACAGCAGCAGCTCATAATGTGTTTGAAGAGCTGTCACAAAATACAGTTGTGTACCTTATAAACAACCGATTTCCTTATAAACAACAGACATGTATTTTACATAGTTCTAGCTGCTGAAAAATACTAAACACGAGACAAATGTGCACATTATCTGTCTTGTATTTGGGGAAGCCCAAAGTTCTGGTTCATATACAGTGTTTATTAGCAGTATACTCACATGACAAAGAAAGTGACTTACTTCCTGTGAGGGTATCAAATACAGGAACAACCAACTATATAAGACAGATTTTAACAGGCGTGAATGATGAAATAAACAGCAACACAATCATAACAAGGGACTTTAACACCCTACTGTCACAAAGAGATATATCATCTACCCAAAAAAATTATTAAAGAAATAACAGAATTTAACCAAACTTCTGAAGAAAGGAACATAGCAGACCTTTCCACAGTGTTACACCTAACACTAGAGTACACATTCTTCACAGCTGCACATGGGATATTCTGTAAAATAGACCATATACTAGCACATAGAACATGCTTAACTAAATGCAAAGGAATTGAAATTATCTCATGCATACTATTGGACCATAGTGCAATGAAATTGGAAATTCAGGACAAAAGAAATCACAAAACTCCATAAACATATGCAAATGAAATAACACCCTCCTGAACAACCATTGGGTCACAGATGAAATCAAAGTAAAAATTAAACAATTTTTATAATAAAACAAAAATGTAGATACAACTTACAAGACCCTGTGGTATGCAATGAAAGCAGTCCTTAGAGGGAAGTTTATAGCAGTGAATTCCCATCTCAAGAAAACAGACTGAGAACAAATAAACAATCTTATGCTGCAGCTCAATCTTCTAGAAAAAGAAGAGAAAGTCAAATGTAAAGCCCAGAGAAGGAAGGAAATTATAAAGCTCAGGGAAGAAATTAACTCAATAGAGACTAAAAAATAACACAAAGTATTAATGAATCAAAGAGTTGGTTCTTTGAAAGAATAAATAAAATAGATAAACCCCTAGACAACCTTATTTAAAAAAGGAAAGAAAGGGGCTGGGGATTTAGCTCAGCGGCAAAAGCGCCTGCCTGGCAAGCGCAAGGTCATGAGTTCGGTTCCCGGTACCGGAGAAAAACCTAAAAAAAAATAAATAAATAAAAAAAAAATAAAAAAGGAAAGAAAGAACTGAAATGCATGCAATAAGGAATGAAAGGGATGAAATCACTACACATATTGTAGAACTTCAGAAGTATATCAATATCTACTTTGAACTCTCATAGGATCAAAAACACAGAGAAAATAGACAGATTCTTAGGTACATATGAATTACTAAAGAAGAATGAAGAAGATATAAAAATCCTCAATATCAGCCAGTGAAATTGAACATGTAATTAATAACTTACTAATGAAGAAAATCCCAGGTTCTGATGGATTTACAGCTGAGTTCCACAAGAAATGTAAGAAAGATTTAATACCAATTCTTCTCAAATTCTTTGATGAAATTAAAAGGGAAGGAGTTCTTCCTAACTCATTCCTTGAGGGAAGTATTACCCTGATAGCAAAACCAGAGAAAGACCCATCCAAACAAAAGAACCACAAGCCAATCTCCCTAATGAATATAGATGCCAATATTCTCAATAAAATTACTAGCAAAGAAAATGCAACAAATCATCAAGAAGATTAGACACCATGACCAGGTGGAATTCATCCCAGGAATGCAGGGATAGCTCAATATGCACAAATCAATTAGTGTAATATACCCTCTCAAAAGAGCCAAAGACAAAAATCACATGATTATCTCAATAGATGTAGAAAAAAGCTTTTGATAAATTTTAACACTCATTCACAATAAAAACCATACAGAGAATAGGTATAGATGGTTTTTCCTTCTATCAGATCAAAGCCATCTATGACAAACCAACAGCTAACATGGTATTAAACGGACAAAAGCTGAAAACTTTCATTTGAAAATCAGGAACAAGACAAAGATGACCACTGTCACCACTCCTACTAAATATAGTTCAGAAAATATTATCCAGAGCAAGTAGACCACTGTCACCACTCCTACTAAATATAGTTCAGAAAAGATTATCCAGAGCAAGTAGACAAGAGAGAGAAATAAAAGGAATATGAATAGGAATGTAAGAAGTGAAATTATCATTATTCACTGATGATATGATACTGTACATAGAAGACCACAAAAACTCCACCAACAGACTTAGAGATTTAATAACCAAATTCTGTAGCATAGCTTGATAAAAAGTAAACACTCAAAATTAATACCATTCCTGTACACAAACAATCAGACTGAGAGAGAAATTAGGCAAATCATACCTTTCATAATAGCATCTAGAAAAATGAAATAGGAATCAATCTAACAGAAGAAGTAAAAAATATATACAGTAAAAATTGCACTACTCTGATAAAAGAGATTGAAGAGGAGTTCAGAAAATTGAAATAAATTCCTTGCTCATGGATAGGGAGAAACAACATTGTGAAAATGGCCATACTCCCAAAATTACTGTACAGATTCAATGCAATCCCAATTAAAATACCATTAGTATACCTCACAGATCTATAGAAAACATTCCTAAAATTCATCTGGAACCAGATGAGGCCTAGCATAGCATAGCAAAGGCAATCCTGGGCTACAAAAGAAAGGCAAGAGGAATCACAATGCCTGACTTGAACTTATACTGCAAAACTACTGTAATAAAATCAGTACGGTACTGCCATAAAAAACAGACCTGAAAATCAGTGGAACAGATTTGAAGATGCAGACACAAGTGCAAACACACTCAGCCACCTTATCTTTGACAAAGGGGCCAAACACATTCACTGGAAGATAGATAGCCTCTTTAACAAATGGTGCTGGAAAAAATGGCTTTCCACATGTTGGAGACTAAAACTAGACCCATGTCTACAAAGATGCACTAATCTAAAGTCAAAATGGTTCAAAGATCTAAATATTAAAACAGAAACATTAAATGTACTGGAAGAGAAAGCGGGTAAATTTCCTGAAGACATATTGGTAGGCAAAGAGTTCTTGAACAAAAACCAAACTGCATAGGAAATGCTTCTAAGAATTAAAACTGGAATCTCATCTTATTGAAAAGTTTTTGCACATCAGAAGAAATCACTGACAGACTAAAAAGAAAGCAAACAAATTGGAAAACTATTTTAGCCAACTACCCCTCAGACAAAGGACTTCTATCTATAACATATAAAGAATTTTTAAAAATCAGGGACACAAAATTCAAAGGCACAATTAAAATGGGCACCTGAGATGAATACACACTCCTCAGATGAAGGTTTATTAATTGAAAATAAATATATGAGAAACTGTTCAGCATCATTAGTCATTCAAGAAATGCAAATTAAAACAACAGTGAAATTCTATCTCCCCACAGAAAGAATGTCTATCATTTAGAAATCAACCAGTGACAAATGCTTGAGAGGCTCTAGGGAAAAAGAAGTCTTCTCCACTGCTGGTGAGAGTCTACACTGGTGAAACTACTGTGGAAATCAATTTGGAGATACCTCACAAAACCAGAAGTAAAAGTCCAGCTTAACCCAGCTATTCCTCTTTTTTCTTTTTTCACAGAAGAATTAAAAACAATATGTGTGCACACATGTTTACAGCAGCACAATTTGTCATAGCTAAATCTTGGAAATAACCCAAATGCCCACCAACTGAGGAATGGATAAAAAACATGTGGTATTTTTATACAATGGAGTATTATTCAACTATAAAAGAAGACAAACTCGAGGCTTTTATAGGTAAATGCATACAGCAAGAGACCATACTCATAAGTAAAATAAATTGGACCCTCATGTGTAAGCATATTGTCTTCCTAATGTAAGAACCTGAAAGAGTAAATAAAACCCAAAACATAGAATACATAATATGAAAAGAAAAGAAATTGCTAAAAGGATGGAACAACTGGGATGAAGGAAAGAAGAAAAGGAAGGAAAGAAGAAAGGCAAAATATATATATATAAGAATAACTGGGATAACTGCACTGCTGATGTGTGGTGGTTCAATTGAAAGGAACAGTTAATGCTTAAATTTCTTTTACATATATTGACCAAATTTGCATGTTTATCTGGTAATCTGAGCAACTGATTTGAAGACAACAATATGCAATAGAACAACCATTGGTGAATTCCTACCATCTTGTCTACTGAAACTCTGTATCATCTCTAAAGTTTTTTGTAATTATTATTTTCTTGTTCTTTTTAATAGTTGGATGAATCTTCAATTCTTACATCTGGTAATTTGAGCAACTTCATTGAAGATAACAATATGTAATTTAGTTTGTTTGTTTGGTTTTTTTTGTACCAGAAATTGAACTCAGGACCTTGTGCTTGCCAGACAGGCACTTATGCCACTGAGCTGTATGCCTGGCCCTTAACAATATGTAATTTAACCACAGCTGTTAAATCCTACCATTTTGTTTTGAAGTCCCGTATCATTTTTAGTGTTCTTTCTTCGTTTTGTTTATGCCTGTGATGTTGGTATTTTGCTATTGTTCTTTTTTTAAATTATTCTGTTTAAAATTAAAAAATAAATAAAAGAAATGCAGGAAGGGACAAGAATATTAAATTGACAATATTTAGTACTTTCCATGTAATAAAAATATAATGTACTATTTTAATGTATCTTCTCCATTGTTGTCACAGCAAGAGTGATTGGTTTCAATACTTTATAAGAATACTTATTGAAGCTTTATAAGAATACTTATTGAAGCTTTAACCTATACAGCCTAAGTACAGGTCAGCTGCAATTCTAAAAAAAAAAAATCACACACACATACACACACACAAACAGAGCTTGATTGAATAATGACCTTTTGGAAACCAAGAATTTTTACTTACACTATAATTGTTTGGAAAATCACCTCCAAGTTTTTTTATTTATCCTGTAGACACTTTGACAAATTCACTGTAATTCCATGAATTGACTCTAAACTTTATAGTAAGTTTTGAAGATTTCTTAGGCTGCTAAACTTTGAGAGATAAATAAAATTAAAATGAAGAAATCAGTCTCAAATATAATTTCAAAAAGAGCAAATTTAGCTGTTATAAAAAAATCTGCAAATATTTATACATTAAAAATTTGTTGCTGTTGAAATTGCAATGTTTGTAAGGTTTTACCTCTCTGTAGATCAAGTTCTTTTTAGCAGATGCTGTATTAGCCTCTAAGGAAAATAACCATCTCAATTATTTCATTTCTTCATAAGGTACAGGTGCTTGACTATAACCATAGTCGTATTTTCAAATAGTACATTGCTTTTTGAGAAATATGAACAATAAAGTAAAAGAATTGATGTTTTTACTGTATTAAGTGTAGTAACTACATGTATTGCTTTTTCTTTACAAAAATATTGTAATTCACTAATTCAGGCTTATACATTTCTGAGCAACTATTATCCCTCATTTTATGAAGAACAGTAGATAAAAGGATTAAGCATGAATACTTCCTTCAGGGAATTTACTAATTATTGAAGTGATGCACTTATTTAGAGATGATTTATAAAATATTGAGATAAGAAATAAATAAAAGTATAAAATTTCAAAGGAGAAAATACGTGTGATGCAGTGATCATAATATTAACAAAACTTTATAATATTTAAACTGGAAATACATATCAGTCATTGTTCTGTGTTCTACATTACTTAACTCTTCAAGTTAAATTACTATGAGAAGCACTTTACACAAATTAACATTTTTAATCTACAAAGATTCATGACATCTGTGTCATTATTAACCTCATCCTGCACATGAAGATAGAGAAGTTCAGATGGCTTTAGGTGTTTAAGGTTCTACAGCAGACTGCACAGTGAACTTGCCTCACTGAAGAGGAGTTACAATGGTTCTGGCTATAAATTATGATAAGACTTCAGAAAACAGAACTAAATGAGGTGCAGGGCATTTGGTATATACCCAGTAGAATGGCAAAGCACACATTCAGAGGATGGTGAGATATTTGTTCTAACCAAATGTGTGGTTAAGTTGCAAGAGATGGAGAGGTTGAAAGTTTTACAATTCAAGTACGATGAAATGTGAGTAGAGAAATTTCACTTCGGGAGACATTGGGAATTTGAAGTAAACAACGGCATACACACAACCTCCATTCACTTACAGACATATGTTGATGATTTGTCATGGAGAGTATTTCTGTAGTAATAAAGACAAAGAAGGGAACTTCTTTCTTAAGGGGCTAACACCATGAAAAAGAAAAGGGAGTCAACAATTACAATACCCCATGCCAGGTAGATCGCTAAAGTTTATGAGGAAAAGGGAAGAATTTAATATTTTGCAAATATTATTTTATTTTAACCACTCCTTCCTTATGGAAGTGTTATTTTTGAAAACATTTTACAAATGAGGTTCACGAGATTTAGAGAATGGAAGTACATAACTTATGATCTGACAGAAAATCAGTGTAGCAGTCAGATCTGATCCTAAAGTCTGTGCACAAATACTTGTAATAGAAATACCTCCCTTCATGTCAGGCAACAAAAGCAAACAATTTGCCAGTTCTCAGAACATAAGAATAAACTATGATTCTGGATAACAAATGTGTTCTGTTTCTTAAACTGGTTACAGTGTTTACTTTGTGATGTACTTGACTGTGTTCTAACATGATGATCTATTATTGGTATATTCTGGATAAAGATTTATGTCAAATATAACTCAGTTTTCTCTAAAGACATTTGCATCTATGCTCCATCTGTATAGCATAATTTCATAGCCCACAGCCTACCTGTTATGTGTGTTATATCAGGGTTTATTTATGTGTCTAGTACATGATATTTCATCTACTATGATCATATTACTGTACGTAATCCTTATCACTTGACTCTGTACTCTTTACTTTTTAGCTATGGCCCTCTACTTTTATGTAGCAAAACAATGAATGTAACTCTTTATCTGCACGGTTATCTACCCTCAAATATGCATGAAAATCCTATAGATGAATAGAGTGGGACATATTAACCATATATTATGAAATTTAGTAAATAATGCTTGAAAAATGTCAATTTTAGGATGATTCTTTGTTTACTCAAACATGAGCTCCATAGTAATGTTATGCAATCTTTTAAATTTTCCCAAATATAAAAGTAGTTGCTATGATGTAGTTGACAAAAACGCTATCAGAACATATTTGACTTAGCAGTACTTGACATTTGTTTTAATCTTACAAAACGTAAGTAATTTTACTGAGATAAAGGGAGAGGGAGGGAGGAAAGAAGGAAGGGAGAAAGGAAGAATGGGAAATAAGAAGCTTATTAACAACTAATATTTTCCATGATAACATTCTCATAGATTTATGGGTTGAAACTGACTCTTATTAAAAGGTATACTACTATCATGTGTTTTGTTTTCCATCACATAAGTTATTCATCCAATTTCTGATTATCAAATCAGATATGAAAGCCCTCAGAAAACAAAGCATGATTTCAAACAACGTAGAATTTTTATTCTCTTGGAACATCCCTCTCCTTTCAAAAGTGCAGAAATTTTTATTATGTCTCCAAACCCTGGTCTTATTTTCACATTTGAAAACTCCCAAGATCACCATATTCTTACTGCTGTCTTTTTTCTAGTAGATGTTCAGATGTGTTTCTTCAAAATATTGCTGATAATTTCAAAATATATTACAACTCAACATCAAATCCATAATTTTTTATTTATTTTGAATGTAAATTTTTCTTCATTGAATTCTTATCCCAGTGTTTCTGATATTCATCAGTAAATATAGGAATAAAATGAATGGCTATTAAATGTTTGTAATAATTCTGACCACCTAAGTTTTAACACAGTATTTCATATTGGATATATACTATAAAGTTGTTGATTCACATTATGTTTTGCAAATTTTCTCTGGCTATGATCTGAATAAGTGCAGCCCTGAAATATTCACCTGTAAAGTTTGAATCCTTGTATGTGCTTTTATTAAGAGTCAGGGCCTGTAGGAGGTGACCAGGTCCTGAGCATGAAGGCTTCTTGCATGGAATTTGTGCCAACCTAAAGGTGGCCTGTGAAAGTTTTTCCCTTCTGTCTTGTGAGGACTCTTAGAACATGCCCACTCTGAAGCAGAAAGTTCTCGTCAGACACCAAATCTATTGATTTGTTGATTTTAGATTTCTTAACTGTCTTGGTTACTTTTCTCTCATTGCTGAAACAAAAAACCTCATGCCCAGAATTAAGGAAGGAAAGATTTATTTAGCTTGTGGAGGTTTCAGTCTATAGTCAGCTGGCTCCAAAGCAAGGTGACAAGATACAGGGGCAACACTTCAAGGCAGCATAAGACAGCAAAAGCAGCAAGAGCAAAAATGGGGAAGCAAGCCTCTTTTCCCTCCCTGGCTCCCTGCTGAGTCACACAGTTAACCTTCTAAACTTCTTGAATTGATATAAAGAACAATATCCCGGAGCAATAAAGGCATGTCCTTTTCACCTCAGGAGGTAGAACTGCTGAGTCACTTAGCCAAACCTCTGTACTCCTCAAGTGGGCAAAATGTATCAATTATAACATCAACCTTCAAAATGTGAGCAATAAATTTCTGTTGTTTATAAATTGCACAGCCTGAAGGGACTAAGAAAGTTATCATTAATAAAAATTATATTAACAGTACTGAGTAGCAGATATGTAAGATTCTGAGTGTAATACTATAATAGGAATGAAAGCATGAATGCGTTTTTGAAAAGATGAAAAGTGTTACAAAAAAGCATAATTGACAAGAAGCCAAAATTGTCAGGAAAAACTCATTGGGGAAACATTTATTGCTCACATACAAATTCTTCAGTATTGCATACATACCACAAAATGAGATCAAAGTATTAGAGTACTGGTCACGACCTAGGTGAATATTTTTCTTACCAATCCCTCTGTTTCTATAACATATATGTTTGGGGAAGGGAGTGTGAAATAGAAGAATTCATAGAGGAAAATTGAGAAAAAAATCAAAACATATTATTTCCATTTAATATAATCTATATTACAATAATATAAATTCAATAGTAAAAGCCACAATAAACAATTAAATTTGTATTATATATAGTATACACACATGTATATAACCACAATAAACATTATATATATACATATATATTATTATGAAGTTCCTACACTGCACTCATAATCTTTCTGAAGACTCAGAAGTAATTATACCTCATAGATCATTTTCTAAATGATTTTAACTTGGAGGTCAGGAATACACAAATATCACACAAGTTAAATATTTACAGCATAATATTACTATCATTTAAAGTTCTGTATTTCATGAATTGTCTTGTGAATGATACAGTCATGGAAAAATGCATGGGGTGAATGATACTCTAAAAGTGTGGAAATGTTCACAAAAATTTAACAACAGTTAGGCAGGTAATGGCAGATAATGTTTATTGTCCCTTTTTTTATAGATGAAGACATGAGTCATAGGAGTGTAAACGTAGTTCAAGGGGAATGGAGTAAGAGTTATTTTACATAAGTGAAAGACAAGTAAGAATTTGATGTTCAGGTGCTGTCCGTAGTGTGCCTTGTTGGTATAGCTATTCTCTACCAGCTAAAGCAAAGATGTTTAGGAGAATAAGTGAAATGGAATCTTAGAGATTTACTGAGGATTTTGACAAACAGCAGTGGACTGTGATTTAATATGGAATAATAATTTTTTAAAGATTTTATATAGTTTCATAAGTTGGAAGAGTCTACATTTTTACTGACCCCAACCCCACTAACTCTTTAGTAAGTCAAATGGGCTAAGTATCCAATTTTAAACTGTGGCCATATTTTCTACGGAAAAAATGTTGTCATGACAGGCAAGAAGACTTCTAAGAGAACATTAATTGAAAACAGAAGAGGAATAGAAACATATTCAAGGGGCTGGGGATTTAGCTCAGCGGCAAAGCGCCTGCCTGGCAAGCGCAAGGTCATGAGTTCGGTTCCCGATACCGGAGAAAAACCAAAAAAAAAAAAAAAAAAAAAACTTATCAGAAACATATTCAAGCTGACCTTGAGACAAGGAAAAGAGGAATAATAGCTAAACCTCTATTATAAACCAAGAACTAAAATTATGAATTAAATCTTAACCTCTCTAACTTACTCTTATTGTCAAGATGACATTAAAGCTATTAGAATATTTTTAATTGACAAATTAAAATAATACAATTCATAAAATAACCTAAACAACTTTGTACAAATAAGAGGCTGGGGAGGCTAATCCACTCTTACTGTGAAATTTTTCTTGTTCCTCAAGTGTCCATCTGAAAATACTAATTGACATTAGATTGATTAAGAAGATACCCAAACTGTCAGGAGTGAAACAATGAGGTTTTGGTCTTTTTTTCCTGATGTACTTTCAAGTAAACTGCTTATTTCACCAGTGCATCAAATACCCTCAACTTTCTCTAACTTGCGTTTTACCAGATGAGCCTCAATTACAGTGTGACACACTATCATTGATTGAGCAATCTTCAGTTTGTATTTTCTGCCTTTGCTTCATATTTTTTTTTTGTTTCTTCTTTAGCATTGTTTGAATCATTTTGAGTTGGACCTGAAAGCATTCTAGTAGGAAGTTACAGCTAGAACTTCTTAACATTTCCTCTCTTTATGGAAATGCACATCCTATGTTATGCTGCAAACTAATTAAAGTCCTTTCCCAACACAATATACAAATGGCACATAAATATTTAATGGCCTGGTTTAGCATTTGTATTAGGTTCTATGATTCATCAAACTATACACTGTTTAAGAGTGGAATCAAAATGATATAGTGCTTTCAAATACCCCATCATGCATGATGCATTTTACCAATAAAATTTAAAGAAAACATTTAGGCTGTACTGGGAATGAACTATAATTTTTTGCTTTTTCTATGACTTGAACTTGGGCATTCACCAATAAATCTTTGTGCTTTTAGTAATTGTAAGTAGTAATTGATAAAACATATAGGATATAAAATTGCCCAGGGACTATCCTACATATTTGTCCAGTCCTGCCTCTTGCCTATAGTATCTAATAATTTTAACATTTCCTCTTCCATAGTTCTATATTACAGTGTCTCAACTGGGACCAAATATTGACCTTCCCATTGCTTATTGTCTGCTAACCTCCAGTTTTTCTACCTCATATTTTGTTTTCTTTAAGCTTTAGAACTTTTAAGATTTGGAGGGTTTCTAAATATCCTATGTTGCTACATCCTTAAAGCTATAAATCCTCCACAGTGTCTCACCACGACTACAAACATTTAACTTTGCCATTATCATATGTTCACTATTTTCTCTTTCAGACAAACTCAGGACATGCTTTAAAATCTCAGTTATGTCCTCCCTGACACTAAAACACTTGCATTCTCTATGTTTCCAAACCCAGCATCATATGGATGATTCCAAGGTTCCCCACTGGCAAGAGCTGTATAGAGGATGCTTCCGTCTGGGCTGCAGTGACCTCTGAACACCTTGATGGCAGAACACAAGAAATGAATTCTAGAGAAACGATTCCCAGCGCAGCCCCGTGGGAATAGTGTACCCCGGGGTTCTCTCTTAAAAAGAAAATATTTAAAATGAGTTTACAGGTGTTCTCCTTTGCTACTGTTTGAATCTTAAATGTTCTCAAAATAGCATATGGTAACACCTTTGGCCCAGGCCTGTGGCACTATCGGGATGTGGTGGAACATTTAGGAGGGAAATAAGGTCCCTGGAGCACACCCTTCTAGGGGGTATTTGGAACCAGCCTCTTCCTTTCTTTCGTTGGTTTCCAGCCCCTCTGAAATAAGCCAGTTACTCTGTCACAGACTCCTCACAGATACACTGTGCCACCATAGTCTGAAAGCAATTACCTACAATGGTGAGCCAGAATAAAATTTTCTTCATTATTTGCTTATCTTACATATTTTTTGTCACACTGATGGAAATCAGAGTAACATAAACCTTTGATATGCAAGGTTATGATAATTCCTGTCATGCTTTCAAGGCATCTTTTGCATTGTGCTGGTGAAAAGACTTCTTTTTCTTTTGTCTTTTCTTTTTTTTTTTTTTTCTGGTAGCAGGAATCGAACTCACAACCTTGCGCTTGCCAGGCAGGCGCTGTGCCACTGAGCTAAATCCCCAGCCCCAGGACTTCCTCTTAATAGAGCTAATCTCTTTAGCATCTCTACCCATCTTGAAGTGCTCTAAAATGTGCTTGGGTTTGTTTTTGGTCAAACTGAAATTGTTTCAGTTTTCTTCTACTCTGATCCTCATTCTCACAGTAAATTTGGCTAAAGCAGCCAGGAGCACACATGATACTACCTAAACCTTATGCTACTTTAAAACATCTTCCATCAGATAAAATAGTCCAGCAACTTTAAACTAAGCCTCCATTAAATGTTTTCAGGCAAGGACATAATGCTCTCTGTTCTTTGTCATATTGTTGGCTTCTAATCCAATTTTTTAGTAGGATCCTGTATCTCATTCAAAAATCTCATGAGCATAACCATTAATATCCACATTTCTATCAACATCCTAATCTTCTTGGTTCTCATCAGTATCATCAGTTATGCTCCTCGTACAGCACTGTGCATTTTCTCTAGCCTGCTTCTACTAAATTTTCCAAATTCCTTTTGCATGTGATTCCAAAGCCTTTTTCACATCTATTAGGGATGGTCACAGCAACAATACTATTTCTTGGTACTAATTTTCTGTGTTAGCTTTCTAACACTGCAACAAAATAGCTGAGATAATCAGAGGAAAGGTTTATTCTGATGCATGGCTTCAAGTGTTCCAGCCCATGATTAGCTGGCCTTATATTTTAGGCCTGTTGTAACACAGTATAACACTACAGGGGAGTGTGTCAGAGGCCTATTCACCACATGGCACCAAGAGACATAAAACAGACAGGAAATGACAGGAAAGGTCCCAATAGTTACTTGGATGGCATAATTTCTATGATGTAACTTCCTCCCACTGGACTAGGTTGTTCAATCAATTACTGAGGAATGGATGTTAACAACCCCACGTGCATTATGGACTTACCTCTTGAGTTGTTCCAATTTCTTAGCTTTTTCTCCACATTAAGCTCTGTTATTCTGCATTTGTGAATTTTTGATGATTTGGTTTTCCTGGTCAATTTAAGAAAAGTTCTTAATTTTACCATTTAGTATTTCTCATTGTGTCTCACTGTGCTATGTCTTAAAGTCTAATTTCTCTTAAATTTCTCTAAATAGTTTCTCCTAAATAAGAAAGTTTATTGTTTGGAATCTATGCATTATCTTTTATTTTTTAGTTAAAGCTGTCTTCTCTTTTGTACAAAGTACATCTCTTGAGGATAGCTTATTGATACATAGTTGAATATTGATTTTTAAAAATCCAATCTGATGATCTCTACCTTTTAAATGGATTATTTACTATCTGTGTGTTTTCCATTCTAGTTTTCTCTTTTAATTCCTCTGTTGGCCCTTTATCTCTGCTTTGTTTACTTGTTTTTATGTAAATTGCTCTGAGAATACAACTTCTATTCTTTATGATATTTTAATAAAGCTTTGTATTGTATTACATCACATATAACAGTCAGGTATAATTTTTGGGTAAATCCACTTATTTTCTTCCATCTACCATTCATTATCAGTTGTCATATTTATTTTAGCTGAGTAAATTATAAATATCATGGCCCAATGACCTATTCTTACTTCAAATAATTCTATGCTGTTTATTGATTAAAACATAGAAATGCAATTTATTTATATATTTTTCAGTTAGATTTTATTGGTACATTTTAGATATACATAATGGTCGCATGCATCATAGAGAATTTATACCTGCATATGATGTAACTTGTCTTTTTCCCCATTCCCATACCCTCCCTTTAACCCCTCATCCCCTCCTCCATTACAAAAACTTTGTTTCTACATTTATATGTTACTACTTCTGTTGTTCCTCTCTGTTTCCTGTAAATCTGAGTTTGTGTGTTGTACTCTTTCTCTTTTACTTATTATTAGATAAAGATCTGGTTATCAACAAACAACCCATTTTTGTTTATATCAGAACATTATTATGTTGCTTTCACCTGTGAAGGATAGTTTAGTTATGTATAGTAAACCATGTTCATACTCTTGTCTTCTTTATTTCTGAAAATATCACTCCATTGCTTTTAGCCTCCACTGACCTCTATGAAACATCACTTCTTTCCATGACTCTCTTTCATGCAGTGCCTGCGTCCTCTGGTTCTTCTCTAATGTAACTTTTTACATTTTAATAATTATAGATTCATCAGATTTGCAAAAGTAGCACAGACATCACCCATATACTTATCTCTCAGATTCCTGAAAAGTTATGAAGCACCTCACATATTAAAATGTATTAGCAAAACCAGTAAGTTGATTGACATGATATAATCTGATCTTATTCAAATTTCATAAACTTTTTAATGCACTTTCCTTTATGTAAATTGCAGTAGGAAGACAAATGGCCCTTCAAAAAATAATTATATATCCTAATTCCTGTAATTTTGTAATGTGAAAGGATTGCATAAATGGAAATAGATAGTATTCAGCCTTTTAAGACTGGATTTTCTACTCAGTGTAATTTCAATGTGTTGCGTGAATCAGCTATCTCTTTTTAAAATTTCAACTCCCACTGAGTTGAACCACAGTTTTAAACATGCCTAAGCAAGGTACTAGGACATATCTCTGCATCCTTACTGCCATTTTATATTATGAATATTTTCATTTTAATTTCACATTCAAAGAAGTAGTTTCCAGCACTATATCATCATGATCTAATTTGACTTCTCCTGAAGAATGAGGACATTGAGCATAACTCAATATCATTATTGCCATTTTCATAATTCTTTTGATGATGTATCTAACAAGGCTTAAGTACATTTTCCAGATATTTTGCTTGTTTATTTTCCTATATTTGTACACAAATAGCTTTTTATGTATAATGGAAATTAATATTTTGATGGAACCATAATTTATAAGTACTTTTTTACTGTAAGTTGTTTATCATCTTGACATCTTCACTTAGCAAAGACAATTTTTATGAAGTTCAATTTATTCAGTGTTTTTGTTTGATTATGGATCATGCCTTTAGTGTAATGTTCAAGCAGGTTTAGCTCAGTCCGATGTCATGAATACTTTCTCAATGATCTTTTACAAAGTTCTATACTTTTTACAGTGTATCATTATCTAGACTTTCATCATTTTGATTGTGATATGACTAAATATTTTTCCATTTTATTTATCTCATTTGTTGCTTCCTGAGCTTTTTATTTTCATTTCTTGGTTTATATTTTCCATCAAGTTTGAGAAATTTAGTATTCTTTTCAAGTATTTTTCTGCTTTAGTCCCTCATTGTTCTAGCAAGCCATGATTCAGGGTTCATGCAATAATTTAAGCAATATTTATATTCATATTTTTATATATTCATGTGAATTTCTACTTAGTAATAATGTTTTATATAATAAAGCTATTACTTGTTATTATTAACATTAAATTTATAACAAATGCATTTACCTAACTTTCCAGTTATTCTGAGAGCTCCAAACTTCATTCTCTTAGTCTTCAGTATCTAATGTTGAAATTTTTCTGGTTGAATTCCAGACATCAAGGAGAAGGTGACTGCCCTCAGCTAAAAGGCATATAAGTGGACTTATCAGCCATTGCATTTCCTCTTTTTCCAAAGCTTGACTATGTTTTGACCTGTTCTTTCTTTTCTTTTCTTTTCTTTTTTTTTGGTTTTTCTCTGGTACCGGGAACCGAACTCACGACTTTGCACTTGCCAGGCAGGCGCTTTTGCCACTGAGCAAAATCCCCAGCCCCTTGACCTGTTCTTTCTTATTTTCATTTCCTAGTACATTAAAATAATTATATGTGTGGGTATATAAGTTTAAATTTTATTTAGTTTATAAGTTTAGTCCATAAAACGCATAATCTCGTGAATGCTATGCTAACTTAAAGTAAATTTCTAGGATTATAGATTCTTAGTTTAAATAATCGAAAATCCTAGGAGGGATTTTAGGGAGATTTATATGACTGAATTGATTATGATAAAACTGTAATCTGTGGGTTAGTGTGAGGTGTATGTTAATGTGCAGAGAATGCTTGGATGGGTCTATGATTAGATAGAGACTGTCAATTGTAGAAACTCAGGCAAAAGATATGAGAGAGAGTGCTGAGCTGGCTGTGTTGTACAATAGTGGACATGGTAAAAAATGGGTTTGATTTCTTGCTATGTGGCTTTGAGCTTGATGTCTTATTGGTCATTTGAAAACTTAGATACAGATATCTAAGAAGTCATTCTTTTGTAGATAAGATAAAGTAACATATTGAACACCTTCGAAGTGTACTTGTGTGCAGCAATACTCTCTATAGTATTTCAAAATTTGTTGTGAGTTCATTAAACGCTAAATTGTGAACTTTGAATGTAGAATGAGCCTTCCATTTATGGGTCTTGATAGAGACACATATGAAACAAGTATAAATATTATATAAAACTTCCAAAGAAACTATTGACATGTACTGGTGTTTCATAAGTGGTTATGTAAGGATATAGATAATCAATAATAACTGTAAGTGTTCAACTGGCTTATTCCCAACAAATATTGATATTAATATATGTAAATGAAAGAAAGAGTGGGAATTGAGAAAAACACAAGATAATTATTTAAGCAAATAATACAGATAAAATTAGTTTTGAAAGATAAAATGATATGTGAAAATTTTGAAGAAAGAAATGAGCATGGAAACTTTATAGAAGTGGGAGAAATTCACCTGTTTGGATCATTGTGAGAAGATTCTGGAAAAAATGTGTAGGAGTCAAACTACTTAACCTTTCATCCTTAGAGTGTATGTAAAATACAGAAATGTTTTCAACAAGAAGTTCAATCTGTCTTCTGCATAGACAGTTTGTTTAACAGAAAAAAAATGGATCAGAAAGTCACAGTTAATGTGGGAGGATAGTGCTGACCTTGGTGATGGCGATGATGGTAAAGCTGCTGCTGTTTGTGCTTGAGTTTTGTTGTGAGAGAACTGGGAAGAAAAATAGTGGAGAAAAGATGGCCTAATTATTTTTTGAGAGACACAATTTCTGTGTGTCTAATATTCTAGAAAACATATTCTGGTTGAAAAAAATAGGCAAAGGAACCAGATAAAATTAGTTGATTTCATACTTTCTTGGCACCAATAGTAGAAGGAGTTACAGACTTTTCCTAAGTCTTCACTGATGCGTGCAAGTCATCAAGAGTTTCAAAGAGCTAATTATTAGGGTTTCAGCGAAATTTGAAATGTCAGAACTCAAAAATTTAAAACAGCATTAGAATCTAATTTTATTTCAAAATAGCATCATCTCAGCAATGACTTTATCATGACATAAAGCAGATTAGATAGAGTGTTTTCTCTCTATTCAGTCAAATTATAGTTCTGGGTATCAATAAAGGGAGTGATTTTACAAAGATAATCATTACAGCAGTCCCCAGATGCATCTGGAAAACTATTAAGAACCAAAGAGGAAGCTAATGAAAAGATCTCCTGTGGTTACAGAAATTACATGCTTTGGTCTTTTTCTCCAGATATTGTCTTTGTTAGTTTATTCTGAATGGTCTGTCAAAGCACATATATTGCATTGCCTCTATTTCCCTAATGTACTGTATCTGTAGAAGCCAGGAATAGAATTGTCAAAGAAATCATTTTTGTCATTTCTTTAGTGGAGTACATATGAATGAAGACTCAAATAAACCTCTAATCTATTCAGTCCTCACACACACACACACACACACACACACACACACACTAGACCATATCCAATATCAAGATTTTGTGAAAGCAACATTTTTGAGGATGTGTGGGGATGTTTCTGGATATCTCTGAAGTAGTTCATTAATCATATTAATTTTTCTCTAGGTCTGCTTTTTAGAAGTTGAACATATGTCAATTTCCTTTAAGGAAAAAGTGGTTCTAGAAACACAGATGGCATGGCTAGAGTCATCACCTGTTTAGATAAGAGTACTTATTTATATTAAAAAATATTGAATAGTGTCAAATATATTAAAATTATTTATTACAACCCCATAAAATTGTTGAAAGGAATTGTGTGATAAACCCATTTATCAGAGTTAACTGTTTGAATTCATATTCTCAATCCCCATGTTTATTCTTAAATCAATAGTAAAAGTTCATTTCCTGAAAATAAAGACACAGGTCAGATGTGGTGCCATATGCCTGTAATCACCAGCACTCAGGGGCTGAGGCAGGAGGATCACTGCAAATTGGAGGCCAGCCTGGGCTACAAAGGGAGTTCTAGATCAGCCTGAACTGCACAGTGTAACCCTATCTCAAAAAACAAAAAAACAACAAAAAAAAGCAAAAAAAAAAAAAAAATCCAGATGAAAGTAAAGAAACAATCTGATTGTAAATAAAGTGAAGTAGTAAATAAAATATGCCTGGGGGTGGATGTGTAATTTTGTGTGAATATGCTGGATTTTGGTAACTGATAAAGCATTTCCCTGCAAACTTTACAGTAATCCAGATCAGTGGCTTATCAGCTAAATAGAATTTATCATGAAAAAGTGAAAACTCATGAGCCATTTGCTTTTGAATTCAAACTATAAGCTAATCCTCATGTTTCGATATGTATCATGACTTTGGTGTTTTGGAAAGCCATGAAGGTCAGGTTCTTTTCTGTTTGTTAGGGCTACGATAAGAAATGTAAGTGTTTTATGTACTCTTTATTGAATTATTTTAGGAGTGTACGTGTTTTGGGCCAGGGATACAGCTCAGCAGTACAAGCATCTGCATGGCAAGCTCAAGGTCCTGAGTTTCATTCCTGGCACCAAAAAACAAAAACAAAACAAACTAACAAAAATGAGTGTATGTGTTTTTTTTCTTTTGTGTGTGTGTGTGTGTGTGTGTGTTGGTGTGTAAGTCAGATTAGGTTATTCTTTGTTCATCACCTTACTCTGCTCAGAATATTGTGAAAAACTGCGGATTCCTTCTGAAGGTGATTTCAAGATGCTTTTGTGTGTATGCTGCACACTGGAAACTCGGGAGATGAGGTCTGTATATCATAAACATGTATGATATTTCCATGAAGTGGACCTCCCTGTCAAATGCTATGACCAGGCAAGGAAAGCACTTCTAACATTTTAGATAATCTCCTAGGCTCTGTGAGGCAGCGTGCTTTGGATATTTTTTCACTTCAATGTAGATAAAGAGTTTCAGGATTTAGTTTGCAGTTAAATTAAATTAGAAAGGTAAAACCATAAACATATGGTACAAAGATAGGGAAAGTCAATACTGATATGTTAGATAGCATGCTAACTGTAAGTATTAGGTAAATAGCAAGCTTTAAAGATAAAGCGACAAAGGAACAAATAATAGCTGAGGTGATCAGAAAGGCATGTAAGAAAAGCTGGCCTTTAAAATGAAAGGCAGTGAGGGCTCTGTAGGTGGCTGGATCACAGACACAAGGACCTGCTTTGTTGGGATGTCAGTGATAAGGTGGCGATAGCTGAGGTTGAAAAAAATAAAGCTTCAAAAGTTCAGTTAGCTTGAATACTAGAATGACCATATGGAAATGCAGAATGGGGGTGGAGAAGGAAAGAAAAAAAGGATAAAGGTAGAAAAGACAGAGAGGGAGAAGAGGAAAGAGACAGAGAGATAGATGGAAACTAGGAATTTTCCTTGAAATGATGTCTCTTCTTCAGTATGTGCTCATAAAGCTTTCTTCTGAGATTCACTTTCACTATTGACAAATAATGTAATATTACCAAAATACAAAGGTTTGATGGCTGACAGTTTTGAGTTCAAGTTCTAACTCTCCCATTACTGAATTTTGTGACACTGAGAGTATTATATAATATCTATGAATTTCAGTTCCACTACTACTTTAAGAGGGAGATAGTATTTTGTAGTATTGAGGCATTATATCTTATGGTTATGAACATAAATTTATGTTTAAAAAAACTCCTGGTTCAAATTTTTATTCTACCCTTCATCATCCCTGTACTGCTATTTTCTTGGTGAAAATTCTTAACTCTATGACTCTCTTCAATTTCTAACTTAGATTTTGTCTAAAGATACTATGAGTGTTGAACATATAATTTCTTTTAATAGTGCCCAGAGAAAATTGCCTACAAACCACACCTTACTAATATCATTATAATATTATTACTGTTATTACATCATTAGTGATTTCAGAAAATGAAACAGTACATGTGTGGAATGTGTCAAACATACTGTGCAGGACCTAGCAAAGTTGTAAGATGCTATTTCACCTTACTCCTGTTTTCCTGCTAAGAAATGTGAAGACCAAATCTCCCACGTGTCATTCCCTGCAAGAAATCTCACTGACCACTAATTATTCTTGCAGTAGTCACACTTCATGCAGAAAATCTATCCATCAACAATCATAACCAGCCTTCTCTCAAGTGCATTGGATAAACTCTCACTCTGTAATTAGTCAGATAACTCAGGTGCTATAGGGCTGACATAGAAATTCCACTACTATGTGGGATCATTCTTAGCAGAAACTTTTTGGCACTATTCTCATTAAACCATTGATCTCAGGTGTGTTTTCATCTTATTGAACATATTCAAATACATTTCATAAATATATTCACAGAAACCACTTAAATTATCTGTGTGCTCCTTTTACTTATATCCAACTGTGTTACTTTCTCTTCACGTAATAAAAATGTGTGACACTCTCCTCAGGCTTACAGATTTATTTAAATTAGAGAGCCTTCCTAAATTTCACCTAATTCTTATCCATCTAGAGATTAATAAAGGCTCAGGCAAGTGACTAAAGGATGTTTATATTTAAACCAAAATTATTTTAAAATAACACATCAATTATCTGAAATAGCAACCAAACTAATAGTCTTCAAAAATCAGCATATTTCCTAATCTTACCTAAAATAAGAAGATTCTACTGCACAAGCATAAACAATTACCATTTTTAAAAATAAATGTTACTGGAGCACTAGAAATTGTCTCAACTGGGGCATCCTCCACCATCTGCTCCTGAGAAGTCACATAGACTTTAGATATTGTAAATGGTTCATCATCCCAGTAGCTGCAGGGACATCAATACCAATTTCTGTAGATAATAGATTATCTGTCAGAAAAGTCCATGTGTTAACCATTTTTCTCTATCCTGTTTTTCAGGAGTAATTAAATACTTAAGCTAATCAAATGCTGAGAATATTTTGATGTGACCGGTGAAAAATATATTGTAACACTCACTTAGGGGTTTCACAACCTCCAAAAGCTCCCTTCTGAAGATGAAGTCTCGGTTTCTAAGATATTATTCTTAGAAGTACATGTGGCTTATTATTAATATGAACTATCTAGCATACTTTTTTATTTTTGTAGCATCTGGAAATGTTAATGGAAGCTACAGATGACAAGTCAAAAATAAATCAAAGACTTTGGAGTAGAGAAAAATTATTAAACTGTTTTAATGTAGATGCAATCATTTTAGTCATATAGAAAGAGAGATTCACCAGGGATTACAATGGGTTTGAAATGCCTGTGATGCTGCTAAATAGTCTACATTAGATGCCAAGAATATTGCCAGAAAATGTAGTATAAAGAGCTGAAAGAACTGGAAGAAATCCACAATTTACTTATTTGACCTTGGAAGAGTTATGTTCTTCCTCAGAGTTAGTTTTCCCGCAGCAGAAACAGAACCTAGATGCTTATGTTAATTTATTAGCACAGGATAGATAACATGGTTGTTCTTCTGCCTTCTATTTCTATGCTGAAAGAAACTGTCAATGAGTCTTTGGTTGACCAGTATTGCATGTTTATATCTGTTTTCATGAGAAGCCACTTTGAAGATATCAATATGTAATACAACCACCATTGTTAATTCCCTACCACTTTGTTTGTAACTCTGTATTGTCTGTATTGTGCTTGTGATATATTGTAAAATGTTGTATGTCTGTTAATGTTTCCCTCCTTTTATCTTTAAAATTAAAAAAATTCAAAAAAAATTTATTAGCAAAATTTCTTACCACAGCTATTCACATGCATGCTATACACCTGAGCATTTAGTAATACTCTTAGTGTTGAAATGCTAGGGTTGAAAATCCTCCTATTTTTCTATTGTACAAGGAAGCATAAAGAAATTCAATAAAATGCAAACAACATTGTGACTTAATTATCTATTGTAATTAATGCAGCATGTATCATGAACAATCAAGTTCAGTAAAACATCATAGGAAGTAATTATGATCAACTGATCTATTTACCTCACGCCTATTTAGAATCATTAAGGTGGTTAATGTAAAAGCAGTTCTTGGGCTAAAATTCTCTTTGTCTCTATCTTTCTGTCCCTGTCTCACTCTTTCTCTTCCTCTCCCCATGTACTTAATTGTCACAGGTCTCTGATTAATTCATTACAAGTCCTTTTATATTTCCTAGTCTGATAGCTAATCATTAGCTGATGCTGGGACCCAGAGCTCAAAGAATACCTACCAAATGCAGTATTTTGGAGCATGCTGAATAATTGGATCTAAAGGAAATTAAAAAGCTTTTAAAGCAAGCTCAAAATCAACCTTTCTCTAACTTGGTCATATTGCTCCCCACCAAGAAAGGGCGGGGTGAGCCTTTTTGAAAAATTTCCTTTTGACAGTCCTGACCCACAGAAGCATAAAACTAACTGTTCCCCTCTTTGAACCTTCATTAGCAGAATTCATACATAGGAAGAAAGACCGGCAACATACTTGGATGGACTTGTCACACACCGTTGCCCTGTACTGCAATCCCCTTTAAAATCATTTACAATTTGCTGTCTTTTCTGCGGGCCCAACAGACTGTGAATGTTCTTTAAACTCATTGAGTTCTCTAAAATTAATTTACTAGTCTGCTGATGCTATGGTTTATACCTAGACGCCCCCTAGGAGTTTCAGGCACGCATAGGCAGGCGGGATGTGGGAGGTGGTTGAATTACAGCAGTGTATAGCTGACTTGCTATTAGGCAGTGGAGCCTGGTCGGAAGAAGCTCCTCACTGGAAACTTGGCCTGGAAGGGTCTATTTTGCTCCAAAGTGTGGGGAGCCACTGAAGCTGAAGATTGATCACACATGCAGGGCTAGAGCAAGGCCAGCCTGGAGAACACGGAGCACCCGAGGCGAGCCAGGTGAACAAGTTGTTTCAGCCCCAAGAACATGAGGTGCCACCCAAGGCGAGCTAGGAGAACAAGTTGTTAAGCAGAGGGGTTTCACCTGACATCAACCTGCTACGTGTGTAAATAAACTCGCTGCAGTCATGGAAGGGTTCTGCTTTTCACCAAGAGACAGGGCTCTCCCTGAAATAAGTTTTTGTGTTTTCACTCTTGCCTTCATTGCTTCATGGTCCTCCTGCTGGGAGTTTTCCAGAGCTGCACTGCGCAAGGCACCAAAGCATCTCTTTTCATTTTCTACTTCCGGTCTGCAGAGCCCGTCTGCCACAATAGACTGTAGCATGAGCCAAAAGAAACTGTTCCTCCTTTATTCCCTGTTCGCCTCTGTCCTGCAGAAAACAGAGCCTATAAATTTCTGAATCAGAGGAGGTCAGCTCTCAGGGTGGTATGGCCATAGCCTAAATTTCTGGATCAGGTTGGGCTAGAAAATGCCTAATCACACTCCTCAGATTTTTCTCTGTGATTTGATTCTTTCCTTATGTACCTTCATACATGTGTGAAATTTTTCTCCTACTTAATATCACAATTTCCCTGCAGAGGGCAGAGGAGAAAATTCCCATTTCCTGGACATGCTTATTTCCACTCTCCATTAAACGACAGTGGGGAGCAGGCACACTGTGGCAGAAGAGGTTACCCAAGAGAAGATCAGGACACAGTTCAGCAATCATCAGAAATGGTGTCTTCAGTAAGATGTTGCTGGACAATGATGGGCAACACCAGAACAGGACGAGAAATATTCAGCATCTCACAAGTGTGGAGAAACGCCAAACTGCTGTGCTAACAAAGAGTGAGGACCCAGTCTGGCGACCTTCCTTAGATCTCTAAGAAGTAAATGAGGAGGTGCAAGAGGGACAGGACTCCGCTTCTCTTTATCCTCTCCTTTACAGAAGAGGTACTGCAGAAGTATACCAGCCCTGTTTCACTCACCTACTCGTTTTTAATTATTTATGTTCACCATGACAAAGATAAATGACCATGATGCAGTACATACATGTACTTAAAAATTAAACAAAATAAATAAATATATAAACAATTAAACGTGTAGGGAACCCTGAAAAAAAAAAGAAATTTGATCTCAGGTAGGAAAAATGAATAAATAAAATAAGTGGCTATGAAAACAAATTTGCAAAACCCAAGAGTTAAAAGAGAAAAAAGTAAAAAAAATATATTTCAGGAATGTTACTGCAATCACTTCTTGCCTTTTAGCTAAGATCAAGTGTAGCAATATTACTACAGTTATATACTTTGATGAAGAATTCCAGGTATACTTATATGAAATCATAAACATTGTTTATATAAAATCATAAACATATAAAATTATATCTTTTGGCATCTCGTTGAAATTATAGAATTTCTTTTTTTAAGGAGGAAAAGTTTACTTAAAGCACAGTTTATGGAGATTTGATAAATCTTTACTTATTATCAGACAATATATGGTTTCTATCCTTAGGTTTTAAAAATGTAGATATTTTTGTTGAGATTTTTAATTTTTCTGTTTAAGATATGTTCTTTGAATACATTTTAAAACTAAATCAAGATTGGGCCTGTATAATTGAGAAATATTCTGATTTGTATGATTTTATTATAAAAATTCAAAGACATCCTTCCCTGTAACTTTTAGTTGATTCTCAAAAAATTTGGAAAATTATGAAACAAAAAGTAAAAATAATATACTATTTTTAAATTAAAATTATATGTTTATTGTTTAAATTTTATGCAATGAATTATGGTAAAACATGATTTTCATAATTTTAATACTCATTAGTGACTACAGTTCATGTACATATGACAACAAAATGTTTTTCTATAAAAATATAACAGCAGGAAATAATGAACAGATTGTGGATGCTGAGCATGTGGATAAACATATTTGTATACATAATGAAAAAAGTTTGTTAAGTACACCATTTCACTGGAAATAATATATGTGCTTTCTTTAAAATGAAATAAAAATTAAACAGGGAGCTATTGACACAACTTATAATACTAGGGACTCATTCTATAACATAAATTCCCGAATTCAAATAAAATGTCTCAAATATTACAGAAAAATAAATTAACATAATTATCAATTTTATTTTTGATGCTCTGCTATTAAAAGTAATTGAGTTTTTGACTCCTTGTAATCTACCTTTCAGCTGCATTTCTTGATAGTTAATTTTAGTATCTTATTTGGCATGCAATTTTATTGACCCTTCCCCTTGTACAACTTTAGTAGTGTAAATCTTTAAATTAGCTGAAAGAGGGGGCTGGGGATTTAGCTCAGCGGCAAAAGCGCCTGCCTCACAAGCGCAAGGTCGTGAGTTCGGTTCCCGGTACCAGAGAAAAACCAAAAAAAAAAAAAAAAAAAAAAAAGATAGTGTCACAGTATAGTAGAGTTTAAATTAGCTGAAAGAACAGAGATGAAACCATTAACATGGATTAGTGTCCTGTATATCTCCCAGTACAAAATTCTTCTTGGCCAAGGCTCTGCTATTTACTACTTATATAGCAATATGGTCTCAGAAGCATTACCTTTATAAGTAAGTTGCAATATGTCCATGGGAAATAATTATGTATTTGCCTCAAAAGTTTGATTACAGTACCTCATGTTTAAGGTATTCCCAGTTCAAATCTTTGCTAATATCAGCATATTTACTACTAGATGAACTTCACAGAACTCACCCCAATTCTTCTCTTAAGAACAACCCATGTCTGTTTAGCTTTTATGCGTGATTGCTTGATTAATTATGTCTACTTGTCTTTTAGAATGATTTTCATCCTTGCTTAAGGATGAGGCTTCCTTTCATTTTTCTTTTACTATTGCTCTTGTGGTAAATTCTCTGAGATGTTATATTTTGGGGGAAAGCTATATCAGTGTTATTTTTGATAAGTTTACAAATTTTTGTATTGTTATTTTAAAGTTACCACTCCACTGTATTATCTGGCTTATAGAGCATCGTTGAAAGTTTTCCTGGCATTTCTCTATTGCTTTCTGTAGATATAATTTGTTTTTCCTTATGCATATTTTTAATTTTATTTCTTGGTAATGTTTTTGTTACTGCTGTTCTAGTTTTAAAATGCTATGCGATTTGTCTGTGCTGTGTATTGTTTTGTTTTAGTTTTCTCCATGTTTCTTGTGCTGCTTATTTTTTGAACCTCTTGGATCTAGGCATTAATGGTTCTTAAATTTGGTAAATTTATGACCATGTATTTTAAATAAGTTTCTATTTCATCTCCTTTCCTCTTAGAATTCCAGTAACATATACTGTACGTAGTCCATTTAATATTGTCCCGTACCTCGTTGAAACTTCATTCACTTTTCATTCTTTTCTCTCATTAAATAGTTCACAGTGTTAGATATTTAAGTTTACTTTTATTCTGAGGTTTATAACCTGCTGGTACTCTCATGCAGTATATTTTTCACTCCAGAAAGTATATTACCTCGTTTCAGAAGCTCTGCTTCATATTTCCTCTATTTTAACAGGGAGAAAATATTTATATGTAGTGTTTTGATATGCTGATCTTCAGATTTCCCTATGTCTGCGTAAATAGGTCTGATCATCATTTTTCCTAATTATGAGCAGTATGCTTCTGCTTCTCACATTTGTTTTTGTATTTTACCATATTTTAAAAATATTGCTAATGCTTGTAGCTTATTTGCATTCAGTGTAATCCTTTTGAGTCTTACTTTTCATTTTATAAGAGTAGATCAATCATAACTCTGGGAGCACCCTGTGAAGCTTTTTTTTTTTTTTTTTTTTTTGGTTTTTCTCCGGTACCGGGAACCAAACTCGCGACCTTACGCTTGCCAAGCAGGCGCTTTTGCAGCTGAGCTAAATCCCCAGCCCCTGTGAAGCTTTTTTTATATGTATTTTCTGCTCAAATTCTCTCTTTCTGGGCCACCCCCACACCCAGATTGTGTCTCTTCCGTACAGGGACACCACCGGGCTCCTGTTGTTTTCTTTTGCCTCTCCCGCAGCCTAGAAACTCTCCCTAGTCAGAAAACTGAAGTTATGGTATCGATTTTCCATTATCTCCCGTGCTCAGTATCCTCTGCTGGCTGTTGACCAATATATCTGAATAATGATGTTTCAAACACTACCTGTGTGGACCTTGAAGCTTATTCTACTGTGTTTATTTTATCTTGACATATGTATATCTCACGTGAGAAGCCTAATATTGAAGAGAAACAGGTCATATTTGTGATCCTTCTTCTTCGTTAATATTATGTTCCCTTTATTCTACAGTAGGCAACTCAGTTCTCTCTTAAAAACATGATATTTTTTTCAAGGCCCACTCATACCTCCAAATCTCACTATTTTATCAAATATGATTAAATGGGTATTTTAAGATGCTGAAACTTACGTTCACAGAAATATATGTCTGTCTAAAATCTTAGGATCACTACCTCTCAGTTGCCATCAATTCCATATAATTTTCCATTTTTAGATATTTTTACTACAATTGTAATTTTGGAGACATATTAAAATATATGTTCATTTTATATTTTTAACTACTTACCTGTTTTTTATATGATGATTTTTTAAAAATCTGTATATATTACCTTTGTTTCAAAAGAAAAAGGAGTTTTAGAGTAAATTGGCATTGGAACAGAAATGGAAATAGAACAGAAATTGTGTAAAAAAATATATTTTAAGAAGAATATGTTATATCTAAATGCTGCTACTTCGAAACTTAGTATGTTTATATAATTAATATTAATTTACAAATATTCTCTTATTTGTAAAGTTCCTATTACATATATTTTTCTCAATATGTTGGGTGCTCTAATTAATTTGAGCAAATTTATATTTTATTTTTCCATTTACTGGAGTCAGTTTTTAAAAAATGACTCCAACTTTTTTTTTCAAAACTATAGGTATCACAACAACAATGAAACTGGAAAATGATATACTATTTCCACTGCAAATTTCCTAACTTATATGGTAGGTAACTGTAGACATTATAAATATCCTATAGGACAGAGGATACTTGAGAAATTTATAGACACTATTTTTAAACAAAAGAAAGTAAGGGTAAGAGAAAACAGTGAAACACCATTACTGCCTAACTGCTGAATGAGAAACTGCCAGGAAAAGTCTCACGGTTAACTTTGTAAACTAATACACATTATTTCTAAATGGATTTTCAAAAATTCCATTCTCTTGTTTAGTGTTTGTATTCCTGTGTATAATTAAAAGATTTCCTCATATGTAGATTTTCATTTTCATTACTTGAGACCTTAATAGGCAAGCTTGGAAGGGAAATATATGCTTCACAATGTTTTGGAATGATCTATTATAGACAGTTTTATGGAAAGCAAATACCAGCAGTGTAATATGCAATGCTAATTATTGCAGAATTGTGTGATATACAACACATTCCAAATATTAAGATTTTTTTATTCTCAATCCATTTACCTCACTGTTGTAATCTGTTTTATAACTGTGTTTTAATTTTGTTTATATGCCCTCTGACAATGTACTTAATATCTCAGAGTTTTGCCATGAGCGCTAAGAAAGACATACTTTCATTACCACAAAAGAATTACTTTTCATACAGCCTATTTCTTTCTATATTTCATTGTCATTCTTCAGATCCAGGGTGTATCTCTCTCTCTCTCTCTCTCTCTCTCTCTCTCTCTCTTACACACACACACACACACACACACACACACACACACACACACACAGCAGGGACAGAAGCAAGACAGTGCTAGCCTAGTGCTGGGTAGTTTTCTTAAGCACTCAAGAAAATGTTGCACAAGAGTTTCTGAAATTGTTGACTCAATACATTGCCCAGTTGGAACTGGAATAAGGCTCAGGTTCAAGGAATCTCCTCAAATCTTCTTCCTTTATGTGGATGATATTTATGACTCTAATATTACTCTGTTTTCATTAGTCCTTTGTATTGTTCAGGAGCTGTTTGCCTTAATCAGTGGGTTGGAAGGCTTCTACAAAAAGCTTTATATTTTTACACAGATTAATACTATGGTAATAAAGTCAACAAAAATGGCACCCAGAGTTAGCTTGACTTAATATCTGAACCACAATGTCTAAGAGTTAAAGATATTTTATTGTTTAAAACGTTTGAATGACAAGAATAATGTGCAAAATGAGGCATTTTATAGAATAATACATTTGAAAAATCTTGACAAATTGTATTTTAAATGGGTAAGTGACTTGCTGAGGGTTTCTAGTAATGTTTAAGCTCATATGATTTCTACTATCTTAATTGTTGCACTTGAGTTTCTTTCTATACAGTTAAATAAATGATAATTTTAACATTACTGAGGCCTAAATGATTTACACTAAAATATACACATAGCACATAGTTTACCAAGGTGTGGGCTATGTTCACATCTTTGAAATTCTCACAACCAAGACAATGGACATCTTACACACAAGTTTTCTTCATGCTATTTGGAATCACTTTTCTATTGCTGTACTTTTTTTGCATTTTTCGTTTTTTATAAAAATAAAATAATATCAGACATGTTTTCAATTTTGTTTAATTGTGTTAGTACAAATATTCCCTGATTACTGAGTGTCTCCTGTGTACCAATCACCCAATCATTCGATAGTATTCAATTGTTTAAATATACCCCCATTTATTTATCCTTCCATGTGATTTTGAACATAAGATTATTTTCAGTTTGGGATTATTACACATCAACTTTCACTAATGTGCGTGAACCAGTCTATATAACATCTTTCAATGGAAAAGAGTAATTAGGAGGCCAAGGCTACATCACATGGTATATAAATTTTTAATTTTTGGAAAATGCTGAGCTCTTTTTCAAAGCAATCTACAACCTCATATTCCAGCTAGCTCCATGTGAGATTCTTCAATGGTCTCTCTCACACTTAGTATAGTTATTCTTTTTTATGTTTGCCTTTTTATTAGGTGTGAAATTATCACATAATGATCTTAATGTGTGTTTCTCTGTTGATTAATAATGTCAATTATCTTCTCATTGGCTTACTTGTGATTGTACCCCTTACATGGAAAAGTCTCTTTTCAAATAGTCTACCTTTGATTTTCACTTGTGTTGAATATTTTCTTATTGAGATTTGAATGTTCCTTATACAATTTAATTTATACTTGTTTTGAAAACAATTTCTAACATTCCATGATCTGCTTTATTCTAATAATAGTGCTTTGGGCAATGTAGAGTAGTTCTTGTGAACAGGAGTTTAATTTTTAATAAAGTCTAGTTTATCAAGTTGCTCTTTTGAAGATGGTGAGTTGTTTTTGTTTTTCTTATTGCTTCTAGGCAAATGCATGTCACACAATTTTAAAATGTGAGGTCTGTTATTTTTCTAGTTTTGTAATCTTAAGTTTTACATGGAAAATTAAAGAATTCATTTTTCTGTTGGTTTTGTATATGTTATGAGTTGTGTATTGAATTTTAAATGTTTTGCATATAGTCTTGCAATTAATTGAGCACAATTCATTATACATACTGTTCTCTCTCCATAAAAAATATTCACATCTTCATAAAAATCAGTTGGCCAAATTTCTGACCTCTCAATTTTGTCCAGTGCTGCATTTATCTGTATTTTCTTGTCAATATCATTTTTTCCTAATTGTTACTGCTTTACAGTTTATCTTAAGATTGGGTAGGATTATTCATTATCTTTCTTCATTTAAAATTTTTTCTATACACTCTCTTTTCTTTACATTTCTTTATAAATATTAGCTGAATTTGTTATGCTTTACAAGTAAACACTGCTTGCTGACATTTTGGCTTGATTGTATTGAACCTATAATCCAATTGGAGAAATCAAAGTGTTGATATCAAATTATCTCATCAATGAAGTGGAATTTTTCTCAAATTATTTATTCCCCTAATTTTGTTCAGCAATACTTTTAGTTTTTTCTGTATAAGTTTTCCATTATTTTATCAGATTTATAACCTTTAATTATTTGAGTTTTAATTGTTTTTGTAAATTGAATTTTATAATCTATGGTAGTTCTTTACTATAATATAGATGCTCAGTTAGTTTTTGTACTTTGAAGTTGTATCACACAATTGACTAGCGTTTTACCAACTTTGTTTTTTTCTCAAAGAATCAAGATTTGGGTTTTTTTTTATTTTTATTTTTTTATTTTAAAGAAGAAAAAAGACTAACAAAACAATAATGAAGACAGAAATAAAAACAACAAAAAATATACATGATCTCACAACAAAATGATAGGAGTTAACAATGGGTGTTGGGGCTGGGGATTTAGCTCAGTGGCAAAGCGCCTGCCTGGCAAGCGCAAGGTCCTCAGTTCGGTTCCCGGTACAGGAAAAACAAACAAACAAACAAACAAAAAACAATGGTTGCTACATTACATACTGTTATCTTTAACGAAGTTGCTCAGTTCACCAGATGTAAGAATGTGAGATTGATCAAATGATCAAAGACAGTAACAAGTAATTAAAAAGAAAACATTGGAAATGATACAGAGCTTCACCATACAAGATGGTAGGAACTCAACAATTGTTTTTATACTGCATGTCATTATCTTCAAATCA
>NW_004955433.1:20019392-20024784 GCF_000276665.1 Chinchilla lanigera | reverse complement strand
GCTGAGCTAAATCCCCAGCCCCTTGTTTTTCATTTTAAAGAGAAAAGAAAAACCAAAATAACAAAAACAAATACATAAACAAAACAGCATAGAAAACAATAAAAATGATACAGAATTTCAAAACAAGGTGATAGGGTATTAACAGTGATTGTTATATTACATAATGTTATCTTTAAAATGGTTGCACAGATAACCAGATATAGCATGTAAGATTGATCAATTACACATTAACTGTACCTTTCAATTAACCAACAGATATTAGTAGTACAATTATCCTAGCTATCCTGTGTATATGTACTTTTTTCTCTTTCTTTTTCTTCTCCATTCCTTCATCCCTGTTGCTCCTTTGAGCAGCTTCTTTCCCTTTCACAATATCCGTTGTACCTTTTAGATCTTATTTACTCTTTCAGATTCTCATAGTAGGGAGGAAATATGAGTCTGATTCATTTCACGTATGAGTATGGTCTCTAATTGCATCCATTTACCTATAAAAGCCTCCAGTTTGTCTTTCCATATAGCTGAGTAATACTCCATTGTATACAACTACCACATCTTTTTTATCATTTCCTCAGTTGACGGACATTTGTGTGGCTTCCACAATTTAGCTAGTATAAATTGTGCTAATATAAGCATGGGTGTGCATATATTGCTAGAGCAATTAGACAAGATAGAGAAATAAAAGGAATAAGGATAGGGAAAGAAGTGAAATTATCATTATTCACAGGTGTTTAAATTTAAAATTGCATTTCTATTTTCTATTTCATTGACTTCTGCTTATATATTTATTTACTTCCTTTCATTATTTTGTATGAAATGCATTTTTCTTGTTTGTATATCATTGTCTTGAGCCATTATTTTTAATTAAGGAGGTTGTGTCATAAACTTTTCTTTAGATACTTCTTTATTGATGTCACATTGAGTTTGATGTTTAGTTTCCTAGTTTAAAAGGCATGTTATTTTGATTTCTATTATATTTTGACTTTTGTTTTGACATTTGTAATTAAGTTTACAAATGTTTGGAGATTCTCCATATATTTATTTGCATTTTTAAAAATATTTAATTCTATTGTGATCCAAGATCATGTACTATTTTATTTCCATCTTTAAGTTTATGGAAACATTATGGTTCAGAGTAGCCTAATTTGGTAAATAGTTTGTGTTCACATATATTCTCAAATGTTTTCAGGTGAAATACATCATAAATGTCAATACTGTAAATATTGACAGTATTATTAAAGCTTCTATAGATGTTGTATTAATTAGTTTTTGTTGGGAAAATGTTGAAATACATAACTATTATAGTCTATGTATCTATTTCTTCATGATGTTCTACTTGTGCTTCATATTTGTAAAGTTGCATTAAATATTTCAAGTGGATTGCAATGTTCTCAATAATATTTTTGTGTGAAATATAGTCTGTGCAATTTTAATTCTGTCAAATTGAACTTTCTTCATTTGTTTTAGTATGAGCTATGTAATTTTATTTTTTAGTATAATTTATTTCTGACCTCATATTTAATAAATTTATTTGTATTTAGAAATGTATAAAACAAGTGCCATGAGGAAAAAAGACATCATCTGATTGAATTTAATTTAATTTATATAAATTTAGACTTTAGCACTATATTATTACTACTATCATTTAAATTAACAGCTACTCTATAAAGAGATTTAAATAATAAAAATAACATATTTGCCATTGCTTTATTTTTCATATTTTTGCTCCTTTCGTATAGTTTCATGTTTCCATGGCACATTATTTTCTTTAAAAATTGCTATACTACTGAAGACCTGATTTTGATGAACACATCGATTTGTGTATGTCTAAAAAAGTCTCTTTCATAATTGCTTTCCAAAGAGATTTCTATATATATTTCTAACTTCTCAGTTTCTCTTAGTGTTTTTTAGTTTTTTTTTACATTTTCAAGATAATGGTCAGATTTCTTCTCATTCATATTTTTTTAGGGAGAAGTTTGTTTCCATCCTTCTCTTTGTAAATAGCATGGCTTTTTTCATTGTTATCCATTTAAATTTTCTTTTTATCACAGATTTTGAACAAACTGATTACACTATGCCTAAGTGTGCTTGACCCTAGATTTCTTCACTTATTTTCTTATATTATACAGGTTTTCTTTCATGAAGTTAGAAACTATTCATCAAATAATTATTCCTTTTTTGTCTCCTTTATCATTTTTCTTCATAGGCCTCAATTAAATCAACTAGCTATGCTAATTACCGGTGATGTTCTTGTATTTTCTCAGATTTCTTTTCATCTCTTAGGATAAAGTTTTTAACTGTGTCTTCAAATTCATTAATATTTTCTTTTGATACAGCTAATCTCCTAGAATTTCCAACCAATGCATTTTTAGTACTCTAAACAATTATAATTTTTACTCTAAAGTTTTACTTTGGATCACTTTTATATTTTCTATATTACTACTTGTCATTTTTCATTTTTAACTTCTTAAAGCACAGAGTATAGTTACAATAAGTGTACTCTTGCTATTTGCAGCAAATTTAACAGTCCTATAATTTTGAGTTTGGCTTTCATTGGTTAATTTTTCTGCTCTAATAGAGCATATTCTTTTGACTTCTTTTCAGACCTTATCATTTTTTGTTTACCATAGACAACACAAAACTTATTTCAATGTGGTACATATTTTTGCAATCCTATAAGGATTATTGATCTTTATTCTGAGTCACACTTCAGTTTTGAATCTTGCTTTAAGATTTGTTTAACAGAACAAAAATACTATTTAGTCAAGAGATTAATTTTCCCTATTTGAAAAGTAAGAAACTTTTTAATAGATCCTCTATTGTTTGAGTTGCAACCTGGTTGATGAGAATAGAGTTTATTAACAAATTTTCCTAATTTCTATTTAACAAAATCTCCACATTTTAAGAATGCCTTTCCCAAATTTGAACTGTTGGTGTACACTGAGGCACTGATACCTATTCTGTTGAACAGGCAAAGAGAGCTTTAAGCAAGCCAAGAAGTTGTTAGCTGTTTTAATACATGTGAGTTTGTAGAAAATCAGCATGTTTGGAATGGATTATATCTACATTCAATTTGAAACCAACAGCTTCTGAGACATCCATCTGTAAATGTGCCTAGATAGAGAAAATAAATTAAAGAGTTACATTTGTAGGAAAACTGGAAGTAATGTATATATTTGGGAATATTCACTTATGTAATATGGAGTTATATAAGGCAATTGTATAATTTGGAAAAACACATAATGACAGAATATTCGAGTGGTAAAACAGTATCAAAATAAGAAATATCAATATTAAAGTCCTGCCAATAAATTATAAAGTCTGCACCAGTTAAGGTTTTCATGTGCTATGTGAATAGAATGGAAAGTTCATAACAAGGGCAAGTTAGCACATGGAGATTGGCAGAGGTAATACAAAATTGATAAGAATACCTGACTCTTCTGAAAGAAAATAGGGCACCAGTTAGTGACACTGATTTTGGAATATTGGCAAGTCAGTTTGCCATCATGTGTTTTTAATATAGATACTGTGTCTAGGGTCTGGATTCAGGGACAACAAGTGAATCACCAGCAAATAAATAGGTAATTGGGGAGTGGGAAGCAATATTAACGAATGATCCTTTGAAACCTTGCTTGGAGCTATTAGGTCTTCACTACTGCAGGAATAGATCAGTAGAATTGAATATCATCAGTAGGCTGATTCCACTTGCATGATTAAGATCAAATTAGGAGGAAAAAAAAAAGATCAAATTAGGAGGAACAGCTACTTGAACATTGTTCATTCTCAGTGCTCAATTGCTGTAATGGAAGTTAACATCAGTTTTGAAAAATGCTTCACTGGGCAATGGAAAAGCAGGAGTATACACAAATGATATAGAAAAACTATCTTCAGAAGTAAGAGCAGAACATTTCCCAAGCAGGGGTCCAGAATCTGACATACTGTAAATGAATCATATAGAACTCCAAATGACCATAACCAAAATTAATCAACACTAATCTATAATAATCAAGATCCTAGTACTTCAGCACAAGAACAAAATATTAAAAGCTTATAGAGCAAAGAAACAGATCACCTCTAAAGGAAAGCCCATCAGAATCATAGCAGAATTCTCAACATAAACCCTCAAATTAAGAAGAGATTGGAGTGAAGGATTTCCAGTTTTGAAAGAAAACAATTTCTGACCCAAACAGATGTACCATGCAAAATTCTCTTTCAAAGTCAATGAAGATACAAGATACTTCTATGACAAAGAACAACTGAATAAATTCATGGCCACCAAACTAACACTACAAAGGGTACTGAAAGATATTCTAGAAAGAGACAAAAATGGTCACAACTCCAAGAACAACAACAGAAAGAAACTACAAAGCAGGACAAGTAATTAAACAGAGGGGAAATGTAGGGAACAAGCAACAGGAAAAAAAACATGACAAAGATGAACCAATACATATCAAGTTACAACCATCAATGTAAGTTGAAAGAAACAGCCAGATAGAATGGATCAAGAAACAAAATTCAACATTGTGCTATGTACCAGAAACACATTTAGCTCAAAAAGAAATTCACAAACTGAAATTTGAAGTATGGAACACAATACTGCATGTGATAGGAAGCCAGAAAAAGCAGGGGTAGCTATTCTGTTTGCAGATAAAGTAAACTTCACCAAGAATAATTAAAAGAGTTAAAGAAGGTCACTGCATACTTCTTAGGGGAAAACTGAGAGGAAGAGATAACAATCATAAATATATATGCACCAAATATGGGAGCACCAAACTATACCAGACAAATATTAATAGACATGAAAACTCAAATATGCAATAACACAGTTGTAACAGGGGACATTAACACCCCATTATCACAAAGATAGATCAACTTGACAAAAAATGAGAAAAGAAATCACAGAACTGAACCAAACCCGGGAATAAATGGACTTAGTAGAATTTTACAGAGTGTTCCACCCAACATCAGAATACACGTTCTTCTCAGCTGCACAAAGGATGTTCTCTAAAATAGACCATACACTAGCCATAGAACATGCTTAAGTGCAAAGGAATTAAAATTATTCAATGAATATTATCTGACCATAGTTTAATGAAATTAGAAATTACTGATAAAAGAAACTGCAAAAACTCCATAGGCACATGGAAATTAAATAATACCCTTCTGAACAACCAGTGGGTCACAGATGAAATTAAAGAAGAAATTGAACAATACCTACAATGAAACAAATTTGCAAGTACAACTTTTTGGATCCTGTGAGATGCACTTAAAGCAGTCTACAGAGGGAAATTTATAGCAGTGAATTATTTAGGGAAACAGAACAAGCACAAATAGACAAGCTACTCTAGCCAGATTGTCATCTCCGTGGAGGAACCCCAGGTAATCATGATTATGG
>NW_004955433.1:20006260-20018822 GCF_000276665.1 Chinchilla lanigera | reverse complement strand
TTTAAAATAAAAAATTTAAAAACCAAAACAAATAAACAAGATAATGCTTCACCTCAATCTTCTAAAAAAGGAAGAGCAAGTCAAGCCCAAAGAAGGGAGGAAATTATAAAGATCAGAGCAGAAATTAACACAATTGAGGTGAAGAAAACAATAAAAGTATTAATGAATCAAAGAGTTTGTTCTTAGAAATAATAGATAAAATTCATAAATGCCTAGCTAATCTTATCAAAAAAGAAAGAAAAACTTAAATCCATGCAATAAGGAATGAAAAGTGTGAAATCACTAAAGAGGCTATGGAAATTCAGAAGATCATCAATACCTACTTCAAAAATCTTTACTCACACAGGATGGAAAACACAGAAGAAATGGACAAATTATTACAAACATGAATTACCAAAGCTGAATCAAAAAGATAAAAATCCAGTATAGGTTAATGAAATTAAAAATGTAATTAAAAACTTACCAACTAAGAAAAGCCCAGGTCCTCATGGTTTCACAGCTGAATTGTACAAGAAATTTAGTGATTTAATGCCCATACTTCTCAAAGTCTTTAATGAAATTGAAAGGAAAGAAATTTTCGCTAACTGTTTCCTGGGGGCAAGTATTATCTTGATACCAAAACCAGAGAAAGACCCAACCAGAAAAGAGAATTGCAGGCCAATCTCCCTAATGAACATAGACGCAAAAATCCTTAATAACATCCTTGCAAACAGAACGCAGAAAATCATTGAGAAGGTTATACAAAATGACCAAGTGGTATTCAGCCCAGGAATGCAGGGATGGTTCAACAGATGAAAATCAATCAACATAATACACTACAGCAACAGAGGCAAAGACAAAAAATCATGTTGTTATCTCAATGGATGTGGAAAAGGCTTTTGATAAAGTAAAACACTCATTCAAGATAAAAACTCTACAGAAAGTAGGAATACATGGTCTTTACCTCAATCTACTAGATGCCATCTCTGACAAACCAACAGCCAACATCACTTTAAATGAAATAAACTGAAAGCTTTCAGTCTAAAATCAGGAACAAGACAAGGATGTCCACTATCACCATTCCTATTCAATATAGGAATCTGGTAGCATTAGGCAGAGAATTAGACAAGACAGAGAAATAACAGAAATGAAGATAGGAAAGGAACAATTTAATTTATCATAATTCACAGATGACATGGTATACAGAAGAACCCAAAAACTCCACTGAAAGACTTCTAGATTTAATAACCAAATTCAGTAGTATAGCTGACAAAAAGTCAACACTCAAAAATTGATAGCATTTCTGTACACAAATAACAAACTTACTGAGAGAGAAATCATGGAAAACACATCATTCACAATAGCATGCAAAAAAATGAAACACTTAGGAATCAATTTAACAAAGGAAGTAAAGGATCTATACAGTGAAAATTACAATACTTTGAAAAAAGAGATTCAATAGGATATTAGAAATGGAAAAATATCCCTTGCTGATGGATAGGAAAAACCAACATTGTGAAAATGCCATACCTCCAAAACTGTTACACAGATTTAATGCAATCTCAATCAAAATACCATTAACATACCTCACAGATGTAGAGAAAATATTACTGAACTTCATTTGGGGCAGAAGAGACCTTGAAGACAATACTGGACAACAAAGGCAATGTAGGAGGAATCACAATCCCTAACTGGAAGTTATACTTCAAAGCTACTGTGATAAAATCAGCATGATACTGGCAAAAATACCAAACATGAGGAACAGTGGAACAGATTAAAAATAGACGGCACAAATACAAACACATTAGGTCACCTTATCTTTGACAAATGGACCAAATATGCTCACTGGAAGAAAGGTAGCCTCTTTAATAAAAGATGCTGGAAAACTGGCCCTCCAGATGCCAAAGACTAACACTAGATCCATATTTATCACCATGTACTAAACTGAAGTCAAAATGGATCAAAGATCTAAATATTAAAACAGAAACACTAAATCTACTGGAAGAGGAGGTACGCAGAAATCTTGAAGACATGGGGTAGGCAGAGAGTTCATGAACAAAAATCCAAACTTCTCAGGAAATACTTCAAAGAATCAATATCTGAGATCTCATCTTATGAAAAAGTTTTTGCACAACAAAAGACATCACCAACAGAGTGAAAACCTGCAGATTGGAAAAAAAGTTTCAGCCAAATGTCCCTCAGACAAAGAACTTCTATCTAGAGCACATAAAGAGTTGAAAAAGGTCAGGCTCCCAAATTCAAAGTCCCAACCCCAAAATGGTTGTCTGAGATGAAAACACACTCTTCAGATGAAGAAACACAAACAGCAAATAAATATATGAAAATGTATTCAGCATCATTGGTAATTCAAGAAATGCAAATTAAAACAACACTGAGTTTCCATATCACCCCAGAAAGAATGGCTATCACCAAGAAATCAACCAATAACAAATGATGGTGAGGCTGTGAAGAAAAAGGAAACTTTTCCATTGTTGGTGGGAATGTACATTTACTGTGGAAATCAGTGTGGGGTTTCTTCAAAAAAGGAAGATTAGAGGTCTCATCCTCATTATTCCCTTTCTGAGTATTTTTCTAAAAGAATTAAAAATATCATACCACAGTGATAAATATGCTCCCATGTTTATAGCAACAGAGTTTGCCATAATTAAGTCTTCGAAACAACCCAAAAGCCCATCAACTGAGGAATGGTTTAAAATGATGTGGTATTTTTCTACAGGGGAGTACTACTGAGCTATAAAGAAGGATGAATTTGAGGCTTTCATATGTAAATGTATGAAATTTGAGACCATACTCATAAGTGGATTAATTCAGCCTAGCAAGTCTAAGCATCATAATGTTTCCCTAGTGTAAGAAACTGAAAGAGTAAATAAGATCAAAAAGGAACAATAGATATTGTGAAAGGGAAAGGAACTGGTCAAAAGTAAAGAACAACTGCAATGGGGGATAGGAGAAAAGAAAGACGGGAAAAGAAAGTAGATATAGATAGATAAAGATAGATATAGATACATAAGGTAGCTAAGATAACTATATTACTAATTTCCTTTAGTTCAGTGAAAGGAATGGTTTGTGCTTCTATTGTTTGATCAATTTTGCATGCCTGTATGTTGTAATCTGAGCAACTACTTTGAAGATAAGAATAGGCAATACATTAAGCATTGTTAATTTCCTATTATCTTGTTTTGAAATTCAGTATCATTGTTTTTATTCTCTTTAAAATAAAAATGCTCCACTGATTTAAAAAAAGGCTTCACCAATGAGAGCTTTCAATGCTTACATGTCCCTCTTTGCCCTGTGTTCTGCATCTAGACAAGCTGATAAAAATATTGGATCCTTCTTTGCCACTGGCAGCAGACTTCAACCACAAAACCCCTCCCCACATCAGTGCAACTTCTCCCCAGGCAGCCCCAGCCTCTGCCCACAATGATAGCTCATACAGTCTCCTTCCCTTGATCTCCTCCCCAAGCCATTTCTGATTGGCCTGAACAGCTGCCTGTACTCTTCAAAGAGACTTTTCTGGTGTGCTTTTGGCCTCATTAAGGTTTCCAAAGCAAATTTTGGCTGGGAGTTTATCTTCTTCTGCAGGTAATCTTAACAACCAGATTCTGCCGCTCTGCTTTGCAGGAACCACATATTATTGGACAGTCAAAATCCCTTTTTTCAAAAGCCAGATTTCTCTAAGTTACCTCTCTAAAGACTGAGCAGTTCCTATGTAAGAACTAGATTGCATTTCTATAATTCTTTCTCTCTGGCAACAAATCAATATAAGACTCACCAATGCACTTATTTTCTGGAGTCTTAGCTTTCGCATCAGGCCTGGGAAAGGAAACTTGGACCCTTTGATGGAGCTATATAACAATATCTACAGTGGAAAATTCTTTTCTTGTCACATTTACGTGGTTGATGGCAACATAGGGATATTTTGCCATGTTCTATTAACCAAGAGAAAGTAAATCCATTGCAAACATAGGGCATTAGTAGCTACTTCAATTCTACTTGTCTCAATGTCTGCCAAGGTACTCATTTTGGGGGGGAGGGGGGTCAGTGTCAGATCCCTCAAAGGCTTTTATAGATGTGTCTGAAGGCAAGCAGCATCTCATGAAGCGTGGTTCCATGGTTGTATTAATGAGTGGGACTTTCCAAGCTCAAATTGTGCCATGTTTATTTTCCTCTTCACTTCTCCATAGTTTCTCCCATTTAATTTAGATTGTTCAATTACCATTAATTCCAGGCAATCTATTGTTTAATTGGATAGATTTCAATTGCAAATTAAGGCTGCTGATTTGAACCGAAGAAGCTAATTTAAACCTGACAACAGGTTTGTATTTAGAAAAAAAAGGAAATTGTACGAGAAAATAGAGAATAACACAGGCATTTGTTTGAGTATTAAGTTGTCACTTGTTTGTTTAATTAGAACAAAACCATAGCTTTCTACTAACTAACTTTCTAAATTGCAGGAATAACTAGGCCCATGACTTCTCATGTGGGAAATATTGTCATAAAAGGCTCACCTACCCATTTAACAATTCCAGAGCACTTTCTTTTTACTTATATTGAGTCTTGTCATTTAACAAGCTCTATCTTCTAGTCATTCTAAGTAAAAAAATTAAAAAAAAAAATTAGAAAATGTTCTGTGATTGAAATACTTGCTTCTGTTTAAACCAAAGATAGCATTTTCCCAGTAGTGTTCAAGGAGGTTCTGAAAGATGCTGAGTGTTTAGTAGCTCTTCTGAGCTCATTATGCGCCTTGGGCATTGTGGTGTGTTGACAACTGGTGGTCAACTTGTAACACTGAACTGAACTGAATAAGTGCGGTGCTGGGAGTGGGAGGCCCACCTGGGGACTGTTACCAGCAGCAGAAGAGGCAGAACTGAAGAAGAACGCTATTTGGAGCAGATAGATGCTGTAAGGAGCTGTTCGAACTTTTGGAGGAGCTCATCATGCTGGCTTTCCTGATGAAGTTGGCTGTTTTCATCCGGTGAGGAACTCGGGACCTTGTTGGAACTGAGAATAGCTTCAGTTCACTTTCAGGGAGCTCTGGTCCTCACTCTGAGAATCGCTTCCTGGCTCCAGAGAGGAAGGTGGTGCACTGCCAGTCTCCTGGAGAAGCTTGCTGCATTGAATTTCCTGATGGGAACTCAGCTGTCTTAAACACTGGAGGAGCTCAGGCTCTTAATGTTGCTGAGAATGGCTGTGGTACTTTTCAGGGGAGCTATTATTCTTATTTGGTTTATCATGTCCTGGGCTCCAGTGTATATCCCTCAGCCTGCTAGCACAGATCCTTCATCCCACCGGCACAAACTTCCTAGATTCTACCACTGACCTTTGAGCCTTCCAGTGCAGATCCATGAAACCGGCCTGCATGAGATATTGTCATGGGCTCTAGGCCTCCAGTTGGACTCATGGAAGGCATTGCTATGAGCTCTAGGTCTTTAGCTGGACTCATGCAGGACATTATCATTTTAACCAGGCCCTCAGCTGGTCAAGGTTCTTTGGTCTTTAGTGTGTGGGCAGATTTTCTGTTCTCTCTTGTGTGGTTCTTTTGGTGACTATTTTAACTAATCTTTAAAATATGTGTCCTGTATTATATTATTCTCTCTTGCAAAAACATCAAATTACAATCTGCATAAATATGATAAGGAGACAGAGAGAAACTCTTCCATTTGAAAAGAATTCAATAATATTTGTGATCCTTTGGCTTATAAGGGGTAAATGTATTTAAACACAGTATATCCAACTACTTGCACTAGAAACATTTTGAATATGTTAACAGTAGAAAAGTATATAAATTATGAAATAAGTTCCTTATTTTAAAAAGGGGCACTTAGCAGGTTTTGTATGGGCACACCTATCATCCAAGCATTCTAAAAAGCTGAGGGAGCAGGTTCATCAATTTGAACTCAGATCGATCAATTTAACAACTTAGCAGAACCCTGGCTTTAAATAAAAAACACAAAAGGGCTGAGGTTTTTAATTCAGGGCAAAGCCTGGATTAAGTTCCTACTACAACAACAAAAAAAAAGAAAAAACGAAAAAACAGAAAAAAGAAAAAAAGACACTGGCTAAATTTTACTGAGGAATTTTTAACATGTGCTAGGTGTTCCAGCGGTATTTAGAAAATGTGTTTATAGTGAGCAAACTGTGAGGAAAACTGCTATGAAAATTCAGAAATTTTATAGTATCACATGACAGTGAGTACAAAATATGGAAAAATAATTTCAATGTCTATGTCTTTTTAAAGAAAAGAATAGGTAGTAAGGGAAAACTCAGATCAACCTTTGGATTCATATTCATGTTTCTCCTAGTTTTCAAACGTAGGTGCTCCTCACTTCCCCCCCTAATCTTCTGAGGGTTTCTGAGGGCTTATGTTTAGTAATGTTAACCATGCTGAAGGGTTTTTGACACAAGAATGATGGCCAAATTTGGCAAAATTATCTTCCAAGTAATCATTGCTATTGCTTGATAATAGAAAGAAGGAATGAGGTTTTAATAAAGCAGAATACCCTTTTAATAAAGCAGTAATCTGTGCGTCAAAAACCCAGATTACTCAACACTGAAGGATGTATGAGGTTGCAAATGTATTACTGGTTTTGCCCAATATGAGTGTTAGAAAATTAACTGTAATACTTAGAAAAGGTGAGCATAACCTATAAGCTATCACATTTCCTCAGTGTAATTCTACAAGAGTAAAAATTGACTAAGATTTACAACCATAACCATGAGCAGTAAAATGAAAATCATAAGCATTTATATAAAAAAAATTTGAAAAATCTACCTAAGGAAAAGTACAAATAGTGTTCCTTGTGGTTGTAATACACACTTCTGCCTCTTTCACATGAAGTGAAAATTACCATGTGTGATGAAGTGAAAAAACTTTTCTGTGTTATGAAAGTTCTGTTAGTCATTCACTCTATCACTATTATTTTGTAATGCATGACCCTCTGTACTGGAAATTTCTTATTATTCTCAGATTTATTTTTATTACATTTAGAAAATATTTAATGTTGACTTAAGAGACTGCTTAGACTTTGGGATCAATTCAATATCCAACACCAAAAAAAGCATTGAATTAGAGTGATTGGAATGGTATATCTTAAGAGTATCTGAAAAATACTCTTACTTCACAAAACATGCCACTTTCTAGGGAAAGAAATACTTTCAAATTGTTAGGACTGTCTCTGTGTTTTCTAACTGGAGCCACCTCTGATCTGTCCCATGTCATCATTCTCCTTAGGATGAGAGAAGATTCCTATTGAAGTCTATACAAGGAGCAAACCTTCTAACACCATATTAGGAAATGAATCCCCCTATATAAAACTGAGACCATTGGCACTTTGCACACCATTATATTCTTTCCTGATGAGACACCTGCTCAGCAGATGTCTTAACTTAGCTGTTTTACAATGCTCTGTTTTGGAGACTGCTCACATCCATGCACTGTAAACATCCAAGAAGGATCCTTTAAAAAATTGTATCTTAAAGCAGAGTCCAAAGAGCACAGTGATCATGAAGGGTGTGGGTTTTCCTTGTAGCCACTGTCAGATAGAGACATCAAGAGAGCACATATGCAACAAAAAGCTTCTTTGCACTGACAACTACCTGATTGCCAAAGGTCACACTCTAAGTATAATTCCTGTATTTCTTGGACCACTTTCTCTGTTCAGCACTAGCTCTTCACCCATGGAAAATTAGTTAAGTTCTCTGAAATTCTACAAAACAAAGACAACAGCAGCCCCCAACTGCTACCATTCATATAACGCAGATAAAGCTATTAAATACTTAGTAAAATAACTAGCATGCTAAAGTGTATGGGTTGCTAAGTAAAGTGAGGGGAATCAAATTAGACTATTGTTACTATAAAATTTTCTGGAGGAAAAAAGCATTACTTTGTGTAAAGCTCCACACTACCATGAAAGAATTACTAACAAACTGATAATCACCAGGAAGAATGGTCTCTACCTGTGTTCTTGAACACACGCAGTGTATTGCTTAAACAACAACAACAAAAAGGTACTGACTAAAAATCTGACATTTATAAAGAAAAGTTCCATACCCCCTATGATCCTGAGAGCATCGGCTTGCAGCAGTTTTGTCTGTGTTTAAAGCGGGATCTGCAGGGGCCCTGGAGAGGGCAAAGCTCCCAGAGTGGGCTGATAATGAACCTCTAGGAGATCTCTGCGATGCAAGCGTGTGATGTTTCCACAGCATCGTCTCCATCCCTCGGAGTGCACTTAAGGCTTTGCTACATGGAGAGGAATTAAATAGTCATGGGGGGAAAGTCAGGCCTAAATGCTTACAACTCCGCAAAAATAACCAGGGAGCTAAGAAACTGTGGGCCATTTTCCCTGAATACGAGGTGGTGGACTTTGGCTCTTTTGTATTCCACAGGCCTGTTGAGAGAGCACTCACTGATAGAAAGCAGCCTGATGCACAAAATGCAATTCCATCCTGCTCTCCTCCCTGGTTTAAAGAAATCTAGATGTAGGCAAGGATGCAGGAACTGCTGGGTGTACTGGAAACACAGTACACTGGAGGAAAACAGTCCAAATTGCTCTTTTTAAATTATAAAATAGTTAAGTAAGCAAACTATGTGCAGAAGAACAATATGAAAACTTAAGATGCTATCCTTTCAGGATCTATTAAAAAATAACAGAAAAGGCTGAACACTCAAACTCCTCTCTCCACATCTACAAACTCAGAATACCTTGTCTTGTTCAGCAGAGCAAAAGCAGTAGAGTCAGTTTAATTTTTTCATTTCTCAAAATATAGATTGCCATGTGTTCAAAAGCACAGTGTTCCAGATTGACCCTGGAACACACAAAGAGAGGAGACGTTAGAGAGCGCAACTTAGAGTCATTGACTGTGCTGAGAATCCCTGTCACGGAAGTTTACAAGGATGGAGTTAGTTCTGAATCTTAAAGATGGAATTACTTTTCATATCTGAAATTAATTCCCTCAAATATCAGTTCAAATGCATCTACTACCTTATTTATATACCTTCTCAGATGGTGGCAATTATATTTTTTTAATTATTAGCACATATTTATTTTACAGAATATTGACTTTTATTGTGACATTTTCATACATGCATATAAAATGTGCTTTTTTTTTTCTCTCTTTTTTTTTTTTTTTTTTTTTTTTTGGTTTTTCTCCAGTACCGGGAACTGAACTCACAACCTTACGCTTGCCAGGCAGGCACTTTGCTGCTGAGCTAAATCCCCAGCCCCTAAAATGTGTTTTTCCATCTTCTTTCCTTCCCACCCCATTCTGCTTCTGTAATAGTCCTATTTTCATGTAAGTTTATTTTTTTCTACATTTCAATATAAGAGAAAACATGTACCCCTAGTCTTTCTGAATCTTTAAATGTGATGATCTCAAGTTTCAGCCATTTTTCACTACATGATATCATTCCTCTTAATGGTTGAATAACATTCCATTGTGTACATATACATTTTCTTTATCCATTCCTACCTTGGTGAGTACCTAAGCTGTTTGCATAGCTTAGCTACTTTGAATCATGTTGAAGTAATAATTGTCACACAAGTAGCCATACAGTATGCTAACTGTAATTCATTCTAGTATATAATTAGTGGTATAGCTAGATCATATAGGGCATCTGCTTTTTAACGTTTCAGAAAGATCCACACTGATTTCCATACATGCTATACTGACTAACATTTCCATGGGAAGCTTTTAAGTGCCTCTGTTCTCCTATGTCCTTCTCCACATATATTATTTTTTGTATTCTTGATGATAGCCACTCCAACATGGGTGAGATGCAGTCTCTTGTGTCTTCATTTGCATTTCCTTCATGACTAAAATGTTTAACTTTTTCAAATAACTATTGCCCATTTGTTCTTCTTTTAAGAGGACATTTGCCTATTTGTAGATGATATTACTTTTATTGTTTTTTTAGTTCTTTACATATTCTGGATATAAATCCGCTCTCAGAAAAGTGGCTGGCAAAGATATTCTCTCATTTACAAGCTGTCTTTTTGCTGTGTTAATTGCTTCCTTTCCTACGCAGAAGCTTTTCAATTTGATTAAATCCTGTTTAGCTGTTCTTGTCATTATTTCCTGAGCTATTGGAGGCCTATTCATTAGGTCACTGCCTACACCTATACCTCAAATTGCTTCCACTGTTCTTTCTGCAATTTCAATGTTGTAGGTATTACTTATAGGTCTGCTCCATTTTAAATTGTATTTTGTGCCAGATGAGAAATGGGGATCTAGTTTAAGTCTTCTACATGTGGTTGTCTACTTTTCTCATCACCATTTTTAAAGAGGCTCTTTTCTCTAATAGGTACTTTTGCACTTTTGTGGGGACTCAGATGGCTGTAAGTACATGTATTCACTCTGAGGCATCTATTCTGTTCCATTTGTCTACACATCTACTTTTATGCCAGTAGGATGCTTGCTTTGTTACTTTTTCTCTATAATGTATATTGAAATCAACTCTCAATATACTCTGCCATTGTTCTTCCTAGTCAAGAGTTCTTTGACTTCAAATTTTTAGTGCTTCCATGTGAATTTCAGGATTATTTCTAGTTCTGTGAAGAATTTTATTGGCACGTTAGGGGAGATTGCATTGAATCTGTAGATCATTTTTGGAAGTATGACTATTTTAACAATATCAATTCACCCAATCCATGAACACGGAAATTTTTCCATTTTATGGTGTCTGTTTTGATTTCTTTCTCCATGTTTTATTATTTTCCTTGCAGAGGTCTTTCAACTTCATGGTTAGATTTATCTCTAGATTGATTTCTGAAGCTATTGTGAAGGGAATTGATTCCTGATTTCTTTTTGTAGGCCCATTATTAATCATACAAAGCTATTGATATTTTTATGTTGATTTTGTATCCTATGCTAAATTTGTTTATCAGATCTAAAAATCTTTAGAAGAGTATAGAAAACCCTTCCCAGTCCTTGTCGTGGCCCAGGAAGTTTATATTTGTAATCTCATTAAAAGTTATTGGAATTCTAGTGAGTTAATTCTAATCTATCACTTCCAGTGCAATCCACAGTGAGAATAAAGACACTAAAGCATATTTGTAGTTATGGGTAGCCAAGGGGTCCTAAGTCCAGCTGTGATGATGGCTATCAAGAACTAAGGCCTCAACCCAAGAGTGAACCCAGACTTTATTCATTTGTGAAGAAGGGCGTGGCTTGAGGTTGACTGCCCGTGAGAGTGGCAGGAAGTACATGAGTGCCATGAGCTGGGCTAAGTAGGAGGCCTGAAAATCACCTTGGCCATATGCAGAGAGAAGAATATGCCAGAAGAGTAATCTGCATAACTCAACTCAGATAGTATCTAATGTTTTGGGGTCAATGTTTCAGCTCTGTTGTGTAATCTTTGAAGCCCCAAGAAGTCAGAGCCTCTATTCCCGAGGCTGGATGCCGGATGACAGCGTGGAGCATTGGCTCACACATCCTACCTCATCCCGGCTCACTGGAGGGAGCAAAGGAGTCAGAGAAACACACCTGCTGTCTCCAGAGATTACCATCAGCACCTTGGCTAGATGGCTAAACCAATCTGTCTTGCTTAATGTCAGTTGAAGGGATAAGGAAAAATCCTAGCCAGCTCTGTACATATCAATACATGGAACTAGGGTCAGGCTTAGCCAAAATGGAGGCAATTCCATTTGGGCTAAGTAGGAGGAGCCAATGCTCCACTGTGTCATCTGGCATCCAGCCTCGGGAATAGAGGCTCTGACTTCTTGGGGCTTCAAAGATTACACAACAGAGCTGAAACATTGACCCCAAAACATTAGATACTATCTGAGTTGAGTTACGCAGATTACTCTTCTGGCATATCCTTCTCTCTGCATATGGCCGAGGTGATTTCAGGCCTCCTACTTAGCCCAGCTCGCCTAGGTGGTCCTCCATAGAAGAGTATTTAAAATGTTTTAAATATAGCATCAAGTCATCTGCAAATAAGGATAATTTAACCTCTTCCTATCCGATTTGTATTCCCTTTGTTTCTCCTGCTTATATAAGTGCTTTGGCTAAAAATTCAAATAGTACATGGAATGACAAAAGCAAGAGTGCAGACCTTTGTCTCCTTTCTAATTTTAGAGTGAGCACTTCCAGTTTTTTTCACTAAGCCTGATTTTTTTCCATAGATGTCCATGATGTTGTCCATGTTGTTGATTTTATGTGGTTTTTATTACACTGGGATAAGATCCTTCAATGCCTAGTTTTTTCAAAGCTTACATGATGAAAGGATGTTGGATTTCCTTAGGACTTTTTCTGCATCCATTGAGATAATCATTTGTGTTTCATACTTTAGCTTATTTCTGCAGTATATTATGTTTGTTGATGTGCATAAATGGAAACATCCTTTTATTCCTGGAATAAAACTGACTTAATCATGGTGTATGATCTTTAATCTATGGTCAAATTCAATTTGCAAGTATTTTATTGATGATGTTTGCATCTCTGTTCATCAAAAGAGAATATTATTTATTTTTTCTGTTCTGTTCTTATTGAATTTTGTTTGCTTTTGTTTGAACCCAAGGCCTTAACCCTGACCTACCTCATAGCCATTTATTTTATTTTTTTT
>NW_004955433.1:19987005-20006160 GCF_000276665.1 Chinchilla lanigera | reverse complement strand
TCATTATATCCAGTTTCAAAACTTTCTCTATGTGGGCTGGGGTTATAGCTCAGTGGCAAAAGCACCTGCCTGGCAAGAGTGAGGTTCTGAGTTCAAATACTGGTACCAAAATATCTTTCTCTACTCTTCCTGACTACTTGTCTTCTTTTCTTCCCATCTTACTTTCACCTGTTTTTTCTTTCATAAAGTAGATTTATTTTCTAGAAAAGCTTTGGTTTACTAACAAAATTGAGCAGATGATAGAATTTCCACAGGTGCCCTGCTGCCCACAGGTATGCATAGCCTCCCTCATTGGGACCCCCACACATGTGGGAATGGCCCATGTACCACTGAGACCCTACCCTGATCTCATACTGCCTGACATAGCTGTACTTCTACCTCACCCTATCAAGTTCATCTCTGAGAATAGCAAGCCAAAGCCCTGAAGTTCCTCCTCAAGGGGTTTAGCCAAAACTGTTTGAATCAAAGATGGCTGCCAGAGTGAAGCTTGTCCATTTTTTTGTATCAAGGTGATACTAGTCTCCTATAATGAGTTCTTTCCATTTCAATTTCATGAAAAAAATTAAGAAGCACTGTTGTACTTTAAAGTTCTGGTAAAGTTTGTCAGTGAATTCATATGTTCTTAACGTTTTTTGTAAGGAAAAATGCATCAATCTCTCTGATGTTATTTTTCTATATTAACATTTTTCAATATTCTCTCAGTGGTTTCAACTTTAGAGTTCACATATGTCTAGAAAATTACTCATTCCCTAGGTTTTTTAATTTATGAAATATAGGATTTCAAAAATATTCACTAATGGTATTCTGAATTGCATTGGTATCTGTTATAATATCCTCTTATTGTCTCTAATTTTATTAATTGTTACCTCTTTTTTGGTTAGTTTGACTAATTTTTTATCCATTTTATCTTATTTCAAAACCATGAAGTCTTCATTTTACTGGTCATTTTATTGTTCTTTAATTTATATTTCATTAATTTTGGCTTTGGTCTTTATTTTATATCTTCTTTTTTTTTTGCATTTGACTTTTTATGATTTCCAAAAACCTTGACAGTATCACTGCATGCTTTATTTGAGGTCCCCCTTGTTATTTAATACAAGAAGTCATAGCTGTAAACTTCCTTTCTAGAACTGCTTTTATTCTGTCCCATAGATTCTGGTATGGTATGTTTCCATTTTCACTGGAATATTAGAAATTTTCAATTTTCCTTTCATAAATTTTCTCAATGATCCACTCATCATTCAAAAATTTTTTGGTCTATCTCCTGATTTTGTATAGCTGTTGATGTTTCTCATGCTGTTGAATTTTAGGTTTATCCCTTTATTATCTGATAGTAAGCAACAAGTCATGCCAATATTTTTGTTTCCATTATAGTTTAGCTTATGCCTTAAAATATGAATTATTTTGGAAAAAGTACCATGAACCACTAAAACGAAGTTATTTTTTCAATTTGTTGGAGGGAATATTTTCTAGATGTTTGTTAGGTATATTTGGTCTACACTACAGAGTGTTTTAATTCTGATATCATCTTTCCTTTTTCAGTTAGGAAGATTTGAGTGTACCTTCTGTAAATATGACTTGAAATGCAGAGAGTTCTTACTCTTTCAATGGTGTGAAACCTAGATTTCAAGATGTGTTTTTTATATTTTTCTCACAATTGACAATTTTGAAGAGATTGGCCTGTGAAACTTTCTGACTTTCTTTAATACAAGTAACAAAAAAGGATTCTTTTGACATCATTTGATATGAAAACATTTAGTGATTAAATCTATCCTACCATCACATGGAAAAATCCAAGCATGATTGCCACAATAAAACGACAATATAATCAGTACCTGCACCTTTTGAAAGTAAGAGAAATAAATTACTCATATTCATATTCTCCTCATCCATCACAGTATATGATGCCTGTGTATACACTCAACAATCAATTAGACACTCAACAATCTTAGAAGAGTTGAAATGATTAGAAGAGTTGGAAAAAATACATAAGAAGGGGACCCTAAAAACACTGAATATAATTAAAAGGAATAAAGGGACAGAATCTAAAGAAAAATCTCCACAGATCCTGACATTTATAAGTGCTATAAGTTATGAGTTATTTTGAGCTACTTAAGAAATAAAGAGAAGTAAGACAGTGAAGAGTTTGAAAAAGAAGACTCTGACATTAGGTGTTTAATATTAAATCTTAGTGACACCATTACTATTACCTTAGCAATTGTACCTTCCTCACTGAGAGATCATTTCCTCATCTGTCCATAATTACAGCCAATTGATCATAGCCCTGTTGTAAGAATTGCATGAGAGAACGAATAGAATGTACTTTGCTCAAGTCTGGGACATAATGATGGCTCCATAGGTGATGCTATTATTATTGTTATTTAAAAGGAATAACTCAGAGAAAAGTTCTAAAGTAATAAAGTAATATTCAAAACACAGTGATGGAACATAGTAGTAGCTCTAGCCTTTCTGTCCAAAACTAGACACAACTGAACACTCAGGCTGAATAGGTCCAGATCTGAAGGAAGTGGTTTGCCAAAGGTTTTATGAGATATGGCAGTAGAAACTTTAATATTAGGGTCTTAGCTGTCTGGTTGGGAATTGTATTTAGGACAAGGAAAGTCCTTGCTTTCATCACAAAAATGAAGGGGGCTTGTTGGAAGTCACACACACACACACACACACACACACACACACACACCAACAGATAAAACACACCCTACACCTCTGAGATTCTCTTTCAAGCACAGACATTTTTGATATGAACCTTCCCAGTCTACACAATGACAAATAGAAATACAACTTGGTTTGAGTCATGATAGAGTAGAGCCTCTGCCCTGAGGATTTGGTAGAGCAGCATATTCAGTTACAGCCGCCTCAGCTGAACTTGACTAACCATATTTCCAAATTTGAGTGTATTTACCGTCTTCCCTATAAAGTGTTTTGTCCAATCCACAAATTTACATGCAAAAATGGAAAGACTTGCAATAGCTAGTTCTACAAGTTTAAATCCTCTAAAAAGAGAAAATTCTATTACATTTTTTAAACTGATTCAGAAAGGAACATTGTTATTCCAAGGTTGCATTACTTATATTCACATATCTCTTTAAATTCTCTTGATATCAATGGAGTAGTGGTGCATCCCTCTTAATTTGTCTTATTTCTGAAACTTACAATGTATTACCAAAGACCTGGTACAAAAGTGTACTTAAGCAAAACTGAGCAGAACTTTACTTAATGAAAGATGTTTTTACACATGCCCTTTTGTCTTCAGTCAGTCTCTCTAAAGGTGGAACCAAGATAGGGATTGTTGTATGCACGATTTCTTTAACGAATATTCTTGGGAGGAGCTGCTGGAAACAGAAGGTGATAGGGGCTGGGGATTTAGCTCCGCGGCAAAAGCACCTGCCTGGCATGTGCAAGGTCGTGAGTTCGGTTCCCGGTACAGGAGAAAAAACAAAACCAAAAAAAAAAGAAAGAAAGAAACAGAAGGTGATGACTAGGTTAATAAAGGAGTTAGGGAAAGATTGAGATTCGGCTGTAGTCTCAGCCCTGAGAAGAAGCCAGTGATCTGTGGACCACATGAGAGCATTGTCTAGCTGTATGCAGGCCATGTGAATAAGTAACTGGAGATATTCCATTCTTGAAGATAGGATGCAGCTTTCTGGGCTTCACGGCTTAGACAATTTAACGCAGCTTTCCAGAGAAGAGCAGTCATAAGTCCAGAAAGCCATCATTCAAAGAAATGAGGAATAGGGACAACAGGTCTGCAAAGACATCTTGGGACTCCCACATCCTCTGTGGTAATTCCTCCCCTTCATTTCCCAAGTCCATTCACTTATCATATTTGCTTCCTCCTATCCACTGCAACTTCTAAGAGAATGTCTGAATGTCATTACTGGGTAAATGTACAATCTCTGGTATAACACTGGGTCCTGCTACAATGTATCTGCAGATCCACTTGTGATGACTGAAACCATTTTTACCTACCCTCTTGATAACTACTTTTCTTTCACTCATGTTTACTGGCTTGAGGAATCCAGTGTGACCAGGTGGCTACCCAATGATTAAGTTTATTGGGGCACTGTCTTAGTCTGGAAACCAGGACTTCCATACCAAGAAGCTGAGAATTATCATGAAGTTACATGATTCACTGAAAGTGTTAGTGAACAAAGTTCATCTCTTAGTGCACTAGCCTACATATTCTAACTTTTAGATATATTCTTATTACAGTCATTTACTTAAGTTGTATATTGCACAGTGAGTGACAGCACCTATCTTCCCAGGATGGCCTCTACTTTACAGTCCCTCAACCATGTATTCTAGAGCTTAGAATAAAACTGATTTCTTGTGTATCCTCTCTTCCTAACTTGCACACAGCTACCTTCATAGTATGGTGATGTGCCCTCATACAAACTTTTTTAATCTGTGTAGACAAAGAAAGACAGGGGGAAGGTGGAATATAGAGAGAAAGGACGGATACAGACAGAAAGAAATAGAAATACAGAGAGGAAGATAGAGTTAGATTTGTTCTCTTCCTCTTATAATCTACGAATTCTACTGGATTAGGGCCCCATCCTTATGACCTCATTTCATCTCATTCATCTTTCTAAAGGGTATCCTCCCTTCTTAGTATAGATTAATTGAAGGTTAGGGCTTTAGTAGAAAATTCTGGAGAGAAACAATTCAATCTGTGATAAAGTCCATGATATATTACAAGCCCATATCATTTATAGCAAAAACTATATACCATTCAAAAGCAACTCAAGGGAGCATAAGTGAGCTGTACAAAAAGAATCCTACATCTTCAGATCACCTAGCACTGTTACACCAGCACTTTCACTCAGCTCACCCATGTAATCTATATATTATCTCCTACCAGTTGCAGCAGTAAGAAAAACAGTAATCTCAAATTCACAACTAACTGATGGTGTATGTCGATGTGATATGAAATAGGTTCTGAAGAGGAGAAAAATCTTCCCAATGGGTAAAACTATAGATGGGTCACTGCCTGAGACAAAAATCATAAATACTTTTAATATTTCCAAATTTTAGAGAAGTAATCAGAATCTGAATTTTTCCACAGTGTCAGAGTCATCCTGGAAAGATTACAAAGCTCAGGTTAGACATGAATCAAAATCCATGCTATTTTCCTTTTCATGACATCCAAGGGAGAAAGAAAGGAAGAGAAGAAGGTCCTGTCCTCTTCCCAGGACTCATCTTAGAACTTTTATTAATGAAAATAAATGAATGATCCAATAACCCCTTATGTGGCTGATATAAGTAGATGAAGACTAAAGTTCTGATTCCAGCCCAGCAATGTAGAGATTAATGAATTGTTGACTCTGCTTTCACAAAACTTTAACCAACTGTTTCCCTGGGGTAGACATGATCCCAAGATCTTTTAATTGTAGTCTTTTCCTCACAAGGGGTGTGTGTGTGTGTGTGTGTGTGTGTGTGTGTGTGTGTATGTAAAATCCTGTTGGATCAAATTTCCAGCTTTCAGGAGGTCATGTTGGATTTCACAGGAGAGGATAAATTGTGTTTGGCTACTTTTCAGTGTTAATGTTTTCACTTTTTATGGAAAGAATTCAGATTTATATATTACATGATACTACCAGGTTCAAGGGAAATTACAGTCATGAAAAAGCATTAGCAACCAACAGTTTCATGAAGGGTTAAGCAGCGAACTTCATAACCGGGCAAATCTGTTTGCTCAAAGCTTTATTCTCCAGTTCCTTTAGGGTGCTTAGATCATTATAGGTGCTCAGTAAATATCTGTTTAACCATATTAAAATTAATCAACATAAATGCTTATTCCTAATATATAGAGAAATATATCAAAAATCTGCAGATTATTTTTGTTTTAGATGGTAAACTTGGCTAGTATTACTCTCCCATTTCCATTTAAAAAAGTAAATTTGAAAAACCTTTGCAAATACATAATTATCATCCTAATCTATTGAGCTCATAATTATGACAGTAATTGCACAACCTATTCTCAATTAAGAGTATTCTGCACACCTGCCAAATTGACCATCTGTAACAATGTTAAAAAATAATAGATTCTCTAGTTTTGTTTTGCTTTTAAGAAAAAATCATGAACTAATTAATTAGATTAAGTAATTTCAGTTAAAACTCCAATAGGCAGGTATTATTAGGCCTATTTAAATAAAGAAACATAGACAAATAGAAAAGCAAGCAAACAAAATTAAGTGCTGCTAGATTGAAGAAATAGGTGTAATCATTTTCCTATGTTATCTACTTGCTTTTCCTATTGGGTTGGCATCTTGTTTTCTCAAAAGGAGAATCCTTTTCTCTATCTTTTCTAGCAGCAATTTATGACTTTTTCCAATAGAGCCAATAGATGTAAGCTATGAAAATTCTGAGTGTCAGCCCTTTCTTGCTTCTATTCTTTCTGGAGACCTTTCTGGCACCATTGAAGCAGTTTCAAATCAACTTCCAGGTTCTGAGACTCTTCCACTCTGTAGCTGAGGTCCCTCTAAGCAGAGAGAATTCAGCCAAGATCTACACAGTCCCCATGTGACCACAGCTGAGGACCCTGCTGATACCAAAGGCACAGCTGATCAGCAGCCAGGGAAGTTGCCAAGCCAGACTTGATAAGTTAAATACCAAGCTCAATGCAGGAAGTTTGGGTACAGTTTTTGGTTTCACAGCTAATAACTAAGATCAAGATATACAGAGATCTTGAAAGTCTAGCAAAGTAAAATAATGAATTGATATGCAATCAAGAATTCAAGTACGTCTGAGTTTCTGCCCCACTTCCTGTGATACTAAGAACATAAAGCCTTTTCTTGAGCTAGAGAAAATATTGTAAACACATCTCTACTTAGCTACAAGCCTTGTTTCCTCACTTTCTTTAGATCTTTAGTCAATTTTATCCTTTGTAAACAGGCTTTTTGAGCTAGCCTATACTTGTACAAAAGCCAGTAGTTTGAGTCTAATTCACTTATTCTAAAATACTTACAACCACTTGAGTTGATGTATTTGTTTACTTTTCAGAATGTTCTAAATCAGTACTACAAATTAATGTTCTTGAGGTTAAGGATTATATTTTTCCATGGCTATATTCCTATTTCTTATTATATTTTCTATAAATATCTATAGAATCAATGCATAATTCAGTGATCTACAACAAAATCCTCTAGTGCCCTTCCACTTGCCCATAAAATCCCCAAAGTACCCATGAAGGTTTATAAATGTGACCTCAAGTGAGATGTTCTACTGAAGCACATGATTTCTAAATGTCCTACAGATTACTTTGAAGTTTAGTGTTCTGAGACTCCAAATTAAGGAACCCCATGCTTTAATCCTTAACTCATTAGTTCTTCTAAAGTAAGTTGCTTTATCTGAGAAAGGAAGGAAATTTGAAGCCTCTTTCATCATCATTTAAGTAGAATTGTTTTATAAAAAGCTGCATACAGAAGCCTATTTTTCTAAGTTCTTTAATAATATCATGATTCTCTGGTGTGGTAATTGATAGGTATCCATAGAAATAGCAAATACTATATCTTCATTTAAAGCCTCGCTTTCAACACTTACTTGAACAAATAATGGATAAAAGGATAGATTCTCCAGATGAATATGATAGATCACAGTGCTGTGGTTAACTGACTTTATAACTTTGGGGAGACAGATCTGGTTGGCTAGAAACACTAATAGATAGAAGCATAATTATCACATAAAACCTATAAAACTCAAAATGAGTCGGTCTTAATATTACTGTCCCTCCATGGCCAGTAAGCAAACCTCCATTTTACCAGAGGAATACGGAATAAAGCCATCTGGATTATTGGAGAAAAGAGCAATCAAGTGACTTAGATTAACCCGAGCCTTATTTTCGAGGGAATAGCTCCAACCATCCAACTAAAAAGGATGTCAATTTAGAACTCAGTTTGATGTAAGGGGAAAGAGAAGATTAAGATAATTAATTGGCATTTGACCATGTTTAAAGAGTGGGAAGGTTTGGGATGGAAAACAATCTCAGTAAATTGCATTATAATTATGAGAAGGAAACAGGATCTATCTCATCGCCTGCAGCGAGCAAGAAATAAAAAGTCAGTATAACTTTATACTTTATGAGGTGCTTGGAGTCTGAAAAACATAATAATACAAGTAATATATTAAAGAAGAATATAAATCCAATTTGTTAGACTAGATACCTATTATAGATGTAAAGCTATATATTTGTTTTGTTAAAAAATAACCTCATGATAGATTGTTTGCAAAAATAGCCTCATTTATTTCACTTTTTGCATCCAAACCCTTTCACAGCATGCATTTGCGATTTCAGCTATCAGGAATGAGTGCCTGCTTCTTCATTGATAGAATCTGAGATAGTTATGTCCGAATTTGGCTCAAAGAACAAAGCAAATGTGAGCCATACTGGTTGACCTTGTGAGGCCTTGCCCACTTCTACTTGTGCTATTGGATCCCATCTTTTCCATGAGAACCAGACTTTCTGCAGAATAAAAGACGGAGTTGGAGTCCAGTTCTCTGTGTCAAGGTTTCGGGTGGCTGAATACACACAGGGAATGTCAGAAATCCTACCTGGAACTGATCCGTAGCTAACCACTGATGCCTTGAGGTCCAATGATAATCATTCATTTTGTTGATACATACCAAAAGAATGTCCCAGCTGACCTGCAGATTCTGAGCTAATTAATAGTTATAATATTAAGGCATTAAGTAATAGTGTAGTTTGCTATGGCACAAAAGTCACCAGTTTGGCATCCAATATGAGAAATTGGACAGTATGGTCCCAAATTTTAGCATATGAAAGTTATATCAATTATTGTAAAATTTTTCATCAAGTTCTAGAGAGCATGTAATTTCACCAACGAAATAAGGCAAGGAGATAAAATATACTTTGATACTTAATAAAGCCCATTGTGGCCACAGACATTTTCTCTAATGCACCAGTCACTTAAATTTTAGGACATTTTAATATCAAAATATGTTTTATCCAGCACACTGTCCATTACTATTTCAGGACATTCAACATAAAAATGCACACAAGTGAACTTGGTACGCAACTTTTTTTATGTCTGCAAAAACCTACTTCTAAAGCAAATATGAGTCTACAGCATAAAAGTTGATAGAGTTAGAGTGATGTAATATCAGAAATTGAGTGTCATTTCAAACACATTTGCCAAATTAGGAGAAAGTAGAAATCATAACTAATGAGAAAACCCCAAGTACAAATCTAAATGTCCTTTTTCTGATGCTTCAACTCTTTCAGCTTGTTCTCTGCTTAGGTGATGAAACCAGAATCTTAAACAGGTAATAGAAGACTTTCATTTCATAGTCTCTTGTGCGTGATTCCTGTCTCTTCTCCCGGAACTCACCTCTGAGCATCTTCGTGCACAGTGGTCGTATTAGTATTAACTTGCTAACACTTTACCAGCCTTGACATGTTTTATCTTGCCACAACACTATTGATTTCATTCCTCTCTTGTCCTGAAATACACACATCTGAATTCATTGCAGTAAATCTCATGAGAAGTCTAACTTCTGAAGCCTTCTGTAATCATCCAAAGAAATGAGATATTTTCTCTGCTACCCTCCCATTGGACTATGCACTGTATGCCCTTCAGCAATGTTGTTTGTTACACTCTAACATACACTGACATCACATATCTGAGTCCTCACCTAAAGACAACAGTAAGCCCTATCTTTGCATTTTATTAGCTCATAATCAAGGACTAAGAAAGATTGTGACACCATTTTATTTTTGCATACTATGGATTCTCCAAACTATGTTCTCTTAGCTTCTGGTCCACAGCTTCACTCAATATGAGAATCAGGATATACTGACATTTATATACTTTTTAAAACTTGTATATCTGAAGAAACTAAGGGAGTAGGTAAATATTTTAATAATTTAATCAGTTACTGTTTGATCACACTCATCAATTATAAATTCTATTTTACAAGCCTACTTATGCATAAAATGACAGTAATAACAAGGAGGAACAACAGTAGCAGCAGAGCTATTATTTTTTAAGTCCTCATGTTAATGAGAAAAGGAAATTTAAACTTTCAGTTTAGAATGCATTTTTGCAAACATGAGAAATGTAGTAGAGCAAAATAAACATTTGGAAGCACTCCAAAATCTCACATATGGAATAGCCCTCCTGGTGTGTAAAACTGAAGAAAATATAATGGACAAGTTGTTCTGTTTTTTCTTGACCAATTTTGCACTCTTGAATCTGGTAATCAGAATGACTCATCTGAAAACAGCAATATGCAGTGTAAGAACTACTGTTGAACTCCTACCATCTTGTATGGTGAAGCTCTGCCTCACTTCCAATGATTTTTTTTTCCTTTTTTATTACTTGTTGCTGTCTTTGATTGTTTGATCAGTTTTACATTCTTACGTCTGGTGGAATGAGCAACTTCGTTGAAGAGAACAGTATGTAATGTAGCAACCATTGTTAATTCCTCTCATTTTGTTCTGAGGTCATGTATCGTCTTTGTCGTTTTTGTGTTGTTTTGATTTTATCTCCATTATCATTTTGTTAGCTTTTTTTTAGTTTTTAAAATTAAAAAAAAAAAAAAAGACATCACAGAGCTGTGGTCTGCGCAGCAAAAGTAAGAACTGAGGCAAGTTCTAAGCACCACAAGTTTTATATCAGACTTCCTGGCATAAAAGAAGGGGAGCCCAAGGAAAGGTCAGTGGCACTGCTGATTGGGAAGAGGGATGGAGGTGTTTTTTTGGGGCTTCAAAATTTCTGGAATAAGGGGCTGGGGATTTAGCTCAGAGGCAAAAGCGCCTGCCTGGCAAGCACAAGGTTGTGAGTTCGGTTCCTGGTACCGGAGAAAAACCAAAAAAAATCCAAAAAAAAAAACCAAAAAAAAACCAAAAACAACAACAACAAAAAAAAATTTCTGGAATATATAGAACACACTACATTAGTACCCTTTATTAATGAGAGCTATGTTTCAAGATGTCACTGCCAAGGGATACCTGGAAGCACACAGAGTATTGCACTCCATGTACACTATGGTTTTTCCTTATGTACATACTTACAATAAAGCTTAATTTATGAATTACACACAATAATAAATTGATAATGACATACTAAAATGGAATGAGCATAATATCCTGTAACAAAAGTTATCTTAAATGCATGTATTTTTCAGTTCTGGAATTTTCCTCTTAATCATTTCAGAGCATGGTTACTGCGGGTAATTGAAACGTGGAAAGTGAAACTGTGGCTAAAGGAGTCTAGTGTGTTATTTAAAAGGAAACTACACAAAAAGACCCAGATATTTTAAAAGAAATCTTTTGTTTTTGACTCAACATCATCTGTAAAGGCATAGAGAAAAACTCTATGACAGAACAACTTTCAGAAGAGAGCAATTACTAGGGACACTACCAGCTGACACAGTCTTAGGGCGTACAAAGAGCCAAGAAGTGTTCAAGTTGTCATGAACTAGAATAAAAAGACATCTCTGAGTACAAGAGAAGTTAGGTAAATACCTGAGATAGACCACATTTTAAAGAAGGTGGTTAGATAACTCCATTACAGACATTCAAAGAGACACTCTTGAAAAATTTTTAAAGGTATGAAACAATCAAAATGATCCTCATGAAAATTAACTGCCTGTCAAAATAAGTTCAGTTGTTTTACAACAGTATAACAAAATTCATTACCCTACAATGTATAATTTGTAGCAGTCATAATAAAATAAAACTTGTTAGACATATAAATAACCTTGGTGAGCAGGGCCAACTGAAGTATAAGGCAGCAGCTAATAAGAATACCAGGCTTGGGGCCAAGGTGTGTCCTCTCAGGTAGGTCACTAATACCAAAGCACTGAGTTTCATTCATTTTTTAAATTTTATTTTATTTTAAAGAGAGGAGTAAATGAGAAACACACAAACAAAGAAATAGAACAGTAGCAGCATACCAGTATCACCAACATAAACAAATCAGAGCAAGAATATTCAAAATGATACAGAGTCTCAAGACAAAATAATATGAATCAACAGTGGTTGTTACATTATCTATCGCTATCCTCAACTACATTGCTCAGATTACCACACGTAAGAATGAAGGATTGCTCAAACCATTATAGGGAGTAAGAAAATAATTCTTTGATAAAACAGTACAGATAATACGGAGTTTCACTAGACAAGATGTTAGGATAGTGTCCTAAGTAAGATTGTAATAGCAAAAAATTAATTTATGCTTTATTTCATTACATTGTATAGGATGAATTTGATTGCCTCCTATAATAAAAACAGCAGTAAAAATTCCTTATGTCTTTTTATAATATCTATTTTATTGATCTTCATTGAATATTGGTTTATATTATTTCTTTGTTTTGTTTTGTTTTTGGTTTTTCTCCCGTACCGGGAACCGAACTCACGACCTTGCGCTTGTCAGGCAGGCGCTTTTGCCACTGAGCTAAATCCCCAGCCCCTATATTGTAACAACATTTTTTTTTTGTTTATTTGTTTTTGTTTTTCTCCAGTACTGGGAACCGAACTCATGACCTTGCGCTTGCCAGGCAGGCGCTTTGCTGCTGAGCTAAATCCCCAGCCCCTATATTATTTCTTATAAATGAGAAAACTTCCCTTTTTAAATAAGGCAATCCTATTTCAAAATGTTCACAAAATTTATGAATGCTTTTACTTCAGACATTAGTATATATTTTAATATAGGTGTTTCTTTGCATATCAGTACTTTTTATACTCATACACTGCAAGATCAACGTGTATATCAGTTATTTATTTCTAACTAAATATTTAATATATTTTATTATGAATAAGGCATGTATAGAAAAAATAAATAATTGTAAGTACTGGGAGCAAAAACAATAATATTGTTTGGTTGGATATAAATCATTGATCAGACCACATTGTAAATATCACATGGACACAAAATAATTTTTCAGTGTTTCCTTGAAAGCAAAGTTAGGACATTCCATAAAGAGGCCATCATTTTTCCATATTAATTCTCAAAATACTAGCTTTAAGAATGAAAGCATTAGCCTAATAATGATTAAAGATGCAGTCAAAATTGGGATAAATGCTTTAAAATGATAGATCTTGAAAAGAATCTAAACAGTACTGAAATGCACAAATGTCTGGGGAAATCTATGAATTAAGTATAAATCATCATCTCATAGTAACCTTTGATAGTTCTCATTAAAACTGCAGCAGTAGAATCTGTTAAAGGTCTCCAGAGGGATATTATGTGTAAATGCAGAAATTAAAAAATGAATATTGAATGATTCTATTGAGAAATTAAGGCCATTCAATTGTGTTAATGGTAGGGGAGTATCAGATCTATGTTTTTCATCTGTTCCTCTAAAAAGAAAATGAAACTCTGTGTCTAATTTACAGATTTAATAAACCATAATTCAAATAACTCCAATTATGCATAATTATTAGCATCAGAAGTTTTGTAAATGATTATATATAGTATGTTACATGTGTTACATATAAGCACACAAACATATGCACGTATGTCAACTGTTAGCTTTTGGGAAATAAATTAATAATCTTACAAAGTCTTAATCTTACAAAGTCTTTATTTTTTGTCTTAAAGAGAATTTTTAAAGGACTTGAATAAGATTATTAGTTTTTTAAGTCAAGACTCTCAATTTAAATAACTAATAATCTTATTTATGTCGTTTTCCATTTTAGAAAATCTGGATTATATAACTAGCCATTTCCAGTCATATATTTGTACAACATCATAGCAAATGGATATTTTATTTTAAAAAATAATATGTAGAGTAAAGAGAAAAGAAAAATCTATTTTTTTTCTTTTTACAAATATACATTTGCAGTTCCAGATAAGATTAAAGATGAACAGGCATTATAGATACTATCCAACTTTATCCAATGACTTTTCAATGTGTAGCTAGAAGATACTCAAGACACTGCATAAACTCAAGAGTGTTAGGTTCACTAGGACAAAATCAGTGAAGACAGACCCACTTAACGGGATTACATTTGAACTGTGTCATAGAAAACCATCAGACATTATTCAGCCACAGATAGAAGCAGAAAGTCTAGATAGTGATACATAAAAGTATTTTGTAAGAGCCTGCTACATCTGGGAGATTTTACCTTAAAAGTTGATTTTCACTAGGATCCCTTTTCTTTCACTCCGTGTTGGAATTCATGGATTTAATTGATGGGGTATAGAAGTGCGAGTGAGCATTCTACCCTTGTCTGCAATTACTCAGGGAGAGACGTCGTCCTGAAGATGGTGGGTGTATTGTGTCCAACATTTCAGGGTAAATTTAAGCCACGGAGCAACCTGCATTATTAGACTTTCTATTTCCTGGCAAACAAGGCTATGAGGAAGAAAGAGAAAATCTAGAGCACTGTGGGGCAATTATTATGTGAAGAAAAACAGCTCTTGAGTTCTATCATAGTACAATCTCTTTATGAATTCATTATATGAATTTCAGCTTTCAAAGCAAGTTTTATGAAAACGAAGTGCATATTTTTCTCTGTGCAGAAGCATTTGTACTGTCATGAGACATCTATTTCTTTTTTTTTGTTTTTTTTTTTTTTTTTTTTTTTTCTCCGGTACCGGGAACCGAACTCACGACCTTGTGCTTGACAGGCAGGCACTTTGCCGCTGAGCTAAATCCCCAGCCCCCATGAGACATCTATTTCTTTGTTGCATTTTTCAGGATGCTAGGTTTGGTAAAACAATTTTAGATCTAGAATATGTGTAATCGTATTGGTGGGTAATAATGAAACATCACATAGGCTTTGGGCCAGCAGTAATCTCTGAGATAAAATAGACTGTTGTTTTTACATCAACACCTCTCACTCTCCATCCTCTACTAAACACCAAAATCCTTACCACCCTATCCACACCACTTTCTTATTAATGTGTGAAGTATTTTGCATGGGTACTACATTAATTTATTTAGGCTATCTGCCTAAATCCTGCAGCCAGTCGCTAGTCACATGTTCAGCATATCAAATTTCCATTCCTGAAATATCAGCAGAGCTGAAAAATTGTTCAAAAACACATATTGTTGTGTAGAGCAGTGATGTAGATGTCTGGCATAGATGTAGAATATTCTTGTGATGTTTAAGGATACCAGGTATACTACGATTAACCTAAATGCCAAGTCTTTCTTGGTCTTTTCTTTTCACCCTCCCATATCTATTATATATCTAAAAACTCTATATCCTCAGATGATGAGTCAGAAATATTATCTATGAAGGACAGATATTTCTGAGTATATGAGTTATATAATCTCAGTCTCAACTACTCAACTATGCCACTGAAACACAAAATGAGTAAGCGAATGAAGATTTTTGTTGTAATAAAATTATTTACAAAACTGTTCAGCAGGTCAGATTTATCTTATAAGCCAACTTGCCAACTCCAGCCCATATCTAAGCTTTCTGGAGCTATACTTCGAAGTTACTTCCATTTGCTTTATTTTGTAGCACATTATAGGGGTAACTCCAGTTATCTCTAAATTTTTAAAGTCTTTCCTGTTTATAACGACTTCTCCAGGCATGGACTGCCACCTAGCCTGAAGCAGCATTTATTCTGCTTTTTCAAACTCGCTGTCACTTGTGACTATAGGAGGGTATCTGTTTTGTTTTGTTTGGCCTGCACTATATAGACTTAGATGACCATCATACTCAAGGTGTTGTTTACTCTTTCAGCCCCACACTTTCCTGGGAAATATGCAAGATACTCATCCTACCTGTCATATTTAATCTTCTTGTCATATGTAATCTTCAAATGGTACATAAATGGGTCTAATGGTTTTAGCTGTGAAGAGTTTTAAACTATGGTGGCAGCTATGAAGATGGCTATTTCCAGGTTTGTTATATTAGCAAATAAATATACCCAAGAATCTATGCTACTTACATATCTCTGCTGGCTACTACATAGACACAGATAGTTACTGGAAAAATAAAGATCCATATACTACCATGAAAGGTAGATTGAAGGACTATGAAACTCTGTAATTTACTTCATGGAGGAAAGCTCTGCATTCCATTTACATTTAATTCTCATAGATTGTAACATGGTTATATGCTCACCCCTAAGGCAACAATCAGCAATAAAGGACTGCAATAATCAGTGCACATTCAGATCAACTAGGATTCATTTTCCAGTGCTCAGGACTCTTGCTTTTTCATGAAAGAGTACTTCTCTGATTACCTGGCCAAAATCATTATTGCTATTGCAGAAAGGAAAGGTGTAGCTATAACTCAGTGATACACAGTATGAGGTACATTATCCTTGTAAGTAAATAGAAGAACAGAGTCCAAAATAAAAAATTAGCACACATGCTTCTACCTATCACTTTTGGCATGACCTTGGATGCACTGTTCACATCCTCTCTCTGCTTGAACTCCTCCTGTGGAAAATGAGCTTGATGAAGAAGCATGAGAGATTTCGTGGTAGTAGGAGGCATTAGAATATATCACTCAGACCCAAGTACTCAACTCTGCATAGACCTGGTAGGGCTTGTAAAAAAAGGTGATTAAAGAGTGTGCTCAAATGACACTTCTGTTATTGCTGAAAGCCTAGCAGAGGATGCTGTGTCTCCTCTGCAACCCACTGATTTTCTAAATTACCAAATTATAAAAGTTCCCTTTCAGAAGCACTCTGCATAATGTACCTATTGTTCTGCCTTTTCCTATTTTTTTTTAAAAGTCAGCAGCAAAGAAACTTATTTCGTGTACTTCCAAAGAAGGTTAGTTGTTTCAGAGATAAAAGGCTGAATGACCTTTCAGGTGTTCTGCTCAGAGATAATTGAGTCAGGAGAAATCTGCTTTTTGTTGAAGTCCCTTCTCATGCAAAGGACTCAAAAGACTTTGGACGTTTCACAAGGGTAGGAGTGTGAGAATCGTTGTTACATTTTAAAGATAATTTCTCAAGTTCCAAATATATTCATTACTGTTGTTTCAGGAAGAAAATCTGTTGGGGGCAGTAGCGTGGCAAGAGATGGATTCTCCTCACGCCTCTCAGTTGTGTCACTGAGTTAAATGTACTACTTCAAAAACATTGCAGAATTGGTTTCACTGGAGTCTAAATGAACACTTCTATACTAAGAGTGGCTGTTTGGGAAGAAGTCTGAAATTCAAAGAATAAATTTGAAATTTCATTTACAAAAGGTTTAATGAAGTTCCAATAGAAACTCCTAGTGATCTTTGGGTCACTGATCACAAATGATGAAGTGAGATTGGGATCATCCTGGCAGATTTTGTGGACTAGTGTGCCAAAATATGCAGAAGAATGTTGTCAAGTTGTTGAACAGGCAAGAAGTCCCCTCCTAATACAGCAATCCGTACTAGTATCCTCCTAAAGGAATGGGAACAAATTCTCTTTCTATTTGCCATGGTCCCCTAATCATGATGATTGGATATTCTCTTCTCCACCCAATACCTAAAAATAGAAAACAAGGCACATGTCTATCATACAGCATTTACTCACAGCATGGTGATCTCTTCTCAATTCTCTTTCCCCTACATAAATAATTTTGTTTTGTTTTTCTTTTTCTTTTCCTTCTGGTACCTGGAATCGAACTCAAGACCTTGCCATCGCCAGGTAGGCGCTGTGCAGCTGAGCTAAATCCCCAGTCCCCCATGAATAATTTTAAAGTGACAGAGAAAATTTATAAAAATAAGAGATGGTGGAGTTGATTATTGAAAGCTGAAAAAATTCCTTGTTTAGAGAACCAGAAAAGATGTGACAGGCAGAGAAAACTTACTATATCTTGCAGTAGACTTGCTATTGCAATAGAAATTTTAGGATCATGTAAAGCAACTAAATTTGATTTGATAAACTTGGAGAGTTGTACAAGAAAGTGGTAGCAGAGGTAGGAGATTAATCTTGGACCATATTATCAAGGTCATGAGATTTTTCCTGAAGGCAGTAGAAAATTAAACAACATGTTAATTACCTTTTATCAGTGTTAGGGAATAATTTTCATTTATCTTCCTATCCATATCTACAGGGAGCATATAGTGAACTAAATAACTAGTGAGGAATAAAAGGATTCATTAAATGACAGTATTTACAAGTTCCTGGATGTTCTAGATAGGTTACCATCAATTCTTTGGGAAAACGTGCCTCTAAATATTACTTAAAGAAAATTATTTGAGTTTCAGCAAAATCATCTACCTTATCCCAGTTAAATGGATCGTAAAAGCCTTAGTAAGAAGCAAAGTAACTTTTTAAAATTGCCTTTTTCCTTTCTATTTAAATATCAATCTTTCTTATTTCATTGAATATGCATTAACTACAGAAAATCATTTTTGAAGAGGAGGTATAAATGCAAAATTAATACATCTGTGTATAAGTCTTCATATTTGAATAAAACTTAACAAACAATTTAATGTCCATCATGTCAATACAAGAAGCAACATCACAGTGGTGAAAAATAAGACAGATGACACTACATTTTCCAATAGTCATTGTAATGGGGCTAGCTCAAAATAAGGACCCAAATTACCGAAATCACTGTCTTTGAACTTTCTGCCAGAAAGCATTATTTAAATCCCATATAACTGGTTAACTCCTTGTGTAAAAAGGGAGATATAAAGGATGTTGTACATGTCTCATGGATCAGACCAACAGCAATATATTAATTTTTCCTGTGTTAAGACAGTCAAACAGAGCCCGAGAGGAAGGGAAATCCGTATTCTTTAGACCCTTATGATTCAGGAATAGCTGATGTGGACCTCACTGGCTCTTCCTGGTCTTTGGATAAAAGATTCATGAGGTTATCAAAGTCCCCCAGGGTGTTCCAAATAAAAGGAGATGGAGGTAGGACATATATTCAAGCACTTTGAGTAGAATGATATTCCGCTGATGTGGCTTGCTGTACTTCAGAGCTGAGAACAGATTGTGTACAATTAGATGAAATGTTTATTCCAAAACAGAACGTCAAAGATAAAAATAGAAATATCAAAAAGAAAGCCCACAAATTGTGAAAAAGTTTAGCCAACTGCCCCTCAGACAAAGGACTTCTATATTGAACATATGAAGAATTTTAAAAAATCAGGTCTCCCAAAGTCAAAGACCCAAGCTAAAATTGGGCATCTGAGATGGATACACACTTCTCAGGTAAAGAAACACTAATGTCAAATAAATACATGAAAAAAAGGTTCAACATCAT